>NC_139964.1:27952810-28315310 GCF_963993115.1 Abramis brama | reverse complement strand
TTAGTACAACTGAAACAACTACACCAGCCACAACAACTGAAAGCACAACTGTTAGTACAATTGAAACAACTACACCAGCCACAACAACTGAGAGCACAACTGTTAATACAGCTGAAACAACTACACCAGTCACAACAACTGAAAGCACAACTCTTAGTACAACAGAGACAACTACACCAGCCACAACTACTGGAAGCACAACTGTTAGTACAACTGAAACAACTACACCAGCCACACCAACTGGAAGCACAACTGATAGTACAACTGAAACAACTACACCAGCCACATCAACTGAGAGCACAACTGTTAGTACAACTGAAACAACTTCACCAGCCACAACAACTGAGAGCACAACTATTAGTACAACTGAAACAACTACACCAGCCACAACAACTGAAAGCACAACTGTTAGTACAACTGAAACAATTACTCCAGTCACAGCAACTGAAATCACAACTGTTAGTACAACTGAAACAACTAAACCAGCCACCACAACTGAGAGCACAACTGTTAGTACAAGTGAAACAACTACACCAGCCACAACAACTGAGAGCACAACTGTTAGTACAGCTGAAACAACTAAGGAAGCCACAACAACTGAGAGCACAACTGTTAGTACAACTGAGACAACTACACCAGCCACAACAACTGAGAGCACAACTGTTAGTACAACTGAGACAACTACACAAGCCACAACAACAGAACTGTCATCAGCCACAAAAACTGAGAGCACAACATTTAGTACAACTGAGACAACTACACCAGCCACAACAACTGAAAGCACAACTGTTAGTACAACTGAGACAACTACACAAGCCACAAAAACAGAATCATCATCAGCCACAACAACTGAGAGCACAACTGTTAGTATAGCTGAAACAACTACACCATCCACAACAACGGAGAGCACAACTGTTAGTATAGCTGAAACAACTACACCATCCACAACAACGGAAAGCACAACTGTTAGTACAACTGAGACAACTACACCAGTCACAACAACTGAGAGCACAACTTTTAGTACAACTGAAACAACTACACCAGCCACAACAACTGAAAGCACAACTGTTAGTACAATTGAAACAACTACACCAGCCACAACAACTGAGAGCACAACTGTTAATACAGCTGAAACAACTACACCAGTCACAACAACCGAAAGCACAACTCTTAGTACAACAGAGACAACTACACCAGCCACAACTACTGGAAGCACAACTGTTAGTACAACTGAAACAACTACACCAGCCACACCAACTGGAAGCACAACTGATAGTACAACTGAAACAACTACACCAGCCACATCAACTGAGAGCACAACTGTTAGTACAACTGAAACAACTTCACCAGCCACAACAACTGAGAGCACAACTATTAGTACAACTGAAACAACTACACCAGCCACAACAACTGAAAGCACAACTGTTAGTACAACTGAAACAATTACTCCAGTCACAGCAACTGAAAGCACAACTGTTAGTACAACTGAAACAACTAAACCAGCCACCACAACTGAGAGCACAACTGTTAGTACAACTGAAACAACTAAACCAGCCACCACAACAACTGAGATTACAACTGTTAGTACAACTGAAACAACTACACCAGTCACAACAACTGAGATCACAACTCTTAGTACAACAGAGACAACTACACCAGCCACAACTACTGAAAGCACAACTGTTAGTACAACTGAAACAACTACACCAGCCACAACAACTGAGAGCACAACTGTTAGTACAACTGAAACAACTACAAAAGCCACAACTGAGAGCACAGCTGTTAGTACAGCTGAAATAACTACAACAACCACAACAACTGAAAGATCAACTGTTAGTACAGCTGAAACAACTACACCAGCCACATCAACTGAGAGCACAGCTGTTAGTACAGCTGAAACAACTACACCAACCACAACAACAGAATCGTCATCATTCTTAACAACTGAGAGCACAAGTGTTCGTACAGCTGAAACAACTACACCAACCACATCAAATGAAAGCACAACTGTTAGTACAACTCAAAAACCTACACCAGCCAGAACAACTGTTAGTACAACTGAAAATACACCAACCACAACAACTGAGAGCACAACTGTCAGTACAGCTGAATCAACTACACCAGTCACAACAACTGAGAGCACAACTCTTAGTACAACTGAAAATACACCAACCACAACAACGGAGAGCACAACTCTTAGTACAACAGAGACAACTACACCAGCCACAACTACTGAAATCACAACTGTTAGTGCAACTGAAACAACTACACCAGCCACAACAACTGAGAGCACAACTCTTAGTACAACAGAGACAACTACACCAGCCACAACTACTGAAATCACAACTGTTAGTGCAACTGAAACAACTACACCAGCCACAACAACTGAGAGCACAACTGTCAGTACAACTGAAACAACTACACCAGTCACAACAACTGAGAGCACAACTGTTAATACAGTTGAAACAACTACATCAGCCACAACAACTGAGAGCACAACTGTTAGTACAACTGAGACATCTACACAAGCCACAACAACTGAGAGCACAACTGTTAGTACAACTGAGACAACTACACAAGCCACAACAACAGAACTGTCATCAGCCACAACAACTGAGAGCACAACTGTTAGTACAACTGAAACAACTACACCAGCCACAACAACGGAAAGCAAAATTGTTAGTACAACTGAGACAACTACACCAGTCACAACAACTGTGAGCACAACTGTTAATACAGCTGAAACAACTACACCAGCCACAACAACTAAGAGCACAACTGTTAGTACAGCTGAAACAACAACACCAGCCAAAACAACTGAGAGTACAACTGTTAGTAAAGCTGAAACAACACCAGCCACAACAACAGAATCATCATCAGCCACAACAACTGAAAGCACAACTGCTAGTACAAGTGAAACAACTACACCAGCCACAACAACTGAGAGCACAACTGTTAGTACAACTAAAACAACAACACCAGCCACAACAACTGAGAGCACAACTGTTAGTACAACTGAAACAACTACACCAGCCACAACAACTGAGATCACAACTGTTAGTACAGCTGAAACAACTACACCAGCCACAAGAACTGAGATCACAACTGTTAGTACATCTGAAACAACTAAGGAAGCCACAACAACTGAAAGCACAACGGTTATTACAACTGACACAACTACACCAGCCACAACAACTGAGAGCACAAATCTTAGTAAAGCTGAAACAACTACACCAGTCACAACCACTGAAAGCACAACTCTTAGTACAGCTGAAACAACTACACCAGCCACATCAACTGAAAGCACAACTGTTAGTACAACTGAAACAACTACACCAACCACAACAACTGATAGCTCAACTGTTAGTACAGCTGAAAGAACTACACCGGCCACAACAACTGAGAGCACAACTCTTAGTACAGCTGAAACAACTACACCAGGCACAACAACCGAGAGCACAACTGTTAGTACAACTGAAACAACTACACCAGCCACAACTGAGAGCACAACTGTTAGTACAACTGAATCAACAACACCAGCGACAACAACTGAAAGCACAACTGTTAGTACAACTGAATCAACAACACCAGCCACAACAACTGAGAGCACAACTGTTAGTACAACTAAAACAACTACACCAGCCACAACAACTGAGAGCACAACAGTTAATACAACTGAAACAAATACACCAGCCACAACAACAGAACTGTTATCAGCCACAATAACTGAGAGCACAACATTTAGTACAACTGAGACAACTACACTAGCCACAACAATGGCAAGCACAACTGTTAGTACAACTGAGAAAACTACACCAGCCACAACAACTGAGAGCACAACTTTTAGTACAACTGAGACAACGACACAAGCCACAACAACAGAACTGTCATCAGCCACAACAACTGAGAGCACAACATTTAGTACAACTGAGACAACTACACCAGCCACAACAATGGCAAGCATAACTGTTAGCACAACTGAGACAACTACACCAACCACAACAACTGAGAGCACAACTGTTAGTACAACTGAAACAACTACACCAGCCACAACAACTGAGAGCACAACTGTTAGTACAGCTGAAACAACTACAGCAGCCACAACAACTGAGAGCACAACTGTTAGTAGAACTGAAACAACTACACCAGCCACAACAACTGAGAGCACAACTGTTAGTACAAGTGAAACAACTACACCAGCCACAACAACTGAGAGCACAACTGTTAGTACATCTGAAACAACTACACCAGCCACAAAAACAGAATCATCATCAGCCACAACAACTGTTACTACAGCTGAAACAACTACACCAGCCACAACAACGGAAAGCACAACTGTTAGTACAACTGAGACAACTACACCAGTCACAACAACTGAGAGCACAACTGTTAATACAGTTGAAACAAGTACACCAGCCACAACAACTGAGAGCACAACTGTTAATACAGCTGAAACAACTACACCAGTCACAACAACTGAAAGCACAACTGTTAATACAGCTGAAACAACTACAACAGCCACATCAACTGAAAGCACAACTGTTAGTACAACTGAAACAACGACACCAGCCACAAAAACAGAATCATCATCAGCCACAACAACTGAGAGCACAACTGTTAGTACAACTGAGACAACTACACCAGTCACAACAACTGAGAGCACAACTGTTAATACAGCTGAAACAACTACAACAGCCACATCAACTGAGAGCACAACTGTTAGTACAGCTGAAACAGCTACACCAGTCACAACAACTGAGAGCACAAGTGTTAGTACAACTAAAACAACTACACCAGCCACAACAACTGAGAGCACAACTGTTAATACAACTGAAACAACTACACCAGCCACAACAGCAGAACTGTTATCAGCCACAATAACTGAGAGCACATCATTTAATACAACTGAGACAACTACACCAGCCACAACAACTGAGAGCACAACTGTTAGTACAACTGAGACAACTACACAAGCCACAAAAACAGAATCATCATCAGCCACAACAACTGAGAGCACAACTGTTAGTATAGCTGAAACAACTACACCATCCACAACAACGGAAAACACAACTGTTAGTACAACTGAGACAACTACACCAGTCACAACAACTGAGAGCACAACTGTTAGTACAACTGAGACAACTACACCAGCCACAACAACTGAGAGCACAACTGTTAGTACAACTGAGACAACTACACAAGCCACAACAACAGAACTGTCATCAGCCACAAAAACTGAGAGCACAACATTTAGTACAACTGAGACAACTACACCAGCCACAACAACTGAGAGCACAACTGTTAGTACAACTGAGACAACTACACAAGCCACAAAAACAGAATCATCATCAGCCACAACAACTGAGAGCACAACTGTTAGTATAGCTGAAACAACTACACCATCCACAACAACGGAGAGCACAACTGTTAGTATAGCTGAAACAACTACACCATCCACAACAACGGAAAGCACAACTGTTAGTACAACTGAGACAACTACACCAGTCACAACAACTGAGAGCACAACTTTTAGTACAACTGAAACAACTACACCAGCCACAACTACTGGAAGCACAACTGTTAGTACAACTGAAACAACTACACCAGCCACCACAACAACTGAGGGCACAACTATTAGTACAACTGGTACAACTACAACAGCCACATCAGCTGAGAGCACAACTGTCAGTACAGCTGAATCAACTACACCAGCCACAACAACTGAGAGTACAACTGTTATTACACCTGAAATAATAACACCAGCCACAACAACTGAGAGCACAACTGTTAGTACAGCTGAAACAACTACACCAGCCACAACAACTGAGATCACAACTGTTAGTACATCTGAAACAACTACACCGGCCACAACAACTGAGAGCACAACTCTTAGTAGAGCTGAAACAACTACACCAGCCACAAAAAGAGAATCATCATCAGCCACAACAACTGAGAGCACAACTGTTAGTACTGCTGAAACAACTACACCAGCCACAACAACTGAGATCACAACTGTTAGTACAGCTGAAACAACTAAGGAAGCCACAACAACTGAGAGCACAACTGTTATTACAACTGAAACAACTACACCAGCCACAACAACTGAGAGCACAAATCTTAGTAAAGCTGAAACAACTACACCAGTCACAACTACTGAAAGCACAACTCTTAGTACAGCTGAAACAACTACACCAGCCACATCAACTGAAAGCACAACTGTTAGTACAACTGAAACAACTACACCAACCACAACAACTGAAAGCTCAACTGTTAGTACAGCTGAAAGAACTACACCGGCCACAACAACTGAGAGCACAACTCTTAGTACAGCTGAAACAACTACACCAGGCACAACAACCGAGAGCACAACTGTTAGTACAACTGAAACAACTACACCAGCCACAACTGAGAGCACAACTGTTAGTACAACTGAATCAACAACACCAGCCACAACAACTGAAAGCACAACTGTTAGTACAACTGAATCAACAACACCAGCCACAACAACTGAGAGCACAACTGTTAGTACAACTAAAACAACTACACCAGCCACAACAACTGAGAGCACAACAGTTAATACAACTGAAACAAATACACCAGCCACAACAACAGAACTGTTATCAGCCACAATAACTGAGAGCACAACATTTAGTACAACTGAGACAACTACACTAGCCACAAAAATGGCAAGCACAACTGTTAGTACAACTGAGAAAACTACACCAGCCACAACAACTGAGAGCACAACTGTTAGTACAACTGAGACAACGACACAAGCCACAACAACAGAACTGTCATCAGCCACAACAACTGAGAGCACAACATTTAGTACAACTGAGACAACTACACCAGCCACAACAATGGCAAGCATAACTGTTAGCACAACTGAGACAACTATACCAACCACAACAACTGAGAGCACAACTGTTAGTACAACTGAAACAACTACACCAGCCACAACAACTGAGAGCACAACTGTTAGTACAGCTGAAACAACTACAGCAGCCACAACAACTGAGAGCACAACTGTTAGTACAACTGAAACAACTACACCAGCCACAACAACTGAGAGCACAACTGTTAGTACAAGTGAAACAACTACACCAGCCACAACAACTGAGAGCACAACTGTTAGTACATCTGAAACAACTACACCAGCCACAAAAACAGAATCATCATCAGCCACAACAACTGAGAGCACAACTGTTAGTACAGCTGAAACAACTACACCAGCCACAACAACGGAAAGCACAACTGTTAGTACAACTGAGACAACTACACCAGTCACAACAACTGAGAGCACAACTGTTAATACAGTTGAAACAACTACACCAGCCACAACAACTGAGAACACAACTGTTAGTACAACTGAAACAACTACACCAGCCACAAAAACAGAATCATCATCAGCCACAACAACTGAGAGCACAACTGTTAGTACAGCTGAAACAACTACACCAGCAACAACAACAGAAAGCACAACTGTTAGTACAAGTGAAACAACTACACCAGCCACAACAACTGAGAGCACAACTGTTAGTACAGCTGAAACAACTACACCAGCCACAACAACTGAGAGCACAACTGTTAGTAGAACTGAAACAACTACACCAGCCACAAAAACAGAATCATCATCAGCCACAACAACTGAGAGTACAACTGTTAGTACAGCTGAAACAACTACACCAGCCACAACAACTGAGAGCAAAACTGTCAGTACAGCTGAAACAACTACACCAGCCACAACAACGGAAAGCACAACTGTTAGTACAACTGAGACAACTACACCAGTCACAACAACTGAGAGCACAACTGTTTATACAATTGAAACAAGTACACCAGCCACAACAACTGAGAGCACAACTGTTAGTACAACTGAGACAACTACACAAGCCACAACAACTGAGAGCACAACTGTTAGTACAACTGAGACAACTACACAAGCCACAACAACAGAACTGTCATCAGCCACAACAACTGAGAGCACAACTGTTAGTACAACTGAAACAACTACACCAGCCACAACAACAGAAAGCAAAACTGTTAGTACAACTGAGACAACTACACCAGTCACAACAATTGAGAGCACAACTGTTAATACAGCTGAAACAACTACACCAGCCACAACAACTGAGAGCACAACTGTTAGTACAGCTGTAACAACAACACCAGCCAAAACAACTGAGAGTGCAACTGTTAGTAAAGCTGAAACAACACCAGTCACAACAACAGAATCATCATCAGCCACAACAACTGAAAGCACAACTGCTAGTACAAGTGAAACAACTACACCAGCCACAACAACTGAGAGCACAACTGTTAGTACAACTGAAACAACAACACCAGCCACAACAACTGAGAGCACAACTGTTAGTACAACTGAAACAACTACACCAGCCACAACAACTGAGATCACAACTGTTAGTACAGCTGAAACAGCTACACCAGCCACAACAACTGAGATCACAACTGTTAGTACATCTGAAACAACTACACCGGCCACAACAACTGAGAGCACAACTCTTAGTAGAGCTGAAACAACTACACCAGCCACAAAAACAGAATCATCATCAGCCACAACAACTGAGAGCACAAATGTTAGTACTGCTGAAACAACTACACCAGCCACAACAACTGAGATCACAACTGTTAGTACAGCTGAAACAACTAAGGAAGCCACAACAACTGAGAGCACAACTGTTATTACAACTGAAACAACTACACCGGCCACAACAACTGAGAGCACAACTGTTAGTACAACTGAAACAACAACACCAGCCACAACAACTGAGAGCACAACTGTTAGTACAACTGAAACAACTACACCAGCCACAACAACTGAGATCACAACTGTTAGTACAGCTGAAACAACTACACCAGCCACAACAACTGAGATCACAACTGTTAGTACATCTGAAACAACTACACCGGCCACAACAACTGAGAGCACAAGTCTTAGTAGAGCTGAAACAACTACACCAGCCACAAAAACAGAATCATCATCAGCCACAACAACTGAGAGCACAACTGTTAGTACTGCTGAAACAACTACACCAGCCACAACAACTGAGATCACAACTGTTAGTACAGCTGAAACAACTAAGGAAGCCACAACAACTGAGAGCACAACTGTTATTACAACTGAAACAACTACACCAGCCACAACAACTGAGAGCACAAAACTTAGTAAAGCTGAAACAACTACACCAGCCACAATTACTGAAAGCACAACTCTTAGTACAGCTGAAACAACTACACCAGCAACATCAACTGAAAGCACAACTGTTAGTACAACTGAAACAACTACACCAACCACAACAACTGAAAGCTCAACTGTTAGTACAGCTGAAAGAACTACACCGGCCACAACAACTGAGAGCACAACTCTTAGTAGAGCTGAAACAACTACACCAGGCACAACAACCGAGAGCACAACTGTTAGTACAACTGAAACAACTACACCAGCCACAACTGAGAGCACAACTGTTAGTACAACTGAATCAACAACACCAGCCACAACAACTGAAAGCACAACTATTAGTACAACTGAATCAACAACACCAGCCACAACAACTGAGAGCACAACTGTTAGTACAACTGAAACAACTACACCAGCCACAACTGAGAGCACAACTGTTAGTACAACTGAATCAACAACACCAGCCACAACAACTGAGAGCACAACAGTTAATACAACTGAAACAACTACACCAGCCACAACAACTGAGATCACAACTGTTAGTACATCTGAAACAACTACACCGGCCACAACAACTGAGAGCACAACTCTTAGTAGAGCTGAAACAACTACACCAGCCACAAAAAGAGAATCATCATCAGCCACAACAACTGAGAGCACAACTGTTAGTACTGCTGAAACAACTACACCAGCCACAACAACTGAGATCACTACTGTTAGTACAGCTGAAACAACTAAGGAAGCCACAACAACTGAGAGCACAACTGTTAGTACAACTGAGACAACTACACAAGCCACAACAACAGAACTGTCATCAGCCACAACAACTGAGAGCACAACTGTTAGTACAACTGAGACAACTACACAAGCCACAACAACAGAACTGTCATCAGCCACAACAACTGAGAGCACAACTGTTAGTACAACTGAAACAACTACACCAGCCACAACAGCGGAAAGCACAACTGTTAATACAGCTGAAACAACTACACCAGCCACAACAACTGAGAGTACAACTGTTAGTAAAGCTGAAACAACACCAGCCACAACAACAGAATCATCATTAGCCACAACAACTGAAAGCACAACTGCTAGTACAAGTGAAACAACTACACCAGCCACAACAACTGAGAGCACATCTGTTAGTACAACTGAAACAACTACACCAGCCACAACAACTGAGATCACAACTGTTAGTACAGCTGAGACAACTACACAAGCCACAACAACAGAACTGTCATCAGCCACAACAACTGAGAGCACAACTGTTAGTACAACTGAAACAACTACACCAGCCACAACAGCGGAAAGCACAACTGTTAATACAGCTGAAACAACTACACCAGCCACAACAACTGAGAGTACAACTGTTAGTAAAGCTGAAACAACACCAGCCACAACAACAGAATCATCATTAGCCACAACAACTGAAAGCACAACTGCTAGTACAAGTGAAACAACTACACCAGCCACAACAACTGAGAGCACATCTGTTAGTACAGCTGAAAGAACTACACCGGCCACAACAACTGAGAGCACAACTCTTAGTACAGCTGAAACAACTACACCAGGCACAACAACCGAGAGCACAACTGTTAGTACAACTGAAACAACTACACCAGCCACAACTGAGAGCACAACTGTTAGTACAACTGAATCAACAACACCAGCCACAACAACTGAAAGCACAACTGTTAGTACAACTGAATCAACAACACCAGCCACAACAACTGAGAGCACAACTGTTAGTACAACTAAAACAACTACACCAGCCACAACAACTGAGAGCACAACAGTTAATACAACTGAAACAAATACACCAGCCACAACAACAGAACTGTTATCAGCCACAATAACTGAGAGCACAACATTTAGTACAACTGAGACAACTACACTAGCCACAAAAATGGCAAGCACAACTGTTAGTACAACTGAGAAAACTACACCAGCCACAACAACTGAGAGCACAACTGTTAGTACAACTGAGACAACGACACAAGCCACAACAACAGAACTGTCATCAGCCACAACAACTGAGAGCACAACATTTAGTACAACTGAGACAACTACACCAGCCACAACAATGGAAAGCATAACTGTTAGCACAACTGAGACAACTATACCAACCACAACAACTGAGAGCACAACTGTTAGTACAACTGAAACAACTACACCAGCCACAACAACTGAGAGCACAACTGTTAGTACAGCTGAAACAACTACAGCAGCCACAACAACTGAGAGCACAACTGTTAGTACAACTGAAACAACTACACCAGCCACAACAACTGAGAGCACAACTGTTAGTACAAGTGAAACAACTACACCAGCCACAACAACTGAGAGCACAACTGTTAGTACATCTGAAACAACTACACCAGCCACAAAAACAGAATCATCATCAGCCACAACAACTGAGAGCACAACTGTTAGTACAGCTGAAACAACTACACCAGCCACAACAACGGAAAGCACAACTGTTAGTACAACTGAGACAACTACACCAGTCACAACAACTGAGAGCACAACTGTTAATACAGTTGAAACAACTACACCAGCCACAACAACTGAGAACACAACTGTTAGTACAACTGAAACAACTACACCAGCCACAAAAACAGAATCATCATCAGCCACAACAACTGAGAGCACAACTGTTAGTACAGCTGAAACAACTACACCAGCAACAACAACCGAGAGCACAACTGTTAGTACAACTGAAACAACTACACCAGCCACAACTGAGAGCACAACTGTTAGTACAACTGAATCAACAACACCAGCCACAACAACTGAAAGCACAACTATTAGTACAACTGAATCAACAACACCAGCCACAACAACTGAGAGCACAACTGTTAGTACAACTGAAACAACTACACCAGCCACAACTGAGAGCACAACTGTTAGTACAACTGAATCAACAACACCAGCCACAACAACTGAAAGCACAACTATTAGTACAACTGAATCAACAACACCAGCCACAACAACTGAGAGCACAACAGTTAATACAACTGAAACAACTACACCAGCCACAACAACTGAGATCACAACTGTTAGTACATCTGAAACAACTACACCGGCCACAACAACTGAGAGCACAACTCTTAGTAGAGCTGAAACAACTACACCAGCCACAAAAAGAGAATCATCATCAGCCACAACAACTGAGAGCACAACTGTTAGTACTGCTGAAACAACTACACCAGCCACAACAACTGAGATCACTACTGTTAGTACAGCTGAAACAACTAAGGAAGCCACAACAACTGAGAGCACAACTGTTAGTACAACTGAGACAACTACACAAGCCACAACAACAGAACTGTCATCAGCCACAACAACTGAGAGCACAACTGTTAGTACAACTGAGACAACTACACAAGCCACAACAACAGAACTGTCATCAGCCACAACAACTGAGAGCACAACTGTTAGTACAACTGAAACAACTACACCAGCCACAACAGCGGAAAGCACAACTGTTAATACAGCTGAAACAACTACACCAGCCACAACAACTGAGAGTGCAACTGTTAGTAAAGCTGAAACAACACCAGCCACAACAACAGAATCATCATTAGCCACAACAACTGAAAGCACAACTGCTAGTACAAGTGAAACAACTACACCAGCCACAACAACTGAGAGCACATCTGTTAGTACAACTGAAACAACTACACCAGCCACAACAACTGAGATCACAACTGTTAGTACAGCTGAGACAACTACACAAGCCACAACAACAGAACTGTCATCAGCCACAACAACTGAGAGCACAACTGTTAGTACAACTGAAACAACTACACCAGCCACAACAGCGGAAAGCACAACTGTTAATACAGCTGAAACAACTACACCAGCCACAACAACTGAGAGTACAACTGTTAGTAAAGCTGAAACAACACCAGCCACAACAACAGAATCATCATTAGCCACAACAACTGAAAGCACAACTGTTAGTACAACTGAAACAACTACACCAACCACAACAACTGAGAGCACATCTGTTAGTACAACTGAAACAACTACACCAGCCACAACAACTGAGATCACAACTGTTAGTACAGCTGAAACAACTACACCAGCCACAACAACTGAGATCACAACTGTTAGTACATCTGAAACAACTACACCGGCCACAACAACTGAGAGCACAACTCTTAGTAGAGCTGAAACAACTACACCAGCCACAAAAACAGAATCATCATCAGCCACAACAACTGAGAGCACAACTGTTAGTACTGCTGAAACAACTACACCAGCCACAACAACTGAGATCACTACTGTTAGTACAGCTGAAACAACTAAGGAAGACACAACAACTGAGAGCACAACTGTTATTACAACTGAAACAACTACACCAGCCACAACAACTGAGAGCACAAAACTTAGTAAAGCTGAAACAACTACACCAGCCACAACTACTGAAAGCACAACTCTTAGTACAGCTGAAACAAGTACACCAGCCACATCAACTGAAAGCACAACTGTTAGTCCAACTGAAACAACTACACCAACCACAACAACTGAAAGCTCAACTGTTAGTACAGCTGAAAGAACTACACCGGCCACAACAACTGAGAGCACAACTCTTAGTACAGCTGAAACAACTACACCAGGCACAACAACTGAAAGCACAACTGTTAGTACACCTGAAACAACTACACCAGCCACAACAACCGAAAGCACAACTGTTAGTACAACTGAGACAACTACACCAGTCACAACAACTGAGAGCACAACTGTTAGTACAGCTGAAACAACTACACCAGCCACAACAACTGAGAGCACAACTGTTAGTAGAACTGAAACAACTACACCAGCCACAAAAACAGAATCATCATCAGCCACAACATCTGAGAGCACAACTGTTAGTACAGCTGAAACAACTACACCAGCCACAACAACTGAGAGCAAAACTGTCAGTACAGCTGAAACAACTACACCAGCCACAACAACGGAAAGCACAACTGTTATTACAACTGAGACAACTACACCAGTCACAACAACTGAGAGCACAACTGTTAGTACAACTGAGACAACTACACAAGCCACAACAACTGAGAGCACAACTGTTAGTACAAATGAGACAACTACACAAGCCACAACAACAGAACTGTCATCAGCCACAACAACTGAGAGCACAACTGTTAGTACAGCTGAAACAACTACAGCAGCCACAACAACTGAGAGCACAACTGTTAGTACAACTGAAACAACTACACCAGCCACAACAACTGAGAGCACAACTGTTAGTAGAACTGAAACAACTACACCAGCCACAAAAACAGAATCATCATCAGCCACAACAACTAAGAGTACAACTGTTAGTACAGCTGAAACAACTACACCATCCACAACATCTGAGAGCACAACTGTTAGTACAACTGAAACAACTACACCAGCCACAAGAACTGAGAGCACAACTGTTAGTACAGCTGAAACAAGTACAACAGTCACAACAACTGAGAGCACAACTGTTAGTACAATTGAAACAACTACACCAGCCACAACAACTGAGAGCACAACTGTTAGTATAACTGAAACAACTACACCAGTCAGAACAACTGAGAGCACAACTGTTAGTACAACTGAAAAAACTACACCAGCTACAACAACTGAGAGCACAACTGTTAGTACAACTGAAACAACTACACCAGCCACAACAACAGAATCATCATCAGCCACAACAACTGAGAACACAATTGTTAGTACAGCTGAAACAACTACACCAGCCACAACAACTGATGGTACAATTATTAGTACAACTGAATCAAAAACACCAGCCACAACAACTGAGAGCACAACTGTTAGTACAACTGAAACAACTAACCCAGCCACAACAACTGAGAGCACAACTGTTAGTACAACTGAAACAACTACACCAGCCACAACAACAGAATCATCATCAGCCACAACAACTGAGAACACAATTGTTAGTCCAGCTGAAACAACTACACCAGCCACAACAACTGAGGGTACAATTATTAGTACAACTGAATCAAAAACACCAGCCACAACAACTGAGAGCACAACTGTTAGTACAGCTGAAACAACTAACCCAGCCACAACAACTGAAAGCACAACTGTTAGTACAACGGAAACAACTACACCAGCCACAACAACTGAGAGCACAAATGTTTCTACAGCTGAATCAACAACACCAGCCACAACAACTGAGAGCACAACTCTTAGTACAGCTGAAACAACTACATCAGCCACAACAACTGAAAGCACAACTGTTAATACAGCTGAAACAACTACACCAGCCACAACAACTGAGAGCACAACTGTTAATACAGCTGAAACAACTACACCAGCCACAACAACTGAGAGCACAACTGTTAGTACAACTGCATCAACAACACCAGCCACAACAACTGAAAGCACAACTGTTAGTACAACTGAAACAACTACACCAGCTACATCAACTGAGAGCACAACTCTTAGTACAGCTGAAACAACTACACCAACCACAACAACTGAAAGCACAAATGTTAGTATAGCTGAAACAACTACACCATTTACAACAACTGAGAGCACAACTCTTAGTACAGCTGAAACAGCTACACCAGTCACAACAACTGAGAGCACAACTGTTAATACAACTGAAACAACTACACCAGCCACAACAACAGAACTGTTATCAGCCACAATAACTGAGAGCACAACATTTAGTAGAACTGAGACAACTACACTAGCCACAACAATGGCAAGCACAACTGTTAGTACAACTGAAAAAACTACACCAGCTACAACAACTGAGAGCACAACTGTTAGTACAACTGAAACAACTACACCAGCCACAACAACAGAATCATCATCAGCCACAACAACTGAGAACACAATTGTTAGTACAGCTGAAACAACTACACCAGCCACAACAACTGAGGGTACAATTATTAGTACAACTGAATCAAAAACACCAGCCACAACAACTGAGAGCACAACTGTTAGTACAGCTGAAACAACTAACCCAGCCACAACAACTGAAAGCACAACTGTTAGTACAACGGAAACAACTACACCAGCCACAACAACTGAGAGCACAAATGTTTCTACAGCTGAATCAACAACACCAGCCACAACAACTGAGAGCACAACTCTTAGTACAGCTGAAACAACTACATCAGCCACAACAACTGAAAGCACAACTGTTAATACAGCTGAAACAACTACACCAGCCACAACAACTGAGAGCACAACTGTTAATACAGCTGAAACAACTACACCAGCCACAACAACTGAGAGCACAACTGTTAGTACAACTGCATCAACAACACCAGCCACAACAACTGAAAGCACAACTGTTAGTACAACTGAAAAAACTACACCAGCTACAACAACTGAGAGCACAACTGTTAGTACAACTGAAACAACTACACCAGCCACAACAACAGAATCATCATCAGCCACAACAACTGAGAACACAATTGTTAGTACAGCTGAAACAACTACACCAGCCACAACAACTGAGGGTACAATTATTAGTACAACTGAATCAAAAACACCAGCCACAACAACTGAGAGCACAACTGTTAGTACAGCTGAAACAACTAACCCAGCCACAACAACTGAAAGCACAACTGTTAGTACAACGGAAACAACTACACCAGCCACAACAACTGAGAGCACAAATGTTTCTACAGCTGAATCAACAACACCAGCCACAACAACTGAGAGCACAACTCTTAGTACAGCTGAAACAACTACATCAGCCACAACAACTGAAAGCACAACTGTTAATACAGCTGAAACAACTACACCAGCCACAACAACTGAGAGCACAACTGTTAATACAGCTGAAACAACTACACCAGCCACAACAACTGAGAGCACAACTGTTAGTACAACTGCATCAACAACACCAGCCACAACAACTGAAAGCACAACTGTTAGTACAACTGAAACAACTACACCAGCTACATCAACTGAGAGCACAACTCTTAGTACAGCTGAAACAACTACACCAGCCACAACAACTGAAAGCACAAATGTTAGTATAGCTGAAACAACTACACCATTTACAACAACTGAGAGCACAACTCTTAGTACAGCTGAAACAGCTACACCAGTCACAACAACTGAGAGCACAACTGTTAATACAACTGAAACAACTACACCAGCCACAACAACAGAACTGTTATCAGCCACAATAACTGAGAGCACAACATTTAGTAGAACTGAGACAACTACACTAGCCACAACAATGGCAAGCACAACTGTTAGTACAATTGAGACAACTACACCAGCCACAACAACTGAGAGCACAACTGTTAATACAGCTGAAACAACTACACCAGCCACAACAACTGAGAGCACAACTGTTAATACAACTGAAACAACTACACCAGCCACAAAAACAGAACTGTTATCAGCCACAACAACTGAGAGCATAACTGTTAGTACAGCTGAAACAACTACACCAGCCACAACAATGGAAAGCACAACTGTTAGTACAAGTGAAACAACTACACCAGCCACAACAACTGAGAGCACAACTGTTAGTACAGCTGAAACAACTACAGCAGCCACAAAAACAGAACTGTTATCAGCCACAACAACTGAGAGCATAACTGTTAGTACAGCTGAAACAACTACACCAGCCACAACAATGGAAAGCACAACTGTTAGTACAAGTGAAACAACTACACCAGCCACAACAACTGAGAGCACAACTGTTAGTACAGCTGAAACAACTACAGCAGCCACAAAAACTGAGAGCACAACTGTTAGTAGAACTGAAACAACTACACCAGCCACAACAACAGAATCATCATCAGCCACAACAACTGAAAGCACAACTGCTAGTACAACTGAGACAACTACACCAGCCACAACACCTGAGAGCACAACTGTTAGTAGAACTGAAACAACTACACAAGCCACAACAACTGAGAGCACAACTGTTAGTACAAGTGAAACAACTACACCAGCCACAACAACGGAAAGCACAACTGTTAGTACAACTGTGACAACTACACCAGTCACAACAACTGAGAGCACAACTGTTAATACAGCTGAAACAACTACACCAGCCACAACAACTGAGAGCACAACTGTTAGTACAACTGAAACAACTACACCAGCCACAACAACTGAGAGCACAACTCTTAGTACAACTGAAACAACTACACCAGCCACAACAACTGAGAACACAACTGTTAGTACAGCTGAAACAACTACACTAGCCACAACAACTGAGAGTACAACTGTTAATACAACTGAAACAACTACACCAGCCACAACTGAGAGCACAACTGTTAGTATAGGTGAAACAACTACACCAGCCACAACAACTGAGAGCACAACTGTTAGTTTAGCTGAAACAACTACACCAGCCACAACAACTAAGAGCACAACTGTTAGTACAGCTGAAACAACTACACCAGCCACAACAACTGAGAGCACAACTGTTAGTACAACTGAAACAACTACACCAGCCACAACAACTGAGAGCACAACTGTTAGTACAGCTGAAACAACAACACCAGCTACAACAACAGAATCGTCATCAGCCACAACAACTGAGAGCACAACTGTTAGTACAACTGAAACCACACCAGCCACAACAACTGAGAGCACAACTGTTAGTATAACTGAAACAACAACACCAGCCATAACAACTGAGAGTACAACTGTTAGTACAACTGAAACAACTACACCAGCCACAACAACTGAGAACACAACTGTTAGTACAGCTGAAACAACAACACCAGCCACAACAACAGAATCATCATCAGCCACAAGAACTGAAAGCACAACTGCTAGTACAAGTGAAACAACTACACCATCCACAACAACTGAGATCACAACTGTTAGTACAGCTGAAACAACTACACCAGCCACAACAACTGAGAGCACAACTGTTAGTACAGCTGAAACAATTACACCAGCACCAACAACAACTTTTGCTGTAGTACAAATAATTCTGGTGTTCCGCTCTAAAGCTGAATTTACAGATGACCTCAGTGATTCAAAGTCTGATGCTTTTAACAACAGGGCTCAGCTTGTTCAACAATATGTGAGTGAAAACCCACATACTCTGTTCACTATATAATCCTTGAGTGAATAAACAGTTCACAATTATGAAAAACAATTATATTTAATTACAAACATTACATGTTTATCATGCATAGCCTATTCATAAGTGTTTATTGTAACTGTCTGTTTTTTTTTTTTTTTTACAGTTTAGAGCCATCTACAATAAATATCGCTCCTTCCTAAGAGTCTCCGTCCTACTATTCAGGTAAATACTTTACATTGTAATGCTGCATATTTTATCTACACTGCTTATGTATGCTGATTTTATATGCAGTGCCAAGAGTATGCGATTAATATATCAGGTGGGGATAATAAAAAAAGGTTTCCAAATGACAGTGTTTCTAAAAAATTTATTCCAGCAAGGGGTCAGTCATTACCACAACAAGACTCACTTTCAACGCTATGCAGGGTGTGCCATCAAATGCAGAAATTGCCTATGCATTATTGAGTAACACAACAACTGTCAATGCCCTGAACATAACTTCTAATTCAGTTGACGTCAATGGTACAGGTAGGTCTGACAACACATAAAAGCAAATTGTCTAAATAATCTCTCTGTCTCTCTCTCTCTCTCTCTCTCTCTCTCTCTCTCTCTCTCTCTTTTTTTTATATATATATATATATATATATATATATATATATATATATATATATATATATATATATATATATTTGTGTGTGTGTGTGTGTGTGTGTGTGTGTGTGTGTGTGTGTGTGTGTGTGTGTGTGTGAGACAGTGTACAGTTAAAACAAAGTGTTAAATTAAAGATAGTTTTAGCTGAGCTTCAAATGATTTGGAAATGAATAATGACTTACACAAGTATTCTAAAAAACATAATCAATTTTCATACAACTTCTTTATTTTGTCAGTGCTGTCACGAGTTCCATCTAAACTGTTAATTGTTTTCTTATATCAGAATATACAATGGTAACAGCCTCTACTACTGAACCAACAACAGAATACTCACCAGCCACAACAACTGAAAGCACAACTGTTAGTACAACTGAAACAACTACACCAACCACAACAACTGAGAGCACAACTCTTAGTACAACTGAAAATACACCAACCACAACAACTGAAAGCACAACTCTTAGTACAGCTGAAACAACTACACCAGCCACAACAACTGAGAGCACAACTGTTAGTACAACTGAAACAACTACACCAACCACAACAACTGAGAGCACAACTCTTAGTACAACTGAAAATACACCAACCACAACAACTGAGAGCACAACTCTTAGTACAGCTGAAACAACTACACCAGCCACAACAACTGAGAGCACAACTGTTAGTACAACTGAAACAACTACACCAGCCACAACAACTGAGAGCATAACTGAAACAACTACACCAGCCATAACAACTGAGAGCACAACTGTTAGTACAACTGAAACAACTACACCAGTCACAGCAACTGAGAGCACAACTGTTAGTACAACTGAAAATACACCAACCACAACAACTGAGAGCACAACTGTTAGCACAACTGAAACAACTACAACAACCACAACAGCTGAGAGCACAACTCTTAGTACAACTGTAACATCTACACCAGCCACCACAACAACTGAGGGCGCAACTATTAGTACAACTGAAACAAATACACCAGCCACAACAACTGAGAGCACAACTATTAGTACAACTGAAACAACTACAACAGCTATATCAACTGAGAGCACAACTGTCAGTACAGCTGAATCAACTACACCAGCCACAACAACTGAGAGCACAACTGTTATTACACCTGAAATAATAACACCAGGCACAACAACTGAGAGCACAACTCTTAGTACAGCTGAAAAAACTACACCAGTCACAGCAACTGAGAGCACAACTCTTAGTACAACTGAAAATACACCAACCACAACAACTGAGAACACAACTGTTAGTACAACTGAAACAACTACACCAGTCACAGCAACTGAGAGCACAACTCTTAGTACAACTGAAAATACACCAACCACAACAACTAAAAGCACAACTGTTAGTACAACTGAAACAACTACACCAACAACAACAGCTGAGAGCACAACTCTTAGTACAGCTGAAACAACTACACTAGCCACAACAACTGAGAGCACAACTCTTAGTACAACTGAAACAACTACACCAGCCACCACAACAACTGAGGGCAGAACTATTAGTACAACTGAAACAACTACACCAGCCACAACAACTGAGAGCATAACTGAAAGAACTACAACAGCTACATCAACTGAGAGCACAACTGTCAGTACAGCTGAATCAACTACACCAGACACAACAACTGAGAGCACAACTGTTATTACACCTGAAATAACACCAGCCACAACAACTGAGAGCACAACTCTTAGTACAGCTGAAACAACTACACCATCCACAACAACTGAGAGCACAACTATTAGAACAAATGAAACAACTACACCATCCACAACAACTGAGAGCACAACTTTTAGAACAACTGAAACAACTACACTAGCCACAACTACTGAAAGCACAACTGTTAGTACAAGTGAAACAACCACACCAGTCACACCAACTGAGAGCACAACTGATAGTACAGCTGAAACAACTACACCAGTCACAAGAACTGAAAGTACAACTGTTAGTACAACTGAAACAACTACACAAGCCAAAACTACTGAAAGCACAACAGTTAGTACAACTGAAACAACTACACCAGCCAAAACAACTGAGAGCACAACTGTCAGTACAACTGAATATACACCAACCACAGCAACTGAGAGCACAACTCTTAGTACAGCTGAAACAACTACACCAGCCACAACAATTGAAAGCACAACTGTTAGTACAAGTGAAACAACTACACCAACCACAACAACTGAGAGCACAACTGTTAGTACAACTGAAACAACTACAACAACCACAACAGCTGAGAGCACAACTCTTAGTACAACTGTAACATCTACACCAGCCACCACAACAACTGAGGGCGCAACTATTAGTACAACTGAAACAACTACACCAGCCACAACAACTGAGAGCACAACTATTAGTACAACTGAAACAACTACAACAGCTATATCAACTGAGAGCACAACTGTCAGTACAGCTGAATCAACTACACCAGCCACAACAACTGAGAGCACAACTGTTATTACACCTGAAATAATAACACCAGGCACAACAACTGAGAGCACAACTCTTAGTACAGCTGAAAAAACTACACCAGTCACAGCAACTGAGAGCACAACTCTTAGTACAACTGAAAATACACCAACCACAACAACTGAGAACACAACTGTTAGTACAACTGAAACAACTACACCAGTCACAGCAACTGAGAGCACAACTCTTAGTACAACTGAAAATACACCAACCACAACAACTAAAAGCACAACTGTTAGTACAACTGAAACAACTACACCAACAACAACAGCTGAGAGCACAACTCTTAGTACAGCTGAAACAACTACACTAGCCACAACAACTGAGAGCACAACTCTTAGTACAACTGAAACAACTACACCAGCCACCACAACAACTGAGGGCAGAACTATTAGTACAACTGAAACAACTACACCAGCCACAACAACTGAGAGCATAACTGAAACAACTACAACAGCTACATCAACTGAGAGCACAACTGTCAGTACAGCTGAATCAACTACACCAGACACAACAACTGAGAGCACAACTGTTATTACACCTGAAATAACACCAGCCACAACAACTGAGAGCACAACTCTTAGTACAGCTGAAACAACTACACCATCCACAACAACTGAGAGCACAACTATTAGAACAAATGAAACAACTACACCATCCACAACAACTGAGAGCACAACTTTTAGAACAACTGAAACAACTACACCAGCCACAACTACTGAAAGCACAACTGTTAGTACAAGTGAAACAACCACACCAGTCACACCAACTGAGAGCACAACTGATAGTACAGCTGAAACAACTACACAAGTCACAAGAACTGAAAGTACAACTGTTAGTACAACTGAAACAACTACACAAGCCAAAACTACTGAAAGCACAACAGTTAGTACAACTGAAACAACTACACCAGCCAAAACAACTGAGAGCACAACTGTCAGTACAACTGAAAATACACCAACCACAACAACTGAGAGCACAACTGTTAGTACAACTGAAACAACTACACCAGTCACAGCAACTGAGAGCACAACTCTTAGTACAACTGAAAATACACCAACCACAACAACTAAAAGCACAACTCTTAGTACAGCTGAAACAACTACACCAGCCACAACAACTGAGAGCACAACTCTTAGTACAGCTGAAACAACTACACCAGCCACAACAACTGAGAGCACAACTATTAGTACAACTGAAACAACTACACCAGCCACAACAACTGAGAGTATAACTGAAACAACTACAACAGCTACATCAACTGAGAGCACAACTGTCAGTACAGCTGAAACAACTACAACAGCTACATCAACTGAGAGCACAACTGTCAGTACAGCTGAATCAACTACACCAGACACAACAACTGAGAGCACAACTGTTATTACACCTGAAATTTTAACACCAGCCACAACAACTGAGAGCACAACTCTTAGTACAGCTGAAACAACTACACCATCCACAACAACTGAGAGCACAACTATTAGAACAAATGAAACAACTATACCAGCCACAACTACTGAAAGCACAACTGTTAGTACAAGTGAAACAACTACACCAGTCACACCAACTGAGAGCACAACTGATAGTACAGCTGAAACAACTACACCAGTCACAAGAACTGAAAGTACAACTGTTAGTACAACTGAAACAACTACACAAGCCAAAACTACTGAAAGCACAACAGTTAGTACAAGTGAAACAACTACACCAGTCACAACAACTGAAAGCACAACTGTTAGTACAACTGAAACAACTACACCAGCCACAACTACTGAGAGCACAACTGTTAGTACAACTGAAACAACTACACCAGCCACAACTACTGAAAGCACAACTGTTAGTACAACTGAAACAACTACACCAGCCACAACTACTGAAAGCACAACTGTTAGTACAACTGAAACAACTACACCAGCCACAACAACTGAGAGCACAACTGTTAGTACAACTGAAACAACTACACCAGCCACCACAACAACTGAGGGCACAACTATTAGTACAACTGATACAACTACAACAGCCACATCAACTGAGAGCACAACTGTCAGTACAGCTGAATCAACTACACCAGCCACAACAACTGAGAGTACAACTGTTATTACACCTGAAATAATAACACCAGCCACAATAACTGAGAGCACAACTGTTAGTACAGCTGAAACAACTACACCAGCCACATCAACTGAAAGCACAATTGTTAGTACAACTGAAACAACTACACCAGCCACAACTACTGAAAGCACAACTGTTAGTACAACTGAAACAACTACACCAGCCACAACTACTGAAAGCACAACTGTTAGTACAACTGAAACAACTACACCAGCCACAACAACTGAGAGCACACCTGTTAGTACAACTGAAACAACTACACCAGCCACCACAACAACTGAGGGCACAACTATTAGTACAACTGATACAACTACAACAGCCACATCAACTGAGAGCACAAATGTCAGTACAGCTGAATCAACTACACCAGCCACAACAACTGAGAGTACAACTGTTATTACACCTGAAATAATAACACCAGCCACAATAACTGAGAGCACAACTGTTAGTACAGCTGAAACAACTACACCAGCCACATCAACTGAAAGCACAATTGTTAGTACAACTGAAACAACTACACCAGCCACAACAACTGAGAGCACAACTCTTAGTACAAGTGAAACAACTACACCAGCCACAACAACTGAGAGCACAACTGTTAGTAGAAGTGAAAAAACTACGCAAGCCAAACCAACTGAAAGCACAACTGTTAGTACAGCTGAAACAACTACCCCAGTCACAACAACTGAAAGCACAACTGTTAGTACAACTGAAACAACTACACCAGCCACAACTACTGAAAGCACAACAGTTAGTACAACTGAAACAACTACACCAGCCACAACTACTGAAAGCACAACTGTTAGTACAAGTGAAACAACCACACCAGTCACACCAACTGAGAGCACAACTGATAGTACAGCTGAAACAACTACACCAGTCACAAGAACTGAAAGTACAACTGTTAGTACAACTGAAACAACTACACAAGCCAAAACTACTGAAAGCACAACAGTTAGTACAACTGAAACAACTACACCAGCCAAAACAACTGAGAGCACAACTGTCAGTACAACTGAAACAACTACACCAGCCACAACTACTGAAAGCACAACAGTTAGTACAACTGAAACAACTACACCAGCCACAACAACTGAGAGCACAACTGTTAGTACAATTGAAACAACTAGACCAGCAACCACAACAAATGAGGGCACAACTATTAGTACAACTGAAACAACTACACCAGCCACAGCAACTGAGAGCACAACTATTAGAACAACTGAAACAACTACACCAATCACAACAACTGAAAGCACAACTGTTAGTACAACTGAAACAACTACACCAGCCACAACTACTGAGGGCACAACTATTAGTACAGCTGAAACAACTACACCAGCCACAACAACTGAGAGCACAACTGTTAGTACAACTGAAACAAATACACCAACCACAACAACTGAGAGCACAACTCTTAATACAACTGAAAATACACCAACCACAACAACTGAGAGCACAACTCTTAGTACAGCTGAAACAACTACACCAGCCACAACAACTGAGAGCACAACTGTTAGTACAACTGAAACAACTACACCAGCCACAACAACTGAGAGCATAACTGAAACAACTACACCAGCCATAACAACTGAGAGCACAACTGTTAGTACAACTGAAACAACTACACCAGTCACAGCAACTGAGAGCACAACTGTTAGTACAACTGAAAATACACCAACCACAACAACTGAGAGCACAACTGTTAGCACAACTGAAACAACTACAACAACCACAACAGCTGAGAGCACAACTCTTAGTACAACTGTAACATCTACACCAGCCACCACAACAACTGAGGGCGCAACTATTAGTACAACTGAAACAAATACACCAGCCACAACAACTGAGAGCACAACTATTAGTACAACTGAAACAACTACAACAGCTATATCAACTGAGAGCACAACTGTCAGTACAGCTGAATCAACTACACCAGCCACAACAACTGAGAGCACAACTGTTATTACACCTGAAATAATAACACCAGGCACAACAACTGAGAGCACAACTCTTAGTACAGCTGAAAAAACTACACCAGTCACAGCAACTGAGAGCACAACTCTTAGTACAACTGAAAATACACCAACCACAACAACTGAGAACACAACTGTTAGTACAACTGAAACAACTACACCAGTCACAGCAACTGAGAGCACAACTCTTAGTACAACTGAAAATACACCAACCACAACAACTAAAAGCACAACTGTTAGTACAACTGAAACAACTACACCAACAACAACAGCTGAGAGCACAACTCTTAGTACAGCTGAAACAACTACACTAGCCACAACAACTGAGAGCACAACTCTTAGTACAACTGAAACAACTACACCAGCCACCACAACAACTGAGGGCAGAACTATTAGTACAACTGAAACAACTACACCAGCCACAACAACTGAGAGCATAACTGAAAGAACTACAACAGCTACATCAACTGAGAGCACAACTGTCAGTACAGCTGAATCAACTACACCAGACACAACAACTGAGAGCACAACTGTTATTACACCTGAAATAACACCAGCCACAACAACTGAGAGCACAACTCTTAGTACAGCTGAAACAACTACACCATCCACAACAACTGAGAGCACAACTATTAGAACAAATGAAACAACTACACCATCCACAACAACTGAGAGCACAACTTTTAGAACAACTGAAACAACTACACTAGCCACAACTACTGAAAGCACAACTGTTAGTACAAGTGAAACAACCACACCAGTCACACCAACTGAGAGCACAACTGATAGTACAGCTGAAACAACTACACCAGTCACAAGAACTGAAAGTACAACTGTTAGTACAACTGAAACAACTACACAAGCCAAAACTACTGAAAGCACAACAGTTAGTACAACTGAAACAACTACACCAGCCAAAACAACTGAGAGCACAACTGTCAGTACAACTGAATATACACCAACCACAGCAACTGAGAGCACAACTCTTAGTACAGCTGAAACAACTACACCAGCCACAACAATTGAAAGCACAACTGTTAGTACAAGTGAAACAACTACACCAACCACAACAACTGAGAGCACAACTGTTAGTACAACTGAAACAACTACAACAACCACAACAGCTGAGAGCACAACTCTTAGTACAACTGTAACATCTACACCAGCCACCACAACAACTGAGGGCGCAACTATTAGTACAACTGAAACAACTACACCAGCCACAACAACTGAGAGCACAACTATTAGTACAACTGAAACAACTACAACAGCTATATCAACTGAGAGCACAACTGTCAGTACAGCTGAATCAACTACACCAGCCACAACAACTGAGAGCACAACTGTTATTACACCTGAAATAATAACACCAGGCACAACAACTGAGAGCACAACTCTTAGTACAGCTGAAAAAACTACACCAGTCACAGCAACTGAGAGCACAACTCTTAGTACAACTGAAAATACACCAACCACAACAACTGAGAACACAACTGTTAGTACAACTGAAACAACTACACCAGTCACAGCAACTGAGAGCACAACTCTTAGTACAACTGAAAATACACCAACCACAACAACTAAAAGCACAACTGTTAGTACAACTGAAACAACTACACCAACAACAACAGCTGAGAGCACAACTCTTAGTACAGCTGAAACAACTACACTAGCCACAACAACTGAGAGCACAACTCTTAGTACAACTGAAACAACTACACCAGCCACCACAACAACTGAGGGCAGAACTATTAGTACAACTGAAACAACTACACCAGCCACAACAACTGAGAGCATAACTGAAACAACTACAACAGCTACATCAACTGAGAGCACAACTGTCAGTACAGCTGAATCAACTACACCAGACACAACAACTGAGAGCACAACTGTTATTACACCTGAAATAACACCAGCCACAACAACTGAGAGCACAACTCTTAGTACAGCTGAAACAACTACACCATCCACAACAACTGAGAGCACAACTATTAGAACAAATGAAACAACTACACCATCCACAACAACTGAGAGCACAACTTTTAGAACAACTGAAACAACTACACCAGCCACAACTACTGAAAGCACAACTGTTAGTACAAGTGAAACAACCACACCAGTCACACCAACTGAGAGCACAACTGATAGTACAGCTGAAACAACTACACAAGTCACAAGAACTGAAAGTACAACTGTTAGTACAACTGAAACAACTACACAAGCCAAAACTACTGAAAGCACAACAGTTAGTACAACTGAAACAACTACACCAGCCAAAACAACTGAGAGCACAACTGTCAGTACAACTGAAAATACACCAACCACAACAACTGAGAGCACAACTGTTAGTACAACTGAAACAACTACACCAGTCACAGCAACTGAGAGCACAACTCTTAGTACAACTGAAAATACACCAACCACAACAACTAAAAGCACAACTCTTAGTACAGCTGAAACAACTACACCAGCCACAACAACTGAGAGCACAACTCTTAGTACAGCTGAAACAACTACACCAGCCACAACAACTGAGAGCACAACTATTAGTACAACTGAAACAACTACACCAGCCACAACAACTGAGAGTATAACTGAAACAACTACAACAGCTACATCAACTGAGAGCACAACTGTCAGTACAGCTGAAACAACTACAACAGCTACATCAACTGAGAGCACAACTGTCAGTACAGCTGAATCAACTACACCAGACACAACAACTGAGAGCACAACTGTTATTACACCTGAAATTTTAACACCAGCCACAACAACTGAGAGCACAACTCTTAGTACAGCTGAAACAACTACACCATCCACAACAACTGAGAGCACAACTATTAGAACAAATGAAACAACTATACCAGCCACAACTACTGAAAGCACAACTGTTAGTACAAGTGAAACAACTACACCAGTCACACCAACTGAGAGCACAACTGATAGTACAGCTGAAACAACTACACCAGTCACAAGAACTGAAAGTACAACTGTTAGTACAACTGAAACAACTACACAAGCCAAAACTACTGAAAGCACAACAGTTAGTACAAGTGAAACAACTACACCAGTCACAACAACTGAAAGCACAACTGTTAGTACAACTGAAACAACTACACCAGCCACAACTACTGAGAGCACAACTGTTAGTACAACTGAAACAACTACACCAGCCACAACTACTGAAAGCACAACTGTTAGTACAACTGAAACAACTACACCAGCCACAACTACTGAAAGCACAACTGTTAGTACAACTGAAACAACTACACCAGCCACAACAACTGAGAGCACAACTGTTAGTACAACTGAAACAACTACACCAGCCACCACAACAACTGAGGGCACAACTATTAGTACAACTGATACAACTACAACAGCCACATCAACTGAGAGCACAACTGTCAGTACAGCTGAATCAACTACACCAGCCACAACAACTGAGAGTACAACTGTTATTACACCTGAAATAATAACACCAGCCACAATAACTGAGAGCACAACTGTTAGTACAGCTGAAACAACTACACCAGCCACATCAACTGAAAGCACAATTGTTAGTACAACTGAAACAACTACACCAGCCACAACTACTGAAAGCACAACTGTTAGTACAACTGAAACAACTACACCAGCCACAACTACTGAAAGCACAACTGTTAGTACAACTGAAACAACTACACCAGCCACAACAACTGAGAGCACACCTGTTAGTACAACTGAAACAACTACACCAGCCACCACAACAACTGAGGGCACAACTATTAGTACAACTGATACAACTACAACAGCCACATCAACTGAGAGCACAAATGTCAGTACAGCTGAATCAACTACACCAGCCACAACAACTGAGAGTACAACTGTTATTACACCTGAAATAATAACACCAGCCACAATAACTGAGAGCACAACTGTTAGTACAGCTGAAACAACTACACCAGCCACATCAACTGAAAGCACAATTGTTAGTACAACTGAAACAACTACACCAGCCACAACAACTGAGAGCACAACTCTTAGTACAAGTGAAACAACTACACCAGCCACAACAACTGAGAGCACAACTGTTAGTAGAAGTGAAAAAACTATGCAAGCCAAACCAACTGAAAGCACAACTGTTAGTACAGCTGAAACAACTACCCCAGTCACAACAACTGAAAGCACAACTGTTAGTACAACTGAAACAACTACACCAGCCACAACTACTGAAAGCACAACAGTTAGTACAACTGAAACAACTACACCAGCCACAACTACTGAAAGCACAACTGTCAGTACAACTGAAACAACTACACCAGCCACAACTACTGAAAGCACAACAGTTAGTACAACTGAAACAACTACACCAGCCACAACAACTGAGAGCACAACTGTTAGTACAATTGAAACAACTAGACCAGCAACCACAACAAATGAGGGCACAACTATTAGTACAACTGAAACAACTACACCAGCCACAGCAACTGAGAGCACAACTATTAGAACAACTGAAACAACTACACCAATCACAACAACTGAAAGCACAACTGTTAGTACAACTGAAACAACTACACCAGCCACAACTACTGAGGGCACAACTATTAGTACAGCTGAAACAACTACACCAGCCACAACAACTGAGAGCACAACTGTTAGTACAACTGAAACAAATACACCAACCACAACAACTGAGAGCACAACTCTTAATACAACTGAAAATAAACCAACCACAACAACTGAGAGCACAACTCTTAGTACAGCTGAAACAACTACACCAGCCACAACAACTGAGAGCACAACTCTTAGTACAAGTGAAACAACTACACCAGCCACAACAACTGAGAGCACAACTGTTAGTACAACTGAAACAACTACACCAGCCACAACTACTGAAAGCACAACTGTTAGTACAACTGAAACAACTACACCAGCTACAACAACTGAGAGCACAACTGTTAGTACAACTGAAACAACTACACCAGCCACAACAACTGAGGGCACAACTATTAGTACAACTGATACAACAACAACAGCCACAACAACTGAGAGCACAACTCTTAGTACAAGTGAAACAACTACACCAGCCACAACAACTGACAGCACAACTGTTAGTACAACTGAAACAACTACACCAGCCACAACTACTGAAAGCACAACTGTTAGTACAATTGAAACAACTACACCAGCAACCACAACAAATGAGGGCACAACTATTAGTACAACTGAAACAACTACACCAGCCAAAGCAACTGAGAGCACAACTATTAGAACAACTGAAACAACTACACCAGTCACAACAACTGAAAGCACAACTGTTAGTACAACTGAAACAACTACACCAGCCACAACTACTGAAAGCACAACTGTTAGTACAACTGAAACAACTACACCAGCCACAACAACTGAGAGCACAACTGTTAGTACAACTGAAACAACTACACCAGCCACCACAACAACTGAGGGCACAACTATTAGTACAACTGATACAACTACAACAGCCAAATCAACTGAGAGCACAACTGTCAGTACAGCTGAATCAACTACACCAGCCACAACAACTGAGAGTACAACTGTTATTACACCTGAAATAATAACACCAGCCACAATAACTGAGAGCACAACTGTTAGTACAGCTGAAACAACTACACCAGCCACATCAACTGAAAGCACAATTGTTAGTACAACTGAAACAACTACACCAGCCACAACTACTGAAAGCACAACTGTTAGTACAACTGAAACAACTACACCAGCCACAACTACTGAAAGCACAACTGTTAGTACAACTGAAACAACTACACCAGCCACAACAACTGAGAGCACACCTGTTAGTACAACTGAAACAACTACACCAGCCACCACAACAACTGAGGGCACAACTATTAGTACAACTGATACAACTACAACAGCCACATCAACTGAGAGCACAAATGTCAGTACAGCTGAATCAACTACACCAGCCACAACAACTGAGAGTACAACTGTTATTACACCTGAAATAATAACACCAGCCACAATAACTGAGAGCACAACTGTTAGTACAGCTGAAACAACTACACCAGCCACATCAACTGAAAGCACAATTGTTAGTACAACTGAAACAACTACACCAGCCACAACAACTGAGAGCACAACTCTTAGTACAAGTGAAACAACTACACCAGCCACAACAACTGAGAGCACAACTGTTAGTAGAAGTGAAAAAACTACGCAAGCCAAACCAACTGAAAGCACAACTGTTAGTACAGCTGAAACAACTACCCCAGTCACAACAACTGAAAGCACAACTGTTAGTACAACTGAAACAACTACACCAGCCACAACTACTGAAAGCACAACAGTTAGTACAACTGAAACAACTACACCAGCCACAACTACTGAAAGCACAACTGTTAGTACAAGTGAAACAACCACACCAGTCACACCAACTGAGAGCACAACTGATAGTACAGCTGAAACAACTACACCAGTCACAAGAACTGAAAGTACAACTGTTAGTACAACTGAAACAACTACACAAGCCAAAACTACTGAAAGCACAACAGTTAGTACAACTGAAACAACTACACCAGCCAAAACAACTGAGAGCACAACTGTCAGTACAACTGAAACAACTACACCAGCCACAACTACTGAAAGCACAACAGTTAGTACAACTGAAACAACTACACCAGCCACAACAACTGAGAGCACAACTGTTAGTACAATTGAAACAACTAGACCAGCAACCACAACAAATGAGGGCACAACTATTAGTACAACTGAAACAACTACACCAGCCACAGCAACTGAGAGCACAACTATTAGAACAACTGAAACAACTACACCAATCACAACAACTGAAAGCACAACTGTTAGTACAACTGAAACAACTACACCAGCCACAACTACTGAGGGCACAACTATTAGTACAGCTGAAACAACTACACCAGCCACAACAACTGAGAGCACAACTGTTAGTACAACTGAAACAAATACACCAACCACAACAACTGAGAGCACAACTCTTAATACAACTGAAAATAAACCAACCACAACAACTGAGAGCACAACTCTTAGTACAGCTGAAACAACTACACCAGCCACAACAACTGAGAGCACAACTCTTAGTACAAGTGAAACAACTACACCAGCCACAACAACTGAGAGCACAACTGTTAGTACAACTGAAACAACTACACCAGCCACAACTACTGAAAGCACAACTGTTAGTACAACTGAAACAACTACACCAGCTACAACAACTGAGAGCACAACTGTTAGTACAACTGAAACAACTACACCAGCCACAACAACTGAGGGCACAACTATTAGTACAACTGATACAACAACAACAGCCACAACAACTGAGAGCACAACTCTTAGTACAAGTGAAACAACTACACCAGCCACAACAACTGACAGCACAACTGTTAGTACAACTGAAACAACTACACCAGCCACAACTACTGAAAGCACAACTGTTAGTACAATTGAAACAACTACACCAGCAACCACAACAAATGAGGGCACAACTATTAGTACAACTGAAACAACTACACCAGCCAAAGCAACTGAGAGCACAACTATTAGAACAACTGAAACAACTACACCAGTCACAACAACTGAAAGCACAACTGTTAGTACAACTGAAACAACTACACCAGCCACAACTACTGAAAGCACAACTGTTAGTACAACTGAAACAACTACACCAGCCACAACAACTGAGAGCACAACTGTTAGTACAACTGAAACAACTACACCAGCCACCACAACAACTGAGGGCACAACTATTAGTACAACTGATACAACTACAACAGCCACATCAACTGAGAGCACAACTGTCAGTACAGCTGAATCAACTACACCAGCCACAACAACTGAGAGTACAACTGTTATTACACCTGAAATAATAACACCAGCCACAATAACTGAGAGCACAACTGTTAGTACAGCTGAAACAACTACACCAGCCACATCAACTGAAAGCACAATTGTTAGTACAACTGAAACAACTACACCAGCCACAACTACTGAAAGCACAACTGTTAGTACAACTGAAACAACTACACCAGCCACAACTACTGAAAGCACAACTGTTAGTACAACTGAAACAACTACACCAGCCACAACAACTGAGAGCACACCTGTTAGTACAACTGAAACAACTACACCAGCCACCACAACAACTGAGGGCACAACTATTAGTACAACTGATACAACTACAACAGCCACATCAACTGAGAGCACAAATGTCAGTACAGCTGAATCAACTACACCAGCCACAACAACTGAGAGTACAACTGTTATTACACCTGAAATAATAACACCAGCCACAATAACTGAGAGCACAACTGTTAGTACAGCTGAAACAACTACACCAGCCACATCAACTGAAAGCACAATTGTTAGTACAACTGAAACAACTACACCAGCCACAACAACTGAGAGCACAACTCTTAGTACAAGTGAAACAACTACACCAGCCACAACAACTGAGAGCACAACTGTTAGTAGAAGTGAAAAAACTACGCAAGCCAAACCAACTGAAAGCACAACTGTTAGTACAGCTGAAACAACTACCCCAGTCACAACAACTGAAAGCACAACTGTTAGTACAACTGAAACAACTACACCAGCCACAACTACTGAAAGCACAACAGTTAGTACAACTGAAACAACTACACCAGCCACAACTACTGAAAGCACAACTGTTAGTACAAGTGAAACAACCACACCAGTCACACCAACTGAGAGCACAACTGATAGTACAGCTGAAACAACTACACCAGTCACAAGAACTGAAAGTACAACTGTTAGTACAACTGAAACAACTACACAAGCCAAAACTACTGAAAGCACAACAGTTAGTACAACTGAAACAACTACACCAGCCAAAACAACTGAGAGCACAACTGTCAGTACAACTGAAACAACTACACCAGCCACAACTACTGAAAGCACAACAGTTAGTACAACTGAAACAACTACACCAGCCACAACAACTGAGAGCACAACTGTTAGTACAATTGAAACAACTAGACCAGCAACCACAACAAATGAGGGCACAACTATTAGTACAACTGAAACAACTACACCAGCCACAGCAACTGAGAGCACAACTATTAGAACAACTGAAACAACTACACCAATCACAACAACTGAAAGCACAACTGTTAGTACAACTGAAACAACTACACCAGCCACAACTACTGAGGGCACAACTATTAGTACAGCTGAAACAACTACACCAGCCACAACAACTGAGAGCACAACTGTTAGTACAACTGAAACAAATACACCAACCACAACAACTGAGAGCACAACTCTTAATACAACTGAAAATACACCAACCACAACAACTGAGAGCACAACTCTTAGTACAGCTGAAACAACTACACCAGCCACAACAACTGAGAGCACAACTCTTAGTACAAGTGAAACAACTACACCAGCCACAACAACTGAGAGCACAACTGTTAGTACAACTGAAACAACTACACCAGCCACAACTACTGAAAGCACAACTGTTAGTACAACTGAAACAACTACACCAGCTACAACAACTGAGAGCACAACTGTTAGTACAACTGAAACAACTACACCAGCCACAACAACTGAGGGCACAACTATTAGTACAACTGATACAACAACAACAGCCACAACAACTGAGAGCACAACTCTTAGTACAACTGAAAATACACCAACCACAACAACTGAGAGCACAACTCTTAGTACAGCTGAAACAACTACACCAGCCACAACAACTGAGAGCACAACTGTTAGTACAATTGAAACAACTACACCAGCCACAACAACTGAGAGCACAACTGTTAATACAGCTGAAACAACTACACCAGTCACAACAACTGAAAGCACAACTCTTAGTACAACAGAGACAACTACACCAGCCACAACTACTGGAAGCACAACTGTTAGTACAACTGAAACAACTACACCAGCCACACCAACTGGAAGCACAACTGATAGTACAACTGAAACAACTACACCAGCCACATCAACTGAGAGCACAACTGTTAGTACAACTGAAACAACTACACCAGCCACAACTACTGAAAGCACAACTGTTAGTACAACTGAAACAACTACACCAGCTACAACAACTGAGAGCACAACTGTTAGTACAACTGAAACAACTACACCAGCCACCACAACAACTGAGGGCACAACTATTAGTACAACTGATACAACAACAACAGCCACATCAACTGAGAGCACAACTGTCAGTACAGCTGAATCAACTACACCAGCCACAACAACTGAGAGCACAACTCTTAGTACAGCTGAAACAACTACACCAGCCACATCAACTGAAAGCACAATTGTTAGTACAACTGAAACAACTACACCAGCCACAACAACTGAGAGCACAACTATTAGTACAACTGAAACAACTACAACAGCTACATCAACTGAGAGCACAACTGTCAGTACAGCTGAATCAACTACACCAGCCACAACAACTGAGAGCACAACTGTTATTACACCTAAAATAATAACACCAGGCACAACAACTGAGAGCACAACTCTTAGTACAGCTGAAACAACTACACCAGTCACAGCAACTGAGAGCACAACTCTTAGTACAACTGAAAATACACCAACCACAACAACTGAGAGCACAACTGTTAGTACAACTGAAACAACTACACCAGTCACAGCAACTGAGAGCACAACTCTTAATACAAATGAAAATACACCAACCACAACAACTAAAAGCACAACTCTTAGTACAGCTGAAACAACTACAACAGCTACATCAACTGAGAGCACAACTGTCAGTACAGCTGAATCAACTACACCAGACACAACAACTGAGAGCACAACTGTTATTACACCTGAAATTTTAACACCAGCCACAACAACTGAGAGCACAACTCTTAGTACAGCTGAAACAACTACACCATCCACAACAACTGAGAGCACAACTATTAGAACAAATGAAACAACTACACCATCCACAACAACTGAGAGCACAACTATTAGAACAACTGAAACAACTACACCAGCCACAACTACTGAAAGCACAACTGTTAGTACAAGTGAAACAACCACACCAGTCACACCAACTGAGAGCACAACTGTTAGTACAACTGAAACAACTACACAAGCCAAAACTACTGAAAGCACAACAGTTAGTACAACTGAAACAACTATACCAGCCAAAACAACTGAAAGCACAACTGTCAGTACAACTGAAACAACTACACCAGCCACAACTACTGAAAGCACAACAGTTAGTACAACTGAAACAACTACACCAGCCACAACAACTGAGAGCACAACTGTTAGTAAAATTGAAACAACTACACCAGCAACCACAACAACTGAGGGCACAACTATTAGTACAGCTGAAACAACTACACCAGCCACAACAACTGAGAGCACAACTATTAGAACAACTGAAACAACTACACCAGCAACAACTACTGAAAGCACAACTGTTAGTACAAGTGAAACAACTACACCAGTCACAACAACTGAAAGCACAACTGTTAGTACAACTGAAACAACTACATCAGCCACAACTACTGAAAGCACAACAGTTAGTACAACTGAAACAACTACACCAGCCACAACTACTGAAAGCACAACAGTTAGTACAACTGAAACAACTACACAAGCCACAACAACTGAGAGCACAACTGTTAGTACAACTGAAACAACTACACCAGCCACCACAACAACTGAGGGCACAACTATTAGTATAACTGATACAACTACAACAGCCACATCAACTGAGAGCACAACTGTCAGTACAGCTGAATCAACTACACCAGCCACAACAACTGAGAGCACAACTGTTAGTACAACTGAAACAACTACACCAGCCACCACAACAACTGAGGGCACAACTATTAGTACAACTGATACAACTACAACAGCCACATCAACTGAGAGCACAACTGTCAGTACAGCTGAATCAACTACACCAGCCACAACAACTGAGAGTACAACTGTTATTACACCTGAAATAATAACACCAGCCACAATAACTGAGAGCACAACTGTTAGTACAGCTGAAACAACTACACCAGCCACATCAACTGAAAGCACAATTGTTAGTACAACTGAAACAACTACACCAGCCACAACAACTGAGAGCACAACTCTTAGTACAAGTGAAACAACTACAACAGCCACAACAACTGAGAGCACAACTGTTAGTAGAAGTGAAAAAACTACGCAAGCCAAACCAACTGAAAGCACAACTGTTAGTACAGCTGAAACAACTACCCCAGTCACAACAACTGAAAGCACAACTGTTAGTACAACTGAAACAACTACACCAGCCACAACTACTGAAAGCACAACAGTTAGTACAACTGAAACAACTACACCAGCCACAACTACTGAAAGCACAACTGTTAGTACAAGTGAAACAACCACACCAGTCACACCAACTGAGAGCACAACTGATAGTACAGCTGAAACAACTACACCAGTCACAAGAACTGAAAGTACAACTGTTAGTACAACTGAAACAACTACACAAGCCAAAACTACTGAAAGCACAACAGTTAGTACAATTGAAACAACTACACCAGCCAAAACAACTGAGAGCACAACTGTCAGTACAACTGAAACAACTACACCAGCCACAACTACTGAAAGCACAACAGTTAGTACAACTGAAACAACTACACCAGCCACAACAACTGAGAGCACAACTGTTAGTACAATTGAAACAACTAGACCAGCAACCACAACAAATGAGGGCACAACTATTAGTACAACTGAAACAACTACACCAGCCACAGCAACTGAGAGCACAACTATTAGAACAACTGAAACAACTACACCAATCACAACAACTGAAAGCACAACTGTTAGTACAACTGAAACAACTACACCAGCCACAACTACTGAGGGCACAACTATTAGTACAGCTGAAACAACTACACCAGCCACAACAACTGAGAGCACAACTGTTAGTACAACTGAAACAAATACACCAACCACAACAACTGAGAGCACAACTCTTAATACAACTGAAAATACACCAACCACAACAACTGAGAGCACAACTCTTAGTACAGCTGAAACAACTACACCAGCCACAACAACTGAGAGCACAACTCTTAGTACAAGTGAAACAACTACACCAGCCACAACAACTGAGAGCACAACTGTTAGTACAACTGAAACAACTACACCAGCCACAACTACTGAAAGCACAACTGTTAGTACAACTGAAACAACTACACCAGCTACAACAACTGAGAGCACAACTGTTAGTACAACTGAAACAACTACACCAGCCACAACAACTGAGGGCACAACTATTAGTACAACTGATACAACAACAACAGCCACAAGAACTGAGAGCACAACTCTTAGTACAAGTGAAACAACTACACCAGCCACAACAACTGAGAGCACAACTGTTAGTACAACTGAAACAACTACACCAGCCACAACTACTGAAAGCACAACTGTTAGTACAATTGAAACAACTACACCAGCAACCACAACAAATGAGGGCACAACTATTAGTACAACTGAAACAACTACACCAGCCAAAGCAACTGAGAGCACAACTATTAGAACAACTGAAACAACTACACCAGTCACAACAACTGAAAGCACAACTGTTAGTACAACTGAAACAACTACACCAGCCACAACTACTGAGGGCACAACTATTAGTACAGCTGAAACAACTACACCAGCCACAACAACTGAGAGCACAACTGTTAGTACAACTGAAACAAATACACCAACCACAACAACTGAGAGCACAACTCTTAGTACAACTGAAAATACACCAACCACAACAACTGAGAGCACAACTCTTAGTACAGCTGAAACAACTACACCAGCCACAACAACTGAGAGCACAACTCTTAGTACAAGTGAAACAACTACACCAGCCACAACAACTGAGAGCACAACTGTTAGTACAACTGAAACAACTACACCAGCCACAACTACTGAAAGCACAACTGTTAGTACAACTGAAACAACTACACCAGCTACAACAACTGAGAGCACAACTGTTAGTACAACTGAAACAACTACACCAGCCACCACAACAACTGAGGGCACAACTATTAGTACAACTGATACAACAACAACAGCCACATCAACTGAGAGCACAACTGTCAGTACAGCTGAATCAACTACACCAGCCACAACAACTGAGAGCACAACTCTTAGTACAGCTGAAACAACTACACCAGCCACATCAACTGAAAGCACAATTGTTAGTACAACTGAAACAACTACACCAGCCACAACAACTGAGAGCACAACTATTAGTACAACTGAAACAACTACAACAGCTACATCAACTGAGAGCACAACTGTCAGTACAGCTGAATCAACTACACCAGCCACAACAACTGAGAGCACAACTGTTATTACACCTAAAATAATAACACCAGGCACAACAACTGAGAGCACAACTCTTAGTACAGCTGAAACAACTACACCAGTCACAGCAACTGAGAGCACAACTCTTAGTACAACTGAAAATACACCAACCACAACAACTGAGAGCACAACTGTTAGTACAACTGAAACAACTACACCAGTCACAGCAACTGAGAGCACAACTCTTAATACAAATGAAAATACACCAACCACAACAACTAAAAGCACAACTCTTAGTACAGCTGAAACAACTACAACAGCTACATCAACTGAGAGCACAACTGTCAGTACAGCTGAATCAACTACACCAGACACAACAACTGAGAGCACAACTGTTATTACACCTGAAATTTTAACACCAGCCACAACAACTGAGAGCACAACTCTTAGTACAGCTGAAACAACTACACCATCCACAACAACTGAGAGCACAACTATTAGAACAAATGAAACAACTACACCATCCACAACAACTGAGAGCATAACTATTAGAACAACTGAAACAACTACACCAGCCACAACTACTGAAAGCACAACTGTTAGTACAAGTGAAACAACCACACCAGTCACACCAACTGAGAGCACAACTGTTAGTACAACTGAAACAACTACACAAGCCAAAACTACTGAAAGCACAACAGTTAGTACAACTGAAACAACTATACCAGCCAAAACAACTGAAAGCACAACTGTCAGTACAACTGAAACAACTACACCAGCCACAACTACTGAAAGCACAACAGTTAGTACAACTGAAACAACTACACCAGCCACAACAACTGAGAGCACAACTGTTAGTACAATTGAAACAACTACACCAGCAACCACAACAACTGAGGGCACAACTATTAGTACAGCTGAAACAACTACACCAGCCACAACAACTGAGAGCACAACTATTAGAACAACTGAAACAACTACACCAGCAACAACTACTGAAAGCACAACTGTTAGTACAAGTGAAACAACTACACCAGTCACAACAACTGAAAGCACAACTGTTAGTACAACTGAAACAACTACATCAGCCACAACTACTGAAAGCACAACTGTTAGTACAACTGAAACAACTACACAAGCCAAAACTACTGAAAGCACAACAGTTAGTACAACTGAAACAACTACACCAGCCAAAACAACTGAGAGCACAACTGTCAGTACAACTGAAACAACTACAGCAGCCACAACTACTGAAAGCACAACAGTTAGTACAACTGAAACAACTACACCAGCCACAACAACTGAGAGCACAACTGTTAGTACAATTGAAACAACTAGACCAGCAACCACAACAAATGAGGGCACAACTATTAGTACAACTGAAACAACTACACCAGCCACAGCAACTGAGAGCACAACTATTAGAACAACTGAAACAACTACACCAATCACAACAACTGAAAGCACAACTGTTAGTACAACTGAAACAACTACACCAGCCACAACTACTGAGGGCACAACTATTAGTACAGCTGAAACAACTACACCAGCCACAACAACTGAGAGCACAACTGTTAGTACAACTGAAACAAATACACCAACCACAACAACTGAGAGCACAACCCTTAATACAACTGAAAATACACCAACCACAACAACTGAGAGCACAACTCTTAGTACAGCTGAAACAACTACACCAGCCACAACAACTGAGAGCACAACTCTTAGTACAAGTGAAACAACTACACCAGCCACAACAACTGAGAGCACAACTGTTAGTACAACTGAAACAACTACACCAGCCACAACTACTGAAAGCACAACTGTTAGTATAACTGAAACAACTACACCAGCTACAACAACTGAGAGCACAACTGTTAGTACAACTGAAACAACTACACCAGCCACAACAACTGAGGGCACAACTATTAGTACAACTGATACAACAACAACAGCCACAACAACTGAGAGCACAACTCTTAGTACAAGTGAAACAACTACACCAGCCACAACAACTGAGAGCACAACTGTTAGTACAACTGAAACAACTACACCAGCCACAACTACTGAAAGCACAACTGTTAGTACAATTGAAACAACTACACCAGCAACCACAACAAATGAGGGCACAACTATTAGTACAACTGAAACAACTACACCAGCCAAAGCAACTGAGAGCACAACTATTAGAACAACTGAAACAACTACAGCAGTCACAACAACTGAAAGCACAACTGTTAGTACAACTGAAACAACTACACCAGCCACAACTACTGAGGGCACAACTATTAGTACAGCTGAAACAACTACACCAGCCACAACAACTGAGAGCACAACTGTTAGTACAACTGAAACAAATACACCAACCACAACAACTGAGAGCACAACTCTTAGTACAACTGAAAATACACCAACCACAACAACTGAGAGCACAACTCTTAGTACAGCTGAAACAACTACACCAGCCACAACAACTGAGAGCACAACTCTTAGTACAAGTGAAACAACTACACCAGCCACAACAACTGAGAGCACAACTGTTAGTACAACTGAAACAACTACACCAGCCACAACTACTGAAAGCACAACTGTTAGTACAACTGAAACAACTACACAAGCCACAACAACTGAGAGCACAACTGTTAGTACAACTGAAACAACTACACCAGCCACCACAACAACTGAGGGCACAACTATTAGTATAACTGATACAACTTCAACAGCCACATCAACTGAGAGCACAACTGTCAGTACAGCTGAATCAACTACACCAGCCACAACAACTGAGAGCACAACTGTCAGTACAGCTGAATCAACTACACCAGACACAACAACTGAGAGCACAACTGTTATTACACCTGAAATAATAATACCAGCCACAACAACTGAGAACACAACTCTTAGTACAGCTGAAACAACTACACCATCCACACCAACTGAGAGCACAACTATTAGAACAAATGAAACAACTACACCATCCACAACAACTGAGAGCACAACTATTAGAACAACTGAAACAACTACACCAGCCACAACTACTGAAAGCACAACTGTTAGTACAAGTGAAACAACCACACCAGTCACACCAACTGAGAGCACAACTGATAGTACAGCTGAAACAACTACACCAGTCACAAGAACTGAAAGTACAACTGTTAGTACAACTGAAACAACTACACAAGCCAAAACTACTGAAAGCACAACAGTTTGTACAACTGAAACAACTACACCAGCCAAAACAACTGAGAGCACAACTGTCAGTACAACTGAAACAACTACACCAGCCACAACTACTGAAAGCACAACAGTTAGTACAACTGAAACAACTACACCAGCCACAACAACTGAGAGCACAACTGTTAGTACAATTGAAACAACTACACCAGCAACCACAACAACTGAGGGCACAACTATTAGTACAACTGAAACAACTACACCAGCCACAACAACTGAGAGCACAACTATTAGAACAACTGAAACAACTACACCAGCAACAACTACTGAAAGCACAACTGTTAGTACAAGTGAAACAACTACACCAGTCACAACAACTGAAAGCACAACTGTTAGTACAACTGAAACAACTACACCAGCCACAACTACTGAAAGCACAACAGTTAGTACAACTGAAACAACTACACCAGCCACAACAACTGAGAGCACAACTGTTAGTAAAATTGAAACAACTACACCAGCAACCACAACAACTGAGGGCACAACTATTAGTACAGCTGAAACAACTACACCAGCCACAACAACTGAGAGCACAACTATTAGAACAACTGAAACAACTACACCAGCAACAACTACTGAAAGCACAACTGTTAGTACAAGTGAAACAACTACACCAGTCACAACAACTGAAAGCACAACTGTTAGTACAACTGAAACAACTACATCAGCCACAACTACTGAAAGCACAACAGTTAGTACAACTGAAACAACTACACCAGCCACAACTACTGAAAGCACAACAGTTAGTACAACTGAAACAACTACACAAGCCACAACAACTGAGAGCACAACTGTTAGTACAACTGAAACAACTACACCAGCCACCACAACAACTGAGGGCACAACTATTAGTATAACTGATACAACTACAACAGCCACATCAACTGAGAGCACAACTGTCAGTACAGCTGAATCAACTACACCAGCCACAACAACTGAGAGCACAACTGTTAGTACAACTGAAACAACTACACCAGCCACCACAACAACTGAGGGCACAACTATTAGTACAACTGATACAACTACAACAGCCACATCAACTGAGAGCACAACTGTCAGTACAGCTGAATCAACTACACCAGCCACAACAACTGAGAGTACAACTGTTATTACACCTGAAATAATAACACCAGCCACAATAACTGAGAGCACAACTGTTAGTACAGCTGAAACAACTACACCAGCCACATCAACTGAAAGCACAATTGTTAGTACAACTGAAACAACTACACCAGCCACAACAACTGAGAGCACAACTCTTAGTACAAGTGAAACAACTACAACAGCCACAACAACTGAGAGCACAACTGTTAGTAGAAGTGAAAAAACTACGCAAGCCAAACCAACTGAAAGCACAACTGTTAGTACAGCTGAAACAACTACCCCAGTCACAACAACTGAAAGCACAACTGTTAGTACAACTGAAACAACTACACCAGCCACAACTACTGAAAGCACAACAGTTAGTACAACTGAAACAACTACACCAGCCACAACTACTGAAAGCACAACTGTTAGTACAAGTGAAACAACCACACCAGTCACACCAACTGAGAGCACAACTGATAGTACAGCTGAAACAACTACACCAGTCACAAGAACTGAAAGTACAACTGTTAGTACAACTGAAACAACTACACAAGCCAAAACTACTGAAAGCACAACAGTTAGTACAATTGAAACAACTACACCAGCCAAAACAACTGAAAGCACAACTGTCAGTACAACTGAAACAACTACACCAGCCACAACTACTGAAAGCACAACAGTTAGTACAACTGAAACAACTACACCAGCCACAACAACTGAGAGCACAACTGTTAGTACAATTGAAACAACTAGACCAGCAACCACAACAAATGAGGGCACAACTATTAGTACAACTGAAACAACTACACCAGCCACAGCAACTGAGAGCACAACTATTAGAACAACTGAAACAACTACACCAATCACAACAACTGAAAGCACAACTGTTAGTACAACTGAAACAACTACACCAGCCACAACTACTGAGGGCACAACTATTAGTACAGCTGAAACAACTACACCAGCCACAACAACTGAGAGCACAACTGTTAGTACAACTGAAACAAATACACCAACCACAACAACTGAGAGCACAACTCTTAATACAACTGAAAATACACCAACCACAACAACTGAGAGCACAACTCTTAGTACAGCTGAAACAACTACACCAGCCACAACAACTGAGAGCACAACTCTTAGTACAAGTGAAACAACTACACCAGCCACAACAACTGAGAGCACAACTGTTAGTACAACTGAAACAACTACACCAGCCACAACTACTGAAAGCACAACTGTTAGTACAACTGAAACAACTACACCAGCTACAACAACTGAGAGCACAACTGTTAGTACAACTGAAACAACTACACCAGCCACAACAACTGAGGGCACAACTATTAGTACAACTGATACAACAACAACAGCCACAAGAACTGAGAGCACAACTCTTAGTACAAGTGAAACAACTACACCAGCCACAACAACTGAGAGCACAACTGTTAGTACAACTGAAACAACTACACCAGCCACAACTACTGAAAGCACAACTGTTAGTACAATTGAAACAACTACACCAGCAACCACAACAAATGAGGGCACAACTATTAGTACAACTGAAACAACTACACCAGCCAAAGCAACTGAGAGCACAACTATTAGAACAACTGAAACAACTACACCAGTCACAACAACTGAAAGCACAACTGTTAGTACAACTGAAACAACTACACCAGCCACAACTACTGAGGGCACAACTATTAGTACAGCTGAAACAACTACACCAGCCACAACAACTGAGAGCACAACTGTTAGTACAACTGAAACAAATACACCAACCACAACAACTGAGAGCACAACTCTTAGTACAACTGAAAATACACCAACCACAACAACTGAGAGCACAACTCTTAGTACAGCTGAAACAACTACACCAGCCACAACAACTGAGAGCACAACTCTTAGTACAAGTGAAACAACTACACCAGCCACAACAACTGAGAGCACAACTGTTAGTACAACTGAAACAACTACACCAGCCACAACTACTGAAAGCACAACTGTTAGTACAACTGAAACAACTACACCAGCTACAACAACTGAGAGCACAACTGTTAGTACAACTGAAACAACTACACCAGCCACCACAACAACTGAGGGCACAACTATTAGTACAACTGATACAACAACAACAGCCACATCAACTGAGAGCACAACTGTCAGTACAGCTGAATCAACTACACCAGCCACAACAACTGAGAGCACAACTCTTAGTACAGCTGAAACAACTACACCAGCCACATCAACTGAAAGCACAATTGTTAGTACAACTGAAACAACTACACCAGCCACAACAACTGAGAGCACAACTATTAGTACAACTGAAACAACTACAACAGCTACATCAACTGAGAGCACAACTGTCAGTACAGCTGAATCAACTACACCAGCCACAACAACTGAGAGCACAACTGTTTTTACACCTAAAATAATAACACCAGGCACAACAACTGAGAGCACAACTCTTAGTACAGCTGAAACAACTACACCAGTCACAGCAACTGAGAGCACAACTCTTAGTACAACTGAAAATACACCAACCACAACAACTGAGAGCACAACTGTTAGTACAACTGAAACAACTACACCAGTCACAGCAACTGAGAGCACAACTCTTAATACAAATGAAAATACACCAACCACAACAACTAAAAGCACAACTCTTAGTACAGCTGAAACAACTACAACAGCTACATCAACTGAGAGCACAACTGTCAGTACAGCTGAATCAACTACACCAGACACAACAACTGAGAGCACAACTGTTATTACACCTGAAATTTTAACACCAGCCACAACAACTGAGAGCACAACTCTTAGTACAGCTGAAACAACTACACCATCCACAACAACTGAGAGCACAACTATTAGAACAAATGAAACAACTACACCATCCACAACAACTGAGAGCATAACTATTAGAACAACTGAAACAACTACACCAGCCACAACTACTGAAAGCACAACTGTTAGTACAAGTGAAACAACCACACCAGTCACACCAACTGAGAGCACAACTGTTAGTACAACTGAAACAACTACACAAGCCAAAACTACTGAAAGCACAACAGTTAGTACAACTGAAACAACTATACCAGCCAAAACAACTGAAAGCACAACTGTCAGTACAACTGAAACAACTACACCAGCCACAACTACTGAAAGCACAACAGTTAGTACAACTGAAACAACTACACCAGCCACAACAACTGAGAGCACAACTGTTAGTACAATTGAAACAACTACACCAGCAACCACAACAACTGAGGGCACAACTATTAGTACAGCTGAAACAACTACACCAGCCACAACAACTGAGAGCACAACTATTAGAACAACTGAAACAACTACACCAGCAACAACTACTGAAAGCACAACTGTTAGTACAAGTGAAACAACTACACCAGTCACAACAACTGAAAGCACAACTGTTAGTACAACTGAAACAACTACATCAGCCACAACTACTGAAAGCACAACTGTTAGTACAACTGAAACAACTACACAAGCCAAAACTACTGAAAGCACAACAGTTAGTACAACTGAAACAACTACACCAGCCAAAACAACTGAGAGCACAACTGTCAGTACAACTGAAACAACTACAGCAGCCACAACTACTGAAAGCACAACAGTTAGTACAACTGAAACAACTACACCAGCCACAACAACTGAGAGCACAACTGTTAGTACAATTGAAACAACTAGACCAGCAACCACAACAAATGAGGGCACAACTATTAGTACAACTGAAACAACTACACCAGCCACAGCAACTGAGAGCACAACTATTAGAACAACTGAAACAACTACACCAATCACAACAACTGAAAGCACAACTGTTAGTACAACTGAAACAACTACACCAGCCACAACTACTGAGGGCACAACTATTAGTACAGCTGAAACAACTACACCAGCCACAACAACTGAGAGCACAACTGTTAGTACAACTGAAACAAATACACCAACCACAACAACTGAGAGCACAACCCTTAATACAACTGAAAATACACCAACCACAACAACTGAGAGCACAACTCTTAGTACAGCTGAAACAACTACACCAGCCACAACAACTGAGAGCACAACTCTTAGTACAAGTGAAACAACTACACCAGCCACAACAACTGAGAGCACAACTGTTAGTACAACTGAAACAACTACACCAGCCACAACTACTGAAAGCACAACTGTTAGTATAACTGAAACAACTACACCAGCTACAACAACTGAGAGCACAACTGTTAGTACAACTGAAACAACTACACCAGCCACAACAACTGAGGGCACAACTGTTAGTACAACTGATACAACAACAACAGCCACAACAACTGAGAGCACAACTCTTAGTACAAGTGAAACAACTACACCAGCCACAACAACTGAGAGCACAACTGTTAGTACAACTGAAACAACTACACCAGCCACAACTACTGAAAGCACAACTGTTAGTACAATTGAAACAACTACACCAGCAACCACAACAAATGAGGGCACAACTATTAGTACAACTGAAACAACTACACCAGCCAAAGCAACTGAGAGCACAACTATTAGAACAACTGAAACAACTACAGCAGTCACAACAACTGAAAGCACAACTGTTAGTACAACTGAAACAACTACACCAGCCACAACTACTGAGGGCACAACTATTAGTACAGCTGAAACAACTACACCAGCCACAACAACTGAGAGCACAACTGTTAGTACAACTGAAACAAATACACCAACCACAACAACTGAGAGCACAACTCTTAGTACAACTGAAAATACACCAACCACAACAACTGAGAGCACAACTCTTAGTACAGCTGAAACAACTACACCAGCCACAACAACTGAGAGCACAACTCTTAGTACAAGTGAAACAACTACACCAGCCACAACAACTGAGAGCACAACTGTTAGTACAACTGAAACAACTACACCAGCCACAACTACTGAAAGCACAACTGTTAGTACAACTGAAACAACTACACAAGCCACAACAACTGAGAGCACAACTGTTAGTACAACTGAAACAACTACACCAGCCACCACAACAACTGAGGGCACAACTATTAGTATAACTGATACAACTTCAACAGCCACATCAACTGAGAGCACAACTGTCAGTACAGCTGAATCAACTACACCAGCCACAACAACTGAGAGCACAACTGTCAGTACAGCTGAATCAACTACACCAGACACAACAACTGAGAGCACAACTGTTATTACACCTGAAATAATAATACCAGCCACAACAACTGAGAACACAACTCTTAGTACAGCTGAAACAACTACACCATCCACACCAACTGAGAGCACAACTATTAGAACAAATGAAACAACTACACCATCCACAACAACTGAGAGCACAACTATTAGAACAACTGAAACAACTACACCAGCCACAACTACTGAAAGCACAACTGTTAGTACAAGTGAAACAACCACACCAGTCACACCAACTGAGAGCACAACTGATAGTACAGCTGAAACAACTACACCAGTCACAAGAACTGAAAGTACAACTGTTAGTACAACTGAAACAACTACACAAGCCAAAACTACTGAAAGCACAACAGTTAGTACAACTGAAACAACTACACCAGCCAAAACAACTGAGAGCACAACTGTCAGTACAACTGAAACAACTACACCAGCCACAACTACTGAAAGCACAACAGTTAGTACAACTGAAACAACTACACCAGCCACAACAACTGAGAGCACAACTGTTAGTACAATTGAAACAACTACACCAGCAACCACAACAACTGAGGGCACAACTATTAGTACAACTGAAACAACTACACCAGCCACAACAACTGAGAGCACAACTATTAGAACAACTGAAACAACTACACCAGCAACAACTACTGAAAGCACAACTGTTAGTACAAGTGAAACAACTACACCAGTCACAACAACTGAAAGCACAACTGTTAGTACAACTGAAACAACTACACCAGCCACAACTACTGAGGGCACAACTATTAGTACAACTGATACAACTACAACAGCCACATCAACTGAGAGCACAACTGTCAGTACAGCTGAATCAACTACACCAGCCACAACAACTGAGGGCACAACTGTTATTGCACCTGAAATAATAACACCAGCCACAACAACTGAGAGCACAACTCTTAGTACAGCTGAAACAACTACACCAGCCACATCAACTAAAAGCACAATTGTTAGTACAACTGAAACAACTACACCAGCCACAACAACTGAGAGCACAACTGTTAGTACAACTGAAACAACTACACCAGCCACAACAACCGAGAGCACAACTGTTAGTACAGCTGAAACAACTACACCAGCCACAACAACTGAGAGCACAACTATTAGAACAACTGAAAAAACTACACCAGCCACAACTACTGAAAGCACAACTGCTAGTACAACTGAAAATACACCAACCACCACAACTGAGATCACAACTGTTAGTACAACTGAAACAACTACACCAGCCACAACAACTGAAAGCACAACTGTTAGTACAACTGAAACAACTACACCATCCACAACAACTGAAAGCACAACTGATAGTACAACTGAAACAAATACACCAGCCACAACAACTGAGAGAACAACTGTAAGTACAGCTGAAACAACTACACCAGCCACTACAACAACTGAGGGCACAACTGTTAGTACAACTGAAACAACTACACCAGCCACAACAACTGAGAGCACAACTATTAGTACAGCTGAAACAACTACACCATGCACAACAACTGAGAGCACAAATATTAGTACAACTGAAACAACTACAACAGCCACAACAACTAAGAGCACAACTATCAGTACAACTGAAAATACACCAACCACAACAACTGAGAGCAGAACTCTTAGTACAGCTGAAACAACTACACCAGCCACAACAACTGAAAGCACAACTATTAGTACAACTGAAACAACTACACCACCACGAACAACAACAGAATTATCATTAGCCACAACAATTCCTACTGAAACATCCACCACTAGTGTAACAGAAACATCTTCAACAATAAAACCCTCTATAATTACATTAACTTTTGCTGATAACTCCACTAGTTCCACCAGCAGTGGAGCAGTTACTACAACAGTGCAACCAACAGCTTCTTCATTAAACTTGACGACTCTCTCCTCAACAGCCTTTAAAATTACAAGTCTTAGTACAGCCAAAATGTCTACAAGACCAACGACAGCATTCTCAGCACTCATAACAAATATCACAAGTAGAACAAATGACACAAGTCCAAAAACAACAACTTCTGTTTTTACTCCGTCTTCAACTACCTTTAACACAACGACTGGTAGTACAACTAGGACATCAACAAAATCATTTGCCTCAACCACTAATACAACCACTGCCTCAACCACTAAAAGCACTACCTCAACCACTAACACAACAACAACAACAAGACCCTTGACATCTTCCAAAACTCAAGTGGTTACAATTACAACTACAGAATTCGTACCCGTGTATATAACAGATCTGGTTTTCCGCTCTTTGGACACATTTATTCTTGAACTCAACGATTCAAACTCTCAGGTCTTCAAGGAAAGGGCTCTGCTTGTCATTACACAGGTGAGTTAAAATTAACATGAAAAATAGATAATATTTTTTTTCTTTACTTAAAAGAACAGACGACAGATATTTTAGACCAAATCCAAGAGTTTGTTAGGGTATTGTTATTGTTTAAATTGAGTAGTTTACCATAAATAAAATCATTTTTATTTATTTATAATATACCTCTGGAAATCAACAGAAATAAACTGTTGTTTCACATACAAACGAACAAAAAGTTAATTCTGATTGTGGTTGTGACTGCCTATATGTTACAGCTTGAACCAATCTACAGAAAAAAATATCCTTCCTTCATCAGAGTGATTGTCATAAGTTTCAGGTAAAAATTAAATATTGCAATGCTCCTTTTTATGTGCGCTGTGTGAGTTGGTGTTCTTGAAAAAACAAACAAAAAAGAGAATGCAGTACTTATTATATAATGGTAATATGCTCATATTAAGGAATCCTACCGTATTTGACATTCTTCTATACTGTATATTCCAGACCTGGGTCAATCATCACAACAACACAACTGATTTTCAGCTCCACGGTAACTCTCCCATCAGTTCAAGAGATTTCAGACACCCTTCTGACAGCAGTGGAAGAAGGAAGTGTCAATCCACTGAATATACTTCCTGTATCAATTTCAGTCAATGGTTCAGGTAAGTTTCCATTTTAAAACATATCTTGCACATTTGCAAAGCCTCAGAAACTGTCTTGCACTTTTGCTCTTTAGAATAGTCTTACGGATATAAGAATATGACACACAAAACATACAGTACATTTGGACTGGAATTAAATTTAAAAAAGGTCCTAAGACCTTATATTCTGTTTATCTAATTTGTTCATCTTTTTCTTACAGTTATTGCTACGACTGTAGCTGCTTCAACTACAGTTTCAAGTGGATTAAAGATTGAATCCAGTCTGCTCCGAACAACATGGCTCATTACTATGGCAAAAATATTAAGTCTTTTTCTATAGATCCTTTAACAATTAATCAACTAAGGTTGTGATTTAATTAAAGCATGCTCTAACGAATTTGTTAGAGCATGCTTTGTATATTTATTATGCATTATTTAGTGTCGTAGCTCACTCTTAAAATATATATTAGATGGAAATAATAATAAATGGCATATGATTGATATAAAATGCATTGATTTTCAAGGGCACAATTTGTAAAGAGAGAAATGATTATATATTAATCAGAGGCTGTTGAAATCAATCCTATTTTGATCTTTTTCCTTACAGTATTTTCATATGTAATGTTTTTGTTCAGCTCACTGCAGGTTAAAGACTCTTTATAGTTCTCTTTTGTCTAGTATATGACATTGCAAGATCTTATTATTTATTTTAATAATCAAACAAACATATTTATTGAGTTCATATAATCCAAAATTGTTTGAAATGAAACGAGAAAGAGACGAAAATCAAGAGATTTAGAAAAAAATAAAAAACACACTTTTTATGTATTTGTTTACATCTAAATAAATGCATGTGTATATATCCACAATGAACTTATAATATGTTTATTTAAAAAAAAAAAGTAATGTACAAGTTTAATGTTTTTAATTTAAAATGTACAAGGTTTAATGTCAATTTAAATAAAGTCTTGATGCAACTTTAACCTGTGCACAATTTCTTCGATTTCAAACGGAATCTCGAAGGGCTCTTTATAGCTCTATTGAAAATAATTAAAAACTAAAAATTAAGGACTATGAGAAGATTTAATGCATTAATGAGGCCGTTTTTTTTTTTTTTTTTTTTTTTTTTTTTTTTTATAGCAACATGACAAATACTTAAGACATGGTAACAGCATGTTTATGGTATTAATGAGTTTAATTGATTAAAGGATTTTTTAACGTAACACACCTCTGACAGCTGAGTGGTCCACATAATATTATGTTCCTTACTTTACTTAACAATAGCCACTTAAACCACCTTTCTAGCAATTTTATTATTTTTTATTTTTATAGAAATTGTATAGCCAGAGTGGGTAAATTACTGGAAAAGTAATGAAAGTGTCTTTAAACAAAAACAAAAACTATCTTTAAAAAGTGTTTTTTGCATATATATATTTTTTATATATCTTTATTAAGGTATCTGTACCATTTGCAAACAATGAAAAGCATTTAAAAAAGAAAATATGGTGTACACTCACAAATACGCTCATATGATCCATTTTCATCAACAACAACAAAATAATAAAGAGAAGCACTCAGTAAAATGAAATGCTAATAGTTTTTTTTAAATCTCAGGTCTACATTTGTACATGCCATATTATACTTAATAGATGTTGAGGTGTTTACATGGTCACATTCTTTGCTTCTGAATAACATTGCGCAACCTACAATGTTCACACCAGATAATTATTGGATCCTTTTATCTCTGTGTGAAGACAGGTTCCTTGTGAATGGGACTTCAAAGTGATAATCTTTGAATAATTGTCCTGCAATGTGGTACCTTCATGTCTTTTTCAAAGGTGTTTTTATAATTTTTTTTGTAAATTATGCTATGATGATGAACTGACAAAAGTAATGGCACTGAATTGTGATCAGCCTGGGCAGTTAAATCGCAACGATAGATTAAAGTTTTTAAGTTTTTATAACCAAGTTTATTTTCTTTGTATACCAGCCTGCAGTACAAAACTTAAAAGGATAGTTCACCCCAAAATTTAAATATTATTACAGATGCCCAATAAGGCATTAATTCCTTAAAGAGTTTGTCCACCAACAGTATTTTACAGCGAAGTCAAGTCTGCCCTGTGCTGGACAAATACAAGCTCATCAATTAAAAAAAACAAGAGTAGGTCATATGAGGTCAAAGAGTCTAGTCAATCACTTTCATTTATATAGGGCTTTATACAATACAGATTGTTTCAAAATAGCTTTACAGTGATAACAGGAAAATTAGGCATTTCGGCTGTTCAATTGAAGTCAGTCGGTGTTGATTAATTTCCTTTGTAAAGATGATCAATTATCAAATTAGTTCAATTATCAAATTAGTTAATTTCATCTATAAAACAGCAAAAACTGATATCATGGTCTAGCTCAGTTCAGTTCTCATACAACAGCGTCAGTACAGTTACAACTAAATAAACACCTATAAAAAATAAAAAATACAGTGGTCTTATCTAATTCCCTGGCTCTCCCAAACACAGGAGAAAAGATATATACAAAAAAAGAAAATGGCACCCAACCCCTACCGCTTCAGTAATAAAGGAAAAATTAGGTATACAATATTTATAGAAAAAGGGCAACACAAATAACTACCACAAATAGAGACACAATGAAACAGTAAAGTCAAATGGGAAAACGGATAAAAACATATAGGGACCAAAGTCAAAATGAGGATGCTTTTCAAAAGTAAATAATAATTGGTAACGAGTTAAAAGAATATACACAATTTACACTGATCACAAGCCAACTACTCCACTGTAACACTTTCTCAGTAACTACAACACGCCAACAACAACTATCTCCCCGCCCCGTCAGCATCCCTGGCGTATTTCAAAGGGACGCTCTGTTCCAGTCCGCCAATCCCTGTGTGCGTCTCGAATACGTCCAATTAAGGCGGAGCCACATGAAAGAGTGAGAGAGAGAGCTAAAGAGAAAGAGATAAAAAAGAGATAGACACACGTACACAGGCACCTCCCCACACACAGGAACAGGGAAACAGCAATACGTCTTCGGATGCAACACAACCACCAATCAAAACTGAAAACAGTTTTTTTTTCATTCTTTTTGTTGTTGACACACTTTACACAAATCAATTAACTGTGATAGACACGGTAAAAGCATCTGCCAACACATTCTCGCTACCCTTTTTGTGGTGTATTTCAAGGTTGAAATTTTGAAAAATTAATATCCACCTCATCAGCCTTTGATTTGAGAGGAACATTCGCAAAAGGAAGACTACGGGGTTATGGTCAGTTTATACTACCACTGGTAAAGAACTTCCACCAACATAAACTTCAAAATGATGAAGGGGTAATGCAAGGGCTTCTTTCCTAAATGTACTGTAGTTACGTTGTGCTCCAGAAAAAATTCTTAAATAACTCATTGGATGATCAATTGCTGATTCTCCTGAATCAACACAGCACCTGCTCCTAAAGCACCTATCTGAATGGACGGGTGAAATTAGGGGTAGCGAGAATAGGAGCATTAAATTGAAGATCTTTGGCAGCCTTAAACGCAACCTCACAATCTGCATTCCAGCAAAAAACTCTGAACGAACTTAGCAAATCTGTAAAGAGAGACAAAACAGTAGCGACATTTTTAGGGAGTCCCCTATACACTGTAAAAAAAGAAAAGTTGACTTAACTTAAAATTATAAGGCAACTTGCTGCACAGATTTTTTGAGTTGACTCAACTAACAGAGTTTACTCAACTGGAGATGTTGTAGTTGAGTCAACTCAACTATAGAGATGTTTTAGTTGAGTCAACTCAAAAAAATCTGTGCAGCAAGTTGCCTTATAATTTTAAGTTAAGTCAACTTTTCTTTTTTTACAGTGTAATAGCCAACCATTCCCAGAAATCGACGCAGTTCTCTCTTAGAATTCCAAAATTGCCATCACTTTGGGATTGACAGGACGTACATGACCTTGGCCCACTTTTTTACCCAGATATGTGACCGTTTTGATGTTTTGAAACATTTTTATTCATAAAAATAAATCATGAGAACATGAACTTCATCACTGCATTTGCAGGAATTGTAAAATCTTTTTTCTTATTAACTCATGAAGTAGCCTAACGCAATATTTTTACTCTAATAGCTTATCTTTCCCAACACTGTGGTCCTTGTTCATTTGAATCAACCTGGGACTGTTGAGTTCTGCTGAAGTTGGGAGTTGCCGTCCATCGTACCTGTACAGGTAAACGCCTCATTCAACGCCTCATTCAGGACATCTAGACGCGTGTAAACGCATCTTTACATTGACTTAACATTGAAATCACTCGCGCCAGACGCTCAAGAGTGAGTGAGCAATCAAAAAAACTTTGCTTTAGCCCAGGCACGGCGCCAGGATTCCAGTTTTGGATGGGCCAGACCAATTGTGGGTGGGCCTTAAATTAAAAACGTTAAATTAAAAATGTTATCCAATCACTGTTTAACCTAATAAAAAAATATTGACTAATATAGCCTACTGTTATATTATCTGTGCATATACATAATCTAGATTTTAATAGCTTGATGCTCTTTAAATATTTTGTTGCATAGTTAAAAGTTTCGGTGCATAGGACGGACCTATCCGCGATCGCTCTCCATGGTTCTGACCAAAGAAGAGCGCTTTGGAATCTCCATTACGCATCATACGCATCATACCTGGGCTGCATTTTCCATTGACGTTGTCTCTTAGCGCGCTACTAAGACTCTTAAGACCGCCACTGGCTACATATTCAAAAATGTCCCTTAGTCTTCCACGGAAAGTAAACTTAGGATTTGCACATGAAGGTGAGTAAATGAAGGCAGAATTATCATTTTTGGAAGAACTAGTCCTTTAATATGCATTTCAAGGCTGAGATTATGCATCGTCTGCAGAGCTAACGTTACTTACACAAAATAACATCTAAAGCGCATGTGACGAAGACAATATTATGCCGTTTCCGCCACGTTGAGTAAAAAAAAAAAAGATTCTTTAAGTCATAATAATGAGAAACTTTCTCATAATAATGACTTAACATCTCATAATAATGAGAAACTTTCTCGTAATAATGACTTAACATCTCAAAATAATGAGAAACTTTCTCGTAATAATGAGACACTTTCTCGTAATAATGAGAAACTTTCTTGTAATAATGAGAAACTTTCTCGTAATAATGACTTAACATCTCGTAATAATGAGAAACTTTCTCGAAATAATGACTTAACATCTCGTAATAATGAGAAACTTTCTCATAATAATGACTTAACATCTCGTAATAATGAGAAACTTTCTCGAAATAATGACTTAACATCTCGTAATAATGAGAAACTTTCTCGAAATAATGACTTAACATCTCGTAATAATGAGAAACTTTCTCGAAATAATGACTTAACATCTCGTAATAATGAGAAACTTTCTCATAATAATGACTTAACATCTCGTAATAATGAGAAACTTTCTCGTAATAATGAGAAACTTTCTCATAATAATGAGAAACTTTCTCATAATAATGACCTAACATCTCGTAATAATGAGAAACTTTCTCATAATAATGACTTAACATCTCATAATAATGAGAAACTTTCTCGTAATAATTACTTATTTTCTCGCACTTCTACGCATGCGCAAAGCAGTGGAGCAGAAGGGCGTGCCACGCTATAGCGACATCCCCTGGTTAAAGCCGTGTAAATGCATCACAGCAAACATGGCACGCTCTGCAGTGAATAACATTAAAGGAACACTTCGACTTTTGGGGACTTTAGCTTATTCACCGTATCCCCCAGAGTTAGATAAGTCCATACATACCTTTTTCATCTCCGTGCGTGCTGTAACTCTGTCTGACGAACCCACCGCTAGCCTAGCTTAGCACAAAGACTGGAGGTAAACGGCTACAGCTAGCATACTGCTCCCAATAAGTGACAAAATATCGCCAACATTTTCCTATTTACATGTTGTGATTTGTATAGTCACAGCGTGTACGAATAACAATGTCACATGAGACACAACCATCTTCTAACCGTATACATACTGGGAACTATATTCTCAGAAGACGAAGCACTGCTACTGCGGAGTGATTTACTCCAATTCTGAGCGAACTCTCTGCTCCTCACCACGGGGCTTCTCAGGCGCTGCGAGCAAATCACTCCGCCCATGTAGCAGTGCTTTGCCTTCTGAGAATATGTGACCATGTTATTTGTACACTGTGACTATACAAATCACAACATGTAAATAGGAAAATGTTGGCGTTATTTTGTCACTTATTGGGAGCAGTCGGGTAAATTTTTTATTTTATTTTTTTATTTTTTATTTTTACAGATTGGACTTTGGTTGGACTCGGGCTCATTTAGCTTTTCTCCTTTCATCGTGCCCACAATAGCCTATACGTGCAGAGCGCAGGCTACTGTATGAAATATTGTTATATTGATAATATTATAAATATGCAACGCAATATGCGATCACGCGAGTAACGTGACGCGCGTGCAATGCATTAGGTGACAGTTGACCATGCAGAGCATCAGGGAGAAGTTGGAGCATAAGGAGTTACTAAAAGTTCCCAATACTTCAGAAAAAAGCTGCATTTTGAAAGAGTTTTGATTTGATTACCGAGCCTGAAGCCTTCAACAGTGGATGCTATTCTTTTTCTTCACAACGATTGCGAATAAACAGTGAATGAGCCTACTCACCCTTGTGAAAAAGAAGTGTACTTAATTGTATTGAAAGCGTACTTTTTGTGTGCTTAAAATATTAAAAGTATACTTTTTAAAAAGTGCACTTGCAGATAATATAATATAATTAAAATTAAAGACCACTTAAGTGTACTTAAATGGAATACACTTTAATGACAATATTTCTTAACACACTTAAGTGCACTTTTTACAAATGCACTTTGTAATAATATCTAATTAAGCTTAACTTAAAGTAAGTACACTTTCATGACAATATTTATAAACACACTTAAGTGTACTTTTTAAAAATGCACGTTGTAATAATGTCTAATTAAGTTTTACTTGAAGAAAGTACACTTTCTTCACAATATTTCTAAACACACTTAAGTGTACTTTTTAAAAATGCACTTTGTAATAATGTCTAATTAAGTTTTACTTGAAGAAAGTACACTTTCCTCACAATATTTCTAAGCACACTTAAGTGTACTTTTTAAAAATGCACTTTGTAATAATATCTAATTAATTTTATTTAAAGAAAGTACACTTTCATGATAATATTTCTAAACACACTTAAGTGCATGTTTTAAAAAATGCACTTTTTAATAATGTCTACTTAAGTTTTACTTAAACAAACATTTTAAATAATTATGATTTTATAGTGTTTTAAAGTTATTAAAGTTAAAGTTATAAGTTATTAAAGGAAATTTATTTTGATGTATTGACTAATATACTAAATAAAATAAGAACTTTAATGGAAAACGCCTCGGTTACGACTGTAACCTCGGTTCCCTGAAGAGGGAACGAGCGTTGCGTCGAGAATGACGCTATGGGGAACGCTTTGCGTGATGACGTCTTGAAGCACATGTAAAATCAGTCCAATGTCCAGTGTGGCGGAACGTCAGAGGCGGGTGACGTCACGTACCAGGAAGCTATAAAAGCCGGCCTGAAACAGAAAACGAAAGCTTCGTATAGTCTGAAGTCGTGCTGACAGGCATGAAGGAGATATGGCAGGGCGACGCAACGCTCGTTCCCTCTTCAGGGAACCGAGGTTACAGTCGTAACCGAGGCGTTCCCTTTCAAGGGAACTCGCGTTGCGTCGAGAATGACGCTATGGGGAACGTCTATACCAACGCCTCCATAGCTACAAATGTCTGTCCTGTGTGAAATCTGGAGAGCAGCACTAGGAAGACAAAACATGAGACCCTGGAGCAGAGTCTAGATCCAAAGAGTAGAACCTGACGAAGGTGTGCGGTGAGGACCAACCTGCCGCATCACAGACGTCCTGTAAGGACACTCCTGATATAAGGGCCTTAGAGGCCGCCATACTCCTAGTAGAGTGCGACCGGACAGCCAAAGGAGAAGGCTGCCCAGCCGCCTCATAAACAAGTGAGATAGCCTCAACCACCCACTTGCTCATTCTTTGCTTAGACACTGAGCCTCCCTTGTTGGGGGACCCAAAGCATACAAACAACTGATCACTTTTACGCCACAGGGCAGCTCTGTGGACATAAGCGTCTAACGCCCGAACTGGGCAAAGCAAATTATTAGCCTCCTGGTCCGCATTCTGAAAAGGAGGAGGACAGAAGGCCTGCAGAACAATAGGTCTAGCCACATTAGTGGGGACCTTGAGGATGTAACCCGGTCTAGGATGAAGAAAGGCTTTAACCATACCCGGAGCAAACTCCAAGCACGACGGAGCAACTGACAGCGTTTGGAGATCCCCTATTCTCTTGAGAGAAGAAATGGCGAGAAGGAACAGAGCTTTCAGAGTTAGGAATTTCTCAGGAACCTCCTCAATGGGCTCAAAGGGGGCCAGGGAAAGGCCTTGCACCACAATGGACAAATCCCAAGGTGGCACCCTAGAGCGAACTGCAGGCCTCAGCCTCCAAGTGCCACGAAGGAAACGAGATACCAGAGGGTCTTTCCCCACAGACATTCCACCCAAAGGAATGTGGTAAGCACCTATAGCCGCCACATAAACCTTTAAAGTGGACGGGGTCAGACCTGCAGTGAACCGGTCCTGCAGGAACTCCAGAACTGTACCAATTGGGCAGTTGACTGGATCCAACCGACGGTCACTACACCAAGAAGTGAATACTCTCCACTTCAGGGCATAAAGTTTCCTCGTGGAGGGAGCTCTGGACTGTAGAATGGTCTCAACAACCTCAGTTGAGAGACCTGACTCTATGAGCTGGGCCCCCTCAGAGGCCAAGCCCACAGGTTCCACAGTTCTGGCCGAGGGTGAAATATCGAGCCCTCCGCCTGGGACAGAAGGTCCCTCCTGACGGGTAGCTCCAGAGGAGGCCCGTCGAGGAGAGACACAAGATCGGGAAACCATACTCTGCCCGGCCAGCACGGGGCTATAAGAAGCAGGCAATCCCGGTCCCTGCGAACTCTCTCCAGAACTCCCGGGAGCAGAGCAACTGGGGGAAAAGCGTACAGACGTAGCCTTGGCCACGCCTGTACCATAGCATCCAGTCCCAGAGGAGCTGGATGCGTGAGGGAGAACCAAAGTGGACAGTGAGACGTCTCTCGAGACGCAAACAGATCCACTTGTGCTTGGCCAAACTCCCTCCATATCTGCTCCACCACCTCGGGGTGGAGCCTCCATTCCCCGGGCCTCGGCCCCTGTCTTGACAGAGTGTCTGCTCCTATATTCTGAACCCCGGGGATGTAGGCTGCCCTGAGTGACAGCAACTTCCCCTGGGACCACAAGAGGATATGGCATGCCAGATTGGATAATGGGCGCGAACGCAAACCCCCTTGGTGGTTGATATAGGCGACTACCGACGTGTTGTCCATGTGTACTAACACATGGTGTCCCCTGAGATCTGTGATAAAGCTCCTCAGAGCCCGGAAGACAGCTAACATCTCTAGGCGATTGATATGCCAGGAACGATGATGGTCTTCCCACAGACCTTGAGATGAGCGACCCTCTAGGATCGCTCCCCAACCCGTGAGGGAAGCATCCGTCGTTAGCAGTTTGCGACGACAAGGAGCTCCCAACACTGGGCCCTGGGACAGGAACCAAGGTTTCTTCCACATAACCAAGGCACGTAGGCATCGCCGCGTGACCTTGATCGTGTGAAATGGGTTGCCCCTCGGGGAAAACCCCCTGGTCCTGAGCCACCACTGCAGGGGCCTCATGTGCAGTAGTCCAAAAGGTATCACGTTGGAAGCTGCTGCCATGAGACCCAACAGTCTCTGGAACTGTTTGACAGTGAGTAGCTGGCCTAGCTTTACACTTTTCACAGCTGCAAGGATGGATTCTATACGCGGCGGTGACAGGCGCGCCTGCATCGACACAGAATCCCAAACCACGCCTAAGAAAGTGGTCCTCTGTAGTGGAGAAAGCACACTCTTCTTGGCGTTCAACCGTAACCCCAACTCTTTCATATGGGCGAGAACGACATCTCGATGTCGAACCGCCAACTGATGCGACTGAGCTAAAATCAACCAATCGTCGATGTAGTTCATTATGCGAATGCCCTGGAGGCGCAGAGGCGCCAGAGCTGCATCCACGCATTTCGTGAAAGTGCGGGGTGATAAAGCTAGGCCGAATGGAAGAACTCGATATTGGTATGCTTTGCCCCCGAAAGCAAACCTCAGGAACTTCCAGTGACATGGACGGATGGAAATGTGGAAATATGCGTCCTTGAGATCTATCGTGACAAACCAGTCCTCGGACCTGATCTGTGGCACGATCTGTCTCAATGTTAACATTTTGAACTTGAGCTGCATGACTGACTCGTTCAGAACTCGAAGATCTAAAATGGGACGCAATCCCCCGTCCTTCTTTGAAACTATGAAGTACCGGCTGTAAAACCCGGTTTCCCTGCTGGAGGGAGGTACATATTCTATGGCCCCTTTCTCTAACAGAGTGTTTACTTCCTGTTCCATAACCAGAACCTGCTCGGGGCCCACCAGTGTGGGCAGGACCCCCATAAACCGAGGTGGGCGTTTCTTGAATTGTATCTGATACCCTTTTTCTACGGTCTGCAGGACCCAACGAGAAACATTCGACAGTAGCTTCCACGCTGTCAAAGATTCTACTAGAGGTACCAGCCTCTCGAGACTGGTTTCTGGATTTTGTTGTTGTTGAGTAGTCGGTTCGTCGCCCTGTAACGGCGCACCGGCAGGGAACGACTGAACAGACTGCTCTAACACCCTCCTCAGAGGGGGCGGGCATCCCGAGGCCACTACGTTTCCGGGTGGTCCTTGAGATATGTGCTCGCCGGAGACAGCTGCGCCCTGTAACACCGGAGGCGGCAGGGTTGGCAGAACGGTCCCCTGAGAGCACCGAAGAGAGACGGGCACCGTAAAAAGAGGTGTTAACCGCTCTGCTTCGGGGGGGACTACCCTCATTCGTCCTGAGCCCTCGGACATCAGGACTTTTTCCCAGCAGCCTTCTTGGCGGTAATAACGGTCCGCAGATCCGTCTTACCCCTCGAAGACTGCTGGGTTTGAGAGCGTCCTCCGTGTCCCCGTGATTTTTGTGGGGGAGCACGGGAGGACACACTCTGTTTTTGAGTCGCACGATGTTCAGCGCTCTTTTTAGATGAGTGAGGCTGCTCCCGCTCAGCAGCCTCATAGAAAGAACGGCGGGGGAGAAGTTTTTGAAGTGCGGCTGCCTGCTTAGAAGCTTCTTGAGATTTAACTACAGCACTATTTACAGCATCTCCAAATAAACCTGAGGCAGAAACCGGAGCATCCAACAGAAAATGTTTCTCTTTGTCCTTTATATCGCTCAGATTGAGCCACAGATGCCTCTCAGTGGCCACCAGGGCTGCCATAGACCGCCCGATTGATTTAGCGGTCTCCTTGGTGGCCCTGAGAGACAAATCTGTGGCCCTACGCAGTTCGGACACTGCCTCAGGACCAATCCCCCCGCCCTCATCTAAATCACCCAGTAATTCAGCCTGATAAGCTTGCATGAGAGACATAGTATGGAGACACGCTGCAGCTTGACCAGCGGCGGAATAAGCTTTATTAATCAGTGAAGATGTGAATCTGACTGGCTTGGTGGGTAACACAGGAGCCTTCAGGGAAGATGCCGTTGCTGGAGAGAGATAACTCGCAAGCGTCTCCTCCACCTTCGGCATCTCCCCATAACCATGCTCTTTATATTTGGAAATGGAAGAGTAGTGTGATGTTTGTGCACTGTAAACTCTGTATGACATGGGTTTCCCCCACGATCTCGACACCTCGGTGTGGAGATCGGGGAAAAACGGAAGGCTTCTGCGCTGAGGCTGTGCACGGGATGGCAGGAAGCGTTCGTCGAGCTTACTTTTCGAACGAACGTCCTGCCTATCCTCTGGCCACTCAATAGAAAGTCTCTCGACAGCTCTAGTCACTACATCGAGCAATTCCTCAAATGCATGAGACTGAGGTGGCGAATCCTCAGACTCAGCTTCAACACTAACAACGTCCAACTCCTCAGAGCTGGACAATTGCAGTATTGGTGCCTCTATCGGGGGGGAAGAAACCGCAACACGTGCTTCCACACCCTGATGAGAGGCACTGGATCTATCAGTAAGAGGCTGAGATAGGCAGAGCCCGTCTTAACATCCACTGATAGATCCATTTGCGAACCCCAGGTCTGAGATCGACGCCGTGCCTCGGCAGCGGCGGGACCCGAGCCCTGGGGAACGCGATCCTGGTGAAATAAAGCCAGGCGGGATCTGAGCGTACGCATAGGGAGCGCGTCGCAATGCACACAGTCACCACCCTCGAGTGCTGACTGAATATAAACTGCTACTGCTTACTCGCCATACTGAATATATATATATAATATAGACAGACAACACCAAATAACAAGGACAGATTCAACACAGAGCGCGACTGAAGACTCAGAAAGCTTTCGTTTTCTGTTTCAGGCCGGCTTTTATAGCTTCCTGGTACGTGACGTCACCCGCCTCTGACGTTCCGCCACACCATTGGACTGATTTTACATGTGCTTCAAGACGTCATCACGCAAAGCGTTCCCCATAGCGTCATTCTCGACGCAACGCGAGTTCCCTTGAAAGGGAACATGGAAAATAATTGATTTTAATTACAACTCAGGTGTGTTGTCCAAAAATAATTTGTTAATGTATTTTAAATATGTTTAGTCTATAATATATACTTGTGCATTAATGCACTTGAAATTTATTTTTCCAATACATTTGCTTGTACATTATAATCAAGTACAACATATTGTTGACATTTTTGTCTGTTTTATCATATTTGACAATAAAATGTAATTTATGAGAGGATCTTAGCATAATAGTAATGTGTTGTACTTTACAACTGTGAACAGAATACTTTCAATATCATTATGTTGTTCTCAGTCAATTAAACACACATTTAATTGTAATCAGACTACACTACACTGAACAAAAATATTGATTTTTAGTTAGGTGAAAGAGTCAAGTTTTGTGAATTTAGGCTACAGAGTCTAACAACACAATGAGTTAGAACAACTTCAACTTAAACAGAAAAGCTGAAATAAATAACCCTTTTATATACTGTCTATGGAAATAACATTTAACCATGCATGAAATATACGAACATGTTGTGCATGCGCCGGAAATACTACGTCATGATGACGCACTACTTCACTAGAGTTTGAAAAATGCGCTGTTACAGCGCTGATCCACTTGTCCGACACGACTGTCGCGTGGTGTCGCGACGCCTCCCTACATTGGTACGTTGATGGGCGTTTACTGTTATGGGCGTGGTTTTGACCGAGCGGGAAATGTAGCGTAAGAGGGATCACAAAAATGTATATGTTCTCTTTTTATTTAGTACTACCCTGATGAAGCAGTTTATTCTGCAAAGCGTACGTAAACTTTTGACTGCTAACTGTTGATGAATGTGTGATGAATTACCTCAGTCATCAGGGTCACATCGTAGTGCTGGGCAAGGCTCCTTCTATTTCCCACAAACACCAGGATTCCACTGACCATCTTCACTGACACTGGGCTTAAAGTGATTAAAAATAGAGAACATTTGTATTGCTACTTTACAGGGAATTAAACATAACTTATCAATTACACAAATATAGATAAATGACCCATGCAAACCCAAGACCCATGCAAATTGAGAAAGGTAATCTTGAATTTTAAGCTTGCCGCACATAGCCATCTTCATGAAGGATGTTCCTGTAGGCTATTTACTATGAAGGTATTTTTGGTGCAAAACTACTGAACACATGTGAGAGCGGAATTTGTAGCTGTAGAGCATACCCACACATGTGTATCAATAAATTTGAAGTCACAGAGAAACATTTTTTAGGAGTTGTAAACTTGTAGATTTTTTTCCTCTCCTACAAACACAACACAACAGTTACACCTTCACATCTTCTTCACTGCAGGTGCACAAATTCTATTCTACGAATCACAAATGAAGAAACTCATACGCTCACATTTTTTGCTACAGTTGCTGCAGTGAATATGGTGCAAAACGCATTCACACACCCGTATCAAAAATGTGAAGTTACAGACAAATTTTGCACACCCGCAAATTAATATGTGAATCCATACAATGAGAGTTGCACACTTGTAGAATATCTGGTCACAAATGCATTACTTTTCTTGGATAGTTTTCTAACATAATCACAAGTCCAATTACTACAACTGCTTGAATCTGCTGCTACGAGTCTCAAACGCAGTTTTTTCGCCTTTAAATGACAAGTTCCGCGCGCTCTCACTTTTGCACCATATACTCCGTGAAATGTGGAGCAAAAGTGATTTGTGCATCTGTGAGGCAGCGGCAGGCCCTGTTCAGAGAGCAGAGAATTTCGGCCAATCAGAAGAGCTCGTTTGAGCCGTCGGCGCGCGACCGAGAAAGGGGAAAAAAACGTGACCATCTTCCCGCGGTGGCGATCTGAGGGACCAATAAAGTGTAGCAAGGTAAGCAGGAGAAGGGGAGGGGTGATTGGGAAGCAACTACCAATCCCATTACAGATTGCTGATAGGGTGGCCAAATTTAAAGGACGGGCAATATGGAAAGGCAGCCGGGGTCCTTGTAGCACCAGTTAGCCGTTTGGCACTGGGTGTCCTGTGGTGTATTTCTTTCTCTCAATTGAAGGTAAACCTGTATTTTTTTGGGTGTACCATTACAAGGGATGTTTTTATTCTACTGATGCAGTCACCAGCACCAGTATAGATTTAATTGTTTTTATTGGAGGGTATTTGAATCCATGAATGCATTATGTGGGTATAAGTTTGTAATGATGGTAATATGGTGATTGTATTACATTTTAGAACTGTTTGCCTGATGGAATAAATTCAGGACCACCATGTATTTGTCTGGCTGTGCACCTTAAAGGTATGGTTATTAATTTTGAGTTTATTGTTTGTTTGTTATTTGGATGTGACTGACACTCATGAAAAATATTCTATTTTGTTATAGGGTGTTGGATGTTGATTGCTAGTCGCTGTTCTCGTATATTGTTTTTTTGTGTCTTATGTTTGTTTGGTTTTATGTGACAGTTGTGAAATTGACTGCTCCCTGATTTACTTGTGGTAATTAATTTCCTAGCCAGCTTTATGTGTGGTTGTTGTTTATGTTTTTTTGTTTAATGTATTGGTTGATTTGTGGCTGGCTAGTGGAATTGTTTATTTATCTTTTTTGTCTTTTTTTCTTTAAATTATGTATTTAATGTAAGCTGCTCTTCACCCTGGATCAAGCAGCAGGGGGTATTTTCCCATCGTGATCGGTGGAGAACTGGGAGTACAATTTAATGGAGCCCTTATAGGTCTTGTGGGTTGGTTTGTGTGTTTACTAATTGTGAACGTGTATCACATACTCCTGTTTGTAGTGAAGGGCTTATGGGGGTTTGCTGTGGTTGTCACAGAATGCAGTGAAGTGTCCCCTGTATAGGTAGCTCAGGTTTCTTTGTATTCCTAGTTGGACAAATCAAGAAATTGTCCCCCCTGTCAGCTGAATCAGTCCATGTCCTGAATAATTTTATGGTATTGTTTAATAAAGAATTTTGTATTTTTCTACAACTTATTGTCTTTGGTGAAGAATCTGTTTTTTTTCCTCTGTTTTATTTGGCCCTCGTGGGTGTTACATTTTTGGCGTAGTCAGGCAGGGTCGAGCTCATTTGGTTGTCTATTGTGTTTTGGGAGCAGTCTAGGTTTGTTGTGTTTTTTTTTTTTGTTTTTTGTTTTTTTGGAAGAGAACAGCGGCTAGCAGGACCAGTGCCTCTTTGCATCTCTCCGGGGTCTTCTTCTGTCAAGCCTTCGAAATGGAGGACGAACTACGACGACTTCGGGCTCAAGTGGAGCAGCTTCAGTTGGAGAATCAGAGACTGTCAGTGCCCAGGCCAAGTGGGGATGTTGGGGAGGGACAGGCTAGTGGGAGTGATCCTGTATCCTCTCATAGAGAGCAAGCCGTTTACCTCCCTAGAGAACGCAAATGTCCAAAATTCTCTGGATCCTTGGTTGTTGGGGCACTGTCGGTGGAGGAATGGATAGAAGAGGCACAGAGTTGCATTAGGTTAAGGTATATGTCTGAATTGGATAAGGCTTTTCCTTTTGGACCACCTAGAAGGGGAGGCTCGAAATGAGATTAAATATCGGCCTCAGAGGGTAAGGGAGAATTCTGAACAAATTTTTGATGTCTTGAAAGAAGTGTACGGATGCTCAAAATCTTATGTCTATTGGCAACAAAAGTTTTTTGATCGAAAACAAAGGGATGGGAGTCATTATATGAATTTTCACATGCCTTATTGGCTCTAATGGAGAGGGTGGAGCAATGTAAGCCGGGTGCTATACCAAACACAGAGATCGTTATAAGAGATCAATTTTGTGAAAATGTTCGTGACCCTATGCTTCGTAGGGAGCTAAAAAGGCTGGTACGAGGTAGGGAGACTATGTCACTTCTGGAAGTACGGCGGGAGGCCATTCAGTGGGTGGAAGATGGACAACCCAGTAGGGAAAAACAAGTACGCCCTTCCCCTCATACTTGTGAGGTTCAGGTTACACCTAATTGTGAGGTTCTTTGTGTCCAGCCATCTTCAGAGCTGACTGAACTTAAGAATATGGTTCTTAAACAACAAGCACAATTGGATTTATTGGTAAAACACTTAGCCCCTGCTACTGGTAAACCTCCAGTTAAGAATAGTCGTTTTAAACGTGCATCTGATGGCCGGCCAATTTGCATTAGATGCAACTTGCCTGGACATATAGCCAGGTATTGTGAAACTGTCCTGGGTACTCAGACTATTGGGGGCGTATCCATTGGGGAACCAACTAGGCAGCCGGAAAACTAGTGACCCCCAGTGTGCAGAGCCACATGCTGGGAGGAACTGTAGATGGCTCCAGTGTGGATTCTTTCGTTTATGATCGGTTAGTAGGACCATGTCCAATGTTGAGTGTGAAGATGAGTAATGTTGCTGTTCCATGTTTGGTAGACACCGGTTCCATGGTGACTACTGTGACTGAGAGTTTTTTCAATAAATGTTTTTCTCATTTAAAGAAACAGGATTGTGAGTGGCTTGGTCTAAAAGCTGCTAATGGACTGGATATACCTTATGTAGGTTACGTCGAACTAGATGTGATTGTTTTGAATCAGTGCATTCCAAAGCGGGGTATTTTGATTGTCAAGGACCCTGTGAATGTAGCCTTACAAACCCGTAGGACTGTTACTCCCGGTATTTTAGGAATGAATGTCCTTAGGGAGTGTTATCAGAGACTGTTTCAACAATTTGGTACAAGTCTTTTTCAGACCCCATTAGTACAATCTGCTGCTCCTATGGTTAGGCGTGCACTTCGTCAGTGTGAGAAAACAGAGGTGATTACTAATTCAACAGTAGCATTTAAAGTAAAGGTACTAGGTGACAGACCCATTTGTATTTCAGCTGGAACCCTTTCCATGGTGCCGGTCACATGCCCCCAACTTCCTTTGGCAGAGTTTTTGTTAGAGCCTTTGGGCCCTGATGAGGGTACTCTTCCAGAAGGATTGCTCATTTCACCTGCCCTTTTACATGCAGATATGGTACATTATATGCTCCTATGACCAACGTTAGTTGCTTGGATGTTTGGCTTCCTCCTCGGAGAGTGGTGGGTACAGTACAGGTGGCTTCGGATGCTGTGGAAGCCCCAGCTTCACTGGCATTTTCGTCCAGCCAGATGGCCTCAGAACGTGTGGCTTTTATAGCTACTCAACAAGTCCTGACTGAGAATGTTGTAGAGGGTTTAGAATTTCCCTCTTTTGATGGGCTAACTGAGGAGCAAGCCATTCAAGCCAAGTCTCTCCTCCTTAGGTATTTTAGTCTGTTTTCTAAAGATGAGGGAGATTTAGGGTGTACCGATCTTATTACCCATGAGATACCGTTACAGGATGAGATCCCTGTCCGCCAGCCTTATCGCCGTCTTCCGCCATCACAGTACGACTTGGTGAAAAAGCATATTAAACAGTTGTTGGATAGTCAGATTGTTAGGGAAAGTAGTAGCCCTTACTCTTCCCCAATTGTAGTGGTGACAAAGAAAGATGGTAGCATAAGGCTATGTGTTGACTATAGGCAACTAAATGCTAAAACTCGAAAGGATGCCTACCCCCTCCCTCGAATTGAGGAGTCATTGGACGCATTATCAGGGGCAAGGTGGTTCTCCACTCTTGACCTGGCCAGTGGTTACAACCAGGTGCCAGTGGCAGAGAAAGATAAATTCAAGACGGCTTTTTGTACACCTTTTGGTCTCTTTGAATTTAATCGAATGCCCTTCGGTCTTTGTAATTCACCGGGCACATTTCAACGTTTAATGGAGCGCATGTTCGGAGACCAGCGGTATCATTCGGTGTTGCTTTATCTTGATGATGTAATTGTGTTTTCCTCATCTGTTAGTCAACATCTGGAGAGGTTGGAAGAGGTGTTCTCCCGACTCCAAGAACAAGGGTTAAAAGTTAAGTTATCCAAGTGTAATTTTTTTCAAAAATAGGTCAAGTACTTGGGACACGTGGTGTCTGCTGAGGGAGTGGCGACTGATCCTAGCAAGTTGGAGGCCGTACGGGAGTGGATGCGTCCGGGGCATTTAGCAGAATTACGGTCGTTTCTTGGGTTTGCGGGGTACTACCGTCATTTTGTTAAGGGTTTTGCTTCACTGGCTGCTCCGCTGCATCAATTGGTGAGTAGGCTGAGTGGACCTAAAAGGAAGGGTAAGACGCCTCAGGTCCCATTAGGATCAGTATGGAATGAGACCTGTGAGCATGCCTTTGAGTCCATTAAACATCGTTTGATTATGGCTCCAGTCTTGGCCTATGCTGACTTCACCAAGCCTTTTGTATTGGAGGTAGATGCCAGCCACGGAGGGCTGGGAGCCGTACTTTCTCAGGAGCATGATGGTAAACTCAGGCCGATTGCCTATGCTAGTCGGGGTTTGAGACCCACTGAAAGAAACATGGATAATTATAGTTCCATGAAGCTGGAACTCTTGGCTGTGAAATGGGCAGTAACTGAGAAGTTTCAAAAGTATCTGTTAGGGAGTAATTTTGTCATATATACTGACAATAACCCTTTAAGCCATCTTCAGACCGCAAAGTTGGGGGCCGTGGAACAGAGGTGGGCATCTCAATTGGCCTCGTTTAATTTTACCATCAAGTATCGTCCGGGCCGTAGTAATGGCAATGCTGATGCTTTGTCGAGACAGTATTTGGAGAGGTTTAAATCCGGGACAGATGTTCCGCCCGCTTTGGTGGGACAGTTTTTTAAGGGTTTAGGGAAAGAGGTAGAGTGTAATGAGGTTGTAGCACTGGCTGGGCGGTCTGTGGAGGACCTTTCTTTATTACAAGGAATGGACCCTGTGATTGGTCCGGTGTTGACGTTTTTTCGGTCAGGGGGTCAGCCTAGCTCTGAAGAGAGAGATGCAATGTCAGTAGGAAGTAAGGAGCTATTACGACACTGGGAATGGTTGGTGGAGAAGGGAGGGGCATTGTACCGGGTAATACGATTACCAGGGGAATGTAAGGATACTTTTCAGGTTGTACTCCCCCAGTGTTTGCAGGAAGAGGTACTTCGAAGTGTGCATGACGGCCATGGTCATCAAGTCATTGATCGTACTCTTCAGCTGGTTCGTAGTCGGTGTTTTTGGCCAGGTATGACAAGGAGAGTGGAGCAGTGGTGTCAACAATGTGAAAGATGTATTCTAAGTAAGGCGGTTCAACCAAAGATTCGGTCTTTTCAGGGTACAATTCAAGCCTCCCGCCCTCATGAGATCCTGGCTATAGATTTCACAATTTTAGAGCCAGCCAGTGACGGCCGTGAAAATATTCTTGTTCTTACCGATGTTTTTTCAAAGTATACTCAGGCTGTGGCTACTAGAGACCAAAGAGCTAGTACCGTGGCCCAGATGTTGGTACAACATTGGTTCCATTGTTTCGGACCTCCAAGTCGAATTCATTCTGATCAAGGGAGAAACTTTGAGAGCATGGTGGTTCAGCAGTTATGTAAAATCTACGGGGTAAAAAAAAAGTAGAACCACTCCCTATCACCCCCAGGGAAACGGTCAATGTGAACGATTTAATCGTACCCTTCACGACCTTTTGCGAACGTTGCCACAGGAACAAAAAAAGTATTGGCCTCGTCATCTCTCACAAGTTACTTATGCTTATAATTCCACTGCCCATCATGTTACCAGTATGACTCCTTATTATTTGATGTTTGGGTGTGATCCCAGACTCCCAGTGGATTTTTTGTTGGGAAGGAGCGAAGATGGTAGTTTTAGTCCCACAGAGGATTGGGTGCGGGACCATCAAGAGAGTTTGAGAGTAGCCCATGATCATGTGAAGCAGCAATTGCAGGCTAAAGTAGAGAAGCGGAACCAACGATATAATGAGAAAGTAAATGATGGATGTTTAGAAGAGGGGCAGCTCGTGCACTTGAGGAATCATGTAAAGGGGAGAAACAAAATTCAGGATTTTTGGGATCCTTGTCTTTATAGGGTCATTCGAGGTCCCTCTGGAAATGGGGCAGTTTACTCGGTGACGCCGGTATCTGGAGACGGTCCAGTCAGAACCGTACATCAGTATGAGTTAAGGAATGCTATACGTAGACCAAGTATTGAAATGCCTGACTCTCCAATGGTATTGGATCCTGAGGGCTCCGTCTCTGGTTCGTCGTTTGATGAGGAGACGTCTGGGGAGTCTTGGGTGGTTCTTTTGGAGGGTAGTTCAGACCATCTTGTCCAGTCAGATGAGTTGATGCCTTCTCCTTCTGGCTCTAATGAGGCCAGGGAATGTAGGGAGGTAGGGCCATTGCAAAGTTCTGTTCCTTTGCGACGGTCTGCTAGGGCTTCGGCTGGCCATCATTCCAACCCTAACAGATTGCCACGTCCTCTGGTTGCAGGGCAGCCAAATATTGTCGAAGAACAGTAGGATTTTGTTTTTTGTCCTTGGGGCAAGGACCAAAATTGTAGGTGGTGGATTGTAGCAAGGTAAGCAGGAGAAGGGCAGGGGTGATTGGGAAGCAACTACCAATCCCATTACAGATTGCTGATAGGGTGGCCAAATTTAAAGGACAGGCAATATGGAAAGGCAGCCGGGGTCCTTGTAGCACCAGTTAGCCGTTTGGCTAGTAGCCGTGTGGGACTGGGTGTCCTGTGGTGTATTTCTTTCTCTCAATTGAAGGTAAACCTGTATTTTTTTGGGTGTACCATTACAAGGGATGTTTTTATTCTACTGATGCAGTCACCAGCACCAGTATAGATTTAATTGTTTTTATTGGAGGGTATTTGAATCCATGAATGCATTATGTGGGTATAAGTTTGTAATGATGGTAATATGGTGATTGTATTACATTTTAGAACTGTTTGCCTGATGGAATAAATTCAGGACCACCATGTATTTGTCTGGCTGTGCACCTTAAAGGTATGGTTATTAATTTTGAGTTTATTGTTTGTTTGTTATTTGGATGTGACTGACACTCATGAAAAATATTCTATTTTGTTATAGGGTGTTGGATGTTGATTGCTAGTCGCTTTTCTCATATATTGTTTTTTTGTGTCTTATGTTTGTTTGGTTTTATGTGACAGTTGTGAAATTGACTGCTCCCTGATTTACTTGTGGTAATTAATTTCCTAGCCAGCTTTATGTGTGGTTGTTGTTTATGTTTTTTTGTTTAATGTATTGGTTGATTTGTGGCTGGCTAGTGGAATTGTTTATTTATCTTTTTTGTCTTTTTTTCTTTAAATTATGTATTTAATGTAAGCTGCTCTTCACCCTGGATCAAGCAGCAGGGGGGTATTTTCCCATCGTGATCAGTGGAGAATCAAATCAAACCGGATTGTAGTTTGAAACTGTGAGATTAACAATATTATATGAATGCCTGGCTGAAAAGATGCGTCTTTAATCTAGTTTTAAACTGGGAGAGTGAGTCCGAGCAACGAACAGTATCAGGAAGGCTATTCCAGAGTTTTGGAGCCAAATGTGAAAATGCTCTCCCTCCTTTGGTGGATCTGGATATCCTAGGTATGACCAAAAGCCTTGAATTTATTGATCTTAAAGAGCGCGATGGATTATAGGGTGATAGAAGATCCGTTAAATAGACTGGAGCTAAGCCGTTTAGGGCTTTATAAGTCAGTAGCAATACCTTGTAATTAATACGGAACTTTATAGGTAACCAATGTAGTGATGATAAAATCGGTGTTATATGATCATATTTTCTTGATCTAGTAAGAACTCTAGCGGCTGCATTTTGGACTAACTGTAGCTTGTTTATTGAGGATGCAGGACAACCGGCTAATAAAGCATTACAGTAATCTAGTCTCGAGGTCATGAATGCATGAACTAACTTTTCTGCATCAGAAACTGATAGCATATTACGTAGCTTAGCAATGTTTCTAAGGTGGAAAAAGGCTGTTTTTGTAACATACGAAATATGATTTTCAAAAGACAGGTTACAATCGAGTATAACACCCAGGTCTTTTACTGTAGAGGATAAAGTAACAGGACATCCTACGATGTCAAAGTTGTATTGTGAGAGGTTCTGTGGGCGGTTTTTTGAACCGATAAGTATTACCTCTGTCTTGTCTGGATTTAATAATAGAAAATTACGCGTCATCCAATCTTTTATATCTTTAACACACTCTGTCAATTTGGATAATTTAGCGTTTTCATCCGGCCGTGATGAAATATATATTTGAGTGTCATCAGCATAACAATGGAAACTAATTCCATGTTTCCTTATAATATTTCCAAGTGGCAGCATATATATTGAGAATAATAGAGGGCCCAACACAGATCCCTGCGGCACTCCATAGTTTACTGGAATTATGATTGATTTTTCTCCATTTAAATAGACAAAATGGTAGCGGTCTGATAAGTATGATCTAAACCAGCTTAATGCTTGTCCTTGAACACCAGTATAATTTTGTAGTCGATCTAAGAGTATTGTATGATCTATAGTATCGAACGCAGCACTTAGATCAAGTAAAACTAGTATTGAGAAACAGCCTTGGTCAGAAGCTAAAAGTAAATCATTTGTGATTTTAACGAGCACAGTTTCAGTGCTATGATGCGGCCTGAATCCTGACTGAAACTTTTCATAGATATCATTTTCTTGCAAGAAAGAGCCCAGTTGAGCGGACACAACTTTTTCTAGTATTTTAGACATAAAAGGTAGATTTGAAATGGGTCTATAATTTGCTAGATTATGCGGGTCTAATTGTGGTTTCTTAATGAGAGGTTTTATCACTGCCAGTTTAAATGTTCTTGGAACATGACCTAAAGATAAAGACGAGTTAATAATATTGAGGAGAGGCTCTTCCACTACAGGTAACACTTCTTTCAGTAGTTTAGTTGGTATAGGATCTAATAAACATGTTGTTGTTTTAGATGAAGTGATAAGTTTATTTAACTCTTTTTGTTCTATAGTTGTAAAGCACTGTAATTGTTCTTGCGGGGGGAAAATTGAGGCTGAATTATAAGGTGCGATTGAGGATTGAACGTTTACAATTGTGGTTCTGATGTTTTCTATTTTCTCAGTGAAGAAGTTCATGAAATCATTACTACTAAACTGTAACGGGATATTTTGTTCGGGTGACGTCTGTTTATTTGTTAGTCTAGCCACGGTGTTAAATAAAAACCTAGGATTGTTTTGGTTGTTTTCTATTAGTTTGCGGAGATGCTCAGCCCTGGCCGCTTTTAGGGCCTTTTTATAACGTGACATACTGTCTTTCCACGCGATTCTAAAGACCTCTAAATTAGTTTGTTTCCATTTACGCTCTAAATTACGGGTTTCTCTCTTTAGAACATGCGTAGTATTATTGTACCATGGTGCTTTAATTTTCTCTGTGACCTTTTTTAATCTAACGGGTGCAACAACATCCAATGTTCTAGAGAGAATGGTGCTCATAGTGCTAGTTAGTTCTTCTAGTTCATCTGTTTGTTTGGGTTCAGGCAGCAGCTGAGACAGATCAGACAAGCAACTCGAGAAATTATCTATGGTGGATGGAAGGATTGTTCTGCCTGGTCGAAAACGCGGCGCCGCATGACATATTACAGCAGTACGTAATATGCAAGTTACCAAGTAATGGTCAGTGACATCATCACTTTGTGGAATGATATCTATATCGGTTGGATCGGTTCCATATGATATAATTAAATCGAGTGTGTGATTAAGACGATGAGTTGGTCCGGTGACGTTTTGTTTGACCCCAAAAGAATTTAATAAATCTGTAAACGCAGCCCCTAACGCATCATTTGGATTATCTACGTGTATGTTAAAATCTCCAACAATTAATGCTTTATCTACATTGACCAATAGATCTGAGAGAAAATCTGCAAACTCTTTTAGGAAATCAGCATAAGGCCCAGGCGGTCTATATACGGTAGCCAAGGCTAGAGATAATATGGATTTTTTTCTAACATCTAAGAGCGTAACATTTAGTACAAGTATTTCAAACGAAATAAACTTATAACCCGTTTTCTGAGTAACATTGAGAATATCTCTATAGACCGCTGCAACACCGCCGCCACGACCAATCAGACGGGGTTCGTGCTTATAGGAGTATCCTGATGGAGTAGACTCATTTAGACCGAAATAATCATTAGGTTTAAGCCAAGTTTCAGTAAGGCAAAGGACATCGAAGCTATTATCCGTGACTATTTCATTTACAATAACTGCCTTAGGTGTGAGTGATCTAATGTTTAGAAGACCTAGCTTTAGAAATTGTTTTTGTTTACTAATAGCAACATTTTCTGGTTTAATAACAATTAGATTTTTTCTAGATCCTGCAGTAGATTTATTATTTGATCTCACTAAACGAGGAATAGACACAGTTTCTATGCAATGTTCTACACTATTTATATCAGTTAATTTGGTGCAGCAGAGACTATGATTTGAACTTTTGGTTACTAGTCAAAAGGTATTTAACATTTTGGAGATGTTATCTGACAGAAGATCCGATCCGAATCTGCTTGGGTGTAAGCCATCGGCACGGTAAAGCCTAGGACGCTCCCAAAACAGATTCCAATTATTTACAAAGAGCAGTTTCTGCTCATTGCACCATGACATTAACCATTCATTTAGCGCGAATAATCTACTAAACTTTTCATGACCTAGTCGGTACGTGGGAAGCGGTCCTGACACAATGATCGTTATATCAGGCGATGTGCTGCGTACCGTATCGATCAGATTCCTGAAGTCTTTCTTCAGAACCTCTGTCTGTCGCAGCCTGATGTCGGCCCCTCCCGCGTGCAGGACCACAGTTCCGACGCGCTCGTTCAGAATCTCGGGAACGTGAGCAGCGATTTCAGAAACACGAGCACCAGGAAAGCAGTGACTATGCACCTTACTTTTATTTAACGTAGCTTGTACGTGTCGAACGATGGAATCACCGATGATCACAGCATCGCGTTCTGTTTCGCGAAGAGGGGAGAAGCGGTTTTGTGTGGATATCTCGAAAACCGGGAGGGTCGGAGAGAGTTTTCTTGGTCTAGACCTGACTCGCGTCTTCCGCTGCGGAAATATCCAGGCTTCGTGGTGGCATGTTGGAGCCGGCGTAAACGAGACCATGGCTGATCGCGGCCTCGACGCTCGTGACCGATGCTGAGTAACGCACGGAGTAGACGAGGTCGGAGTCAGCGGGTTAGTAACGTTGATCACTGATTTGTGTGCATCGGCGCGTGATGTTTCAAGAGCTAACCGCCGGTCTATCAGCTCGGCTTTTCTCACTAAAAGGTCGTGGATCTGTTTCTCAACAGCTTCCAGCTCAGACTGCAACGCGTGTAGCTCAAATGTGTCCTCACCTGCACCAAAAGGTAGACTACTTACATCTGATATATTCGCCATTTTAACAGATGGACAGTAAGTTAAGTTAGCAACGACGCTACCAGTGATGCTATCAATATTAATACTAATTTATGACTGAAGTCTTGGATATAATCCGTCTTTTTAGTGGTACAGGTGTAGAGTAGACGCACGATAGGCGAAAAAAATGTTTGTTTGTAAGTGAGTGTGGAGAAGACGCGTTCAGCCGTGATCCACAGGAGTAACCTATAAGAGTATCCGACGTTGGATCACTAATAGGCTTGAGACGCGTCTGCTCAACAGTCCGCGTTGTAACTATGAGGTGAGGAAAAATAGAAAATGTTCGTTGTAAGTGAGTTTAAAGAGAAATCAAGAATTATAAATCAATCGATGGAGCTCCAAAGACAACAACGCGTTCAGACGAGAACTGGGAGTACAATTTAATGGAGCCCTTATAGGTCTTGTGGGTTGGTTTGTGTGTTTACTAATTGTGAACGTGTATCACATACTCCTGTTTGTAGTGAAGGGCTTATGGGGGTTTGCTGTGGTTGTCACAGAATGCAGTGAAGTGTCCCCTGTATAGGTAGCTCAGGTTTCTTTGTATTCCTAGTTGGACAAATCAAGAAATTGTCCCCCCTGTCAGCTGAATCAGTCCATGTCCTGAATAATTTTATGGTATTGTTTAATAAAGAATTTTGTATTTTTCTACAACTTATTGTCTTTGGTGATGAATCTGTTTTTTTTTCTCTGTTTTATTTGGCCCTCGTGGGTGTTACAAAAGGTATGTTTTTTTGTTTTTTTTCTCTTCCCCCTGCAATCATTCACCGTTATAAATTTGTTTAAGTAGTTTTAATATGTGCTCTGGTCGGCTAAGTTGGTAATCATCATTGTTTCTTAGTTGGGTTAGCCTTTATTGTTTCACGAAATGTAAGTTACACTAACGCTAACGCTAGCCTAACGTATCTGTACTGTTAAGTTTGCTATTAAATCGTCTCATAATTAAAGATACTCTCATTAAACGATGTATTCCTTATATTCTCTTCTGCTTTAACTTACCTTCTAGAAAAATGACAGAACAGAGTGGGTCTTCGCAGGTCAGTATCATATCATATCAAATGTGTACAATGTTTTTCTTTCTTTTGGTTTGTTTTGTTTTTGGTGGATGATAACATTTATAGGAATACCATAGTAAAGTAAAGGTATTTTATTTGCCCAGTAGGCATAATTGGAAGCTGCAGTGAGTCACAGAGCAGGTTAATTAACATTCTATAAAGCCAATGCGATTTAAAGCATGTTTTAAATACAAAATTACTGCAAATTGGTGTTCCATGAAATATAAAATCACTATTTACATAGTTTAAGAATAGTTAGTTCACTCCCATGTGCCCTGCAGTGGCACAAATCAGCTGACCTGCAACAGATGCTTAAACCACTTAGAAACAGGCGATTCCTCACAAAACTAAGCTAGACTGAGTGCAATAATGTTTGGTCATATTTATCATTGTTTCTCTGTGCCATGACTATAACATAATTCCAGTATTTTTATTTCAGGTTTGACTTATGCAAAACTTATAAATTATTATAGTCCAGTCATGTTTGTTTTAATAATTGTTTATTGGCATATATGTATTATTTAGGCAGCCAACATTGTTGAGATGCTAGAAAGATTGTTTTTTTTTTATATATAGTTTTGTTCTCTCTAGGAAATGCTACTCAGTCATTTACTTGACAGGCTCTATATCCGACTATCAAGTTGCCTTGATCGTGCCCCTCTGGATCTAGATTATTTGGAGTTTGTATGTTCACAGGAGCTTGTTGTACTCAGCGCAGTGTCAAGCCAACTTCAGATCCCTCAAGCAGTGTATGATGCCCGTACGGAGTTACATCACCTAGTCTCTGAGCAAAATGACAAGGAAACATGTATAACAGTTTCCCTGGAGAGGGGAAATAGTGGCCGCCCCAGAGTTATAATATACGAGGAATATGTGGCTGAACTTCTTAGTATGGGACTATCTGTGAAGTGCATTGCCAATTTTGTAGGGGTTTCTAGGTGGACGCTGCAGAGACGTATGAGTGATTGGGGATTATCTGTAAGGGGTCTTTACAGTGACTTAACTGATGATGAACTTGACGTCCTGGTGTCAGACATTCACTCCAGCAACCCACATGCTGGGTACCGCATGATGTTGGGACTGCTGCAGGCTCGGGGACATCGAGTTCAGTGGCGGAGGGTCCGTGCATCAATGCACAGAGTTGACACTGCAGGGATTGTATCAAGAATGTCAGAGTTGCGGTGTGTGGTACGCAGGACATACACTGTCCCAGACCCCGGATCACTAATGCATATTGACACAAACCACAAACTTATAAGGTTGGTTGTGTTTTTCAAACAAATCTATTGCAGGGCTAGTTCTATATATTAAAGTAAGGTTATGGATGTTTATACACTTTTTTCACTTTCTCTATTAAGGTACAATATGGTGATATTCTGAGGAATTGATGGCTTTTCCAGGAAGGTACTGATAATTATTTGTACAGGCCTTTTTTTGCAGTATATCTTAACAGCAGCATAACAATACTTAACCCCTTAACTTGCTCCCCCTTTTTCACATAGACATGAAAATAAAGTAGCCTGTCTTAACTTAAATGGTTGAAATTTAAGCATTCTTTGGAATATAGACATATGTTTGGTCTTGTTTTTAAGAAGACATTTGGCAGATAATTGTAGAAGTGGAATAAATTATGAAAGTGAAAAATAAATACAAAATATAGGAAAATACACAATGTAAAAATATAATTTTTATAATAAAAAATATATATTACAAAATATGTTTGACTCTAAAACTGAAAATCAAAACCAAATATCTGAACAAATTTGAGGTTGATATCTTAAAAAAATAGCTTTCAGTGAGATTTTGTTTGGGCACTAGATGACATCCAAGCTCCATTACTGACCATATAAGGGTGCCTCCATTGCCATATATGGTTTGTGCAATCTGAACCATATATTTCCATAATTTTCATACAATTTATGAAGTAGACATCCTATTTAGAAGTAGTATGGGCAGTTTGGAAGTATTTGATTTGAACTTAAAGGGTTAGTTCACCCAAAAATGAAAATTCTGTCAGTAATTACTCACCCTCATGTTGTTCCAAGCCCGTAAGACTTTCGTTCATCTTCGGAACACAAATTAAGATATTTTTTGATGAAATCCTTGAGTGAGTTCACGTAGTAAAACAGAGCAGCACGTCTGTGTTGTACGTCACACGTAGGCTCACTATTGGCCGACGCTGGTCATGTGTGTTGCGTGTGATGTACAACACAGAAGCGCTGCGCTGTTTTACTACGTGAACTCACTCGAGGCCCAGAGAGAAGGAAATGAATAGTTGAATAAAGTCGTTATTTTTGTTTACTTTTTGCGCACAAAAATTGCGCACGAGTATATATAACTTAATCAAACTTAGAAAATTAAAAGGTTTGATTTTGTGTATGATGAGTTGTTCTGTATTATTCCTGTAGATAATGTACCTTGGTGTTGTCAATAACAACAAGGCCTCCACTACCCTTGCCTTCTTCAGTGAAGCTGTTGAGAGATGTGGCTTACCACAAAGGTCAATCTTGTAGTTAAATTTATATTTACTTACTCTTAACTATACCACTCTGATTGTCCTTCGTTTAAATGGCCTCTTATATTAGCTGAAAGTTGCCGTTTTAAATTCTGGCACATTTACTTCGTGTTCGTGGTGACCATGGTGTAGAAAATGTTGATGTGGCCCGCCTCATGTTCTCCATCCGGGGATCCGGGAGAAACAGCTTCATATGTACAGTGTACATAATCAGAGGTAACCATGAATATATGTTTATATGTATATATAAATGGGTAAAATGTTTACATATGCTTTATGCAAGTACCAAACCAAGGCCAGGATTAGAATCCTCTTTCACCTCAATTGCCTAGCATGAGTACAGTATTTACTTTGCACTTACTGATAAAAAAAGGACTATTATATTGCATTAACTAGTTTTTGATTTGTTGTAATAGTCCTTTTTTTATTTGCATGCTACAATTATTATTCAGTTGGAATAACTTGTTTCTGGGCAGGAATATTCTAAATGCTGAAATAAATGTATGTGTTTTTAACAGAATTGAACGTCTCTGGCGAGATGTGTTCACAGCGGTCACATGCCACTTCTACAATGTGCTGCACCAGCTGGAAGGGGATGGTCTACTTGACCTGTCCAGTAGTGTTCATCTATTCTGCTGCCATTATGTTTTTATTCCCCGCTTGCAAGCCCAGCTTGATGGATTCAGAGATGGCTGGGACAATCACCCCCTTTCAACTGAGAGAAATCTCACTCCTAATCAACTGTGGCACATGGGTCTACAGCACAACTCTGAAGAGTACAATGATGAGGTACATGTTTGTTAATTATACTTATTACATGGCTTGGTTGAATTTCAATGTAGAATGTGGTCTGTTATTTCTTGATAACAGACCGCTGCAAAGTATAACACACCGTTGCCATGAAAAACAGAGCGTTGCTATGGACGCGGAACGGACTATTTTCTTTAGCGGAAGCAATACAGTCGTTTCTAAATCAATAAACTCCTTTTTAAATCAATATTTTTTTGTCAAATTATGTATTTATTTTGTTGGTAGCCATGTAATAAGCAGGATAATGTATAGCGAGGCGTTTTTTATAGCGAATAACAACCCCTTCAGGCTCCGCTTCGCGTCGGGGTCCCGACCAGCCTGTTGGGGTTGTTATTCGCTATAAAAAAACGCCTCGCTATACATTATCCCTTACTCGAAACAGCATGCATTTGTGGCAGATGAAGTAATGACAACTTGTGTTACAGGATTTGCAGATCCCTTTGGTTGACTAGGAAAGTAGTGGTCTTATACCCTGTGATCCCAACTGTGGTGTCCATGTCCCTGAGAGTGACTGCCCTTTGAGACCAGATGACCTAGCTGGACTTAGTGCTGCTGTGGACCCAATGGGACCCTCAACATGCATGGGAGTAGATAAATATTTAGCTGCGCTGGAGTATATGCACAGCACTGGCTATGTGTAGGGCCATTGGTATGAACTTTAATTCCCTATGAAAATCAAATAGACACAACTTCTTAGTTCATTGTAAATATATTTGTACAACTGTACACAACTCTAAACCATTTCAATAAAAGCCAACATTTCAACATCTTGAAACATTGAAAAACTGATCAATGCTTAACAATGGTAAGATTCTTCAATGAAAAACAATGAAATGAGGTAACTTGTGAATTCAGAAAATTCCACTTTCTACAATAATCCAAACCCACTGTCATTTGTGGCAATGCAGTTCTCTAAATGAACACTAAATTCGCTGTAACTCTTGTAGTAACCTGGCAAGTGAAGCATGCGTTAGCATGTGAATGAAGTGGGATATTCCGCTCTAACCACCTCCACTTTCATGTCAGCCATGGGTATCTCCCATCCAACCCAAAACTTGACGAGCTGTTTCAGCTGCTCTTGGGACACTGAAAATAAAAAGAGCCAAAGCACAAGAAAACTGAGTCTCTAACCCTACATGTTGCAGTAAAAAAAAACTATTTGGCTAATTTGCAAACATGTTAAGATTAACTAGAAAAAAAAGTTTGTTGAGACAAACTTTAAGTTGGCTTGAGAAAGCCGGACCAGAGAGTTTGGAGAAGTTTAAAGTAGTTTAAAGTTTAAGACTCACGCACATACACCCACACAAGCACAGACAGACACACACACACACACACACACGCACAGACACGCTCACTAACTCACACACTTTTTCACACACACACACACACACACACACACACGCTCACTTGCTCACACACTTACACACACACACACACACACACACACACACACGCACACACGCACACACACACACACACACGCTCACTAACTCTCACACACACACACTCACGCACATACAGACACGCTCACTAAATCACACACACACACTTACACACAGACACGCTCACTTAAGTTCCTCCATAAGGTACCTTTACAAAATCCTAATATTAAAGGAAATTGTGTGTATGTGGGATGAGTGGGGTGTGTGGGATGAGTGGGGTGGGTGGGGGTAGTTGTTTAACACTAAAAGTGGAAAGCACTAGATGGGACATTACATAGGAAAAAGAATACCAGTATGCAATTTACCTGTTTTCATAAACTGACGCAAGTACCCCATAATTCTGCATTTGATGTCAATTGAGTACCCACTGTCATCTCCATCATCCTCCAACCCTCCTTCATCAGGCCATTTGATGTGGTCTAGAATAACCTAAGAACACAAGATGATTATGACAACTATACACATTTTATCATCACTTGCAGGTTTCATTCTTTTGTGGCTTAGTATGTGTTGTGTCCCATTTATTAAGTTGGCTTGAGAAAGAGAAAATCCTATTTAAACTTATTATTATTCTTCTGACCTTAAATTTACAACTCTAACTCCTCCTAGAGCTTTAACTTTACATACTCCAAACTCGGGTCAGACCTTCAGACTGTTCTGACTCTGTATGCTATATCTTTTCAGACTGATTTGACTTTCAGTTTTCTTAAAAATTAATATTAAAAACCATAAAAATCCCATAGACTTTCATTGCGGACTGTTCAAATTGAGCCAAGACTACGGTGGCCCATTAGCGCACAAGCCAAAAACTCAAATCTAAACTCCCTGAAGCCTTAGACTTGATTAAACTACCATTCTATGGACTAATAAACGTATCTATCTATCTATCTATCTATCTATCTATCTATCTATCTATCTATCTATCTATCTATCTCATATTTCTTACTAATCTATCTTTCTAACTAACTTATCTTTCTTTCTAACTAATCTATCTTTCTAACTATCTTATCTATCGTTCTTTCTTTCGAACTAATCTATCAAACTTTAACCTACTTTAAACATCAAACTACTCTAAACTCTCTGGTCTGGCTTTCTCAAACCAACTTAAAGTTTGTCTCAACAAACTTTTTTTTCTAGTTTGCATTTCTAACTGCTCCAATAACAACAAAAAATATTCCTTGATACTAAGCTACATACCACAGTTACAAAAATTGTCAGATGGCACTTTTTCCGATTAAAATTACTGTTGGACAAAAAAAGTGGAATACCTCAGCACTGCATTCAGCCATTGACTGACGTGGAAAAACCGATGACTCTGTGTCAGGTCGAGATTCCAAAAGTGGCAAAATCATTGACTCTTTCAATCCCTGCTTGAACTGCTTCAGCTGGCGTGCGTTTCGTCCAAGAACCTCAAAATATCAGAAGGATAAAATATTATTTTTCCTGCCAAGACATTTTTTCCTTTTTACTATGCTTAACTATGTTATTTTGTTTCAAAGTGTTCTGCACTGTCTAAAATTATTTAATCTGTCACATACAGATTAAATAATTACAGTCTGTTGTTGCTATCTTAAGTATGGAGCTTGGAGAGAGTGTTTCATAAATTTACTCATAAATTACTGCACTGGAGATGCTGGTAAAGGGTTAGAGACACCATTAAGCCCTTTTCAGTTGCATACAAACTACGAGAAAAAGTCCAATTACCACTAGGTATGTACATGCAAAAAAAAGAACAAAGCATGTCTGAAATATGAAACTGTCCAGTTAGATGGGACAAATACTTTACACACCCAAATGACCCAATCCTTCATATTTTTTTAATGCTGGAACTTTGGAAGAAGATTGTGAAGAAGCCAAGTCCTGTTGGTTTCTGTTAATACAGGGAGATCCCCTGCCAGTGCCAACTCATTTACAGCTGCCCTCTGATCCTCAGTGAGTACACAGCATTGGTTCTTGGATGCTTCATCTTCAAAAAGCTTTCAAATCAATATGAGACCCATCACAATTACATATCAATTGTATATACCACTTAACACAGAGCAGTCTAAATTATTTTTACAATGATAGCTTTGTTTTGGCTTATGGAATGCAACATATTTGCCGTTCTCAGTAGAAGAGACTGGTCAAGCTTTAAAGGGATAGTTCACTTTAAAATGAAAATTCTGTCATCATATACTCACCCTCAAGTTGTTTCAAACCTGTATGAATTTATTTCTTCTGCTGAACACAAAGGAAGATATTTAGAAGAATGTCAGTAACCAGACAGTTTCTGGTCCCATTAACTTCCATAATATATATTTTTTTCTACTATGGAATTCAATGGGACCAGAAACTGTCTGGTTACTGACATTCTTCTAAATATCTTCCTTTTTGTTCAGCAGAAGAAAGAAATTCATACAGGTTTGAAACAACTTGAGGGTGAGTATATGATGACAGAATTTTCATTTTAAAGTGAACTATCCCTTTAATTTTAAGGTACATTCATATCTGGTGAACTGTGTTCGAATTATGAACCTTTTAAAACATTTACCCACTTTACAGTGTCCCAGAGTAAGTGATCAATCATCTGATGCCTGATGTTTGGCTAGTTGTGTTTAATATTAGTTTATATGAAAAAGTCTAGGTTTGATTCCGTATGTGGTGCTTACATTTGGAATTTGTTGCAGTTGTAACCAAGTCCAGGGTTCCTACAAATTCATACAAAAATCATTTGCAATTGCAAACCACATTTTTCAGACCATATTTAACATAAACAGTTCTAATATCATTACTTTCAGCATTATATCTGGTATTTAGTACAGTCATCTGTAAATATTTTTATTTTCTTGTTTTTTTAATTGCTTTTCTGAAACCTAAATGCTATATATATATATATATATATATATATAGTCAATTTCTAAAAATTATTATTTTTTTAATTTTAGAAATCTAAATTGGTGCAATAGTCTGAAAACCATTTTTTATCATTCTGATGTACTTGTCCAGACCAGGAAATTACTAAAATTCTTTACTTTCCACAAATTACTCAAATTCCATACTTTTTCAAACTTTGTTTTCCATACTTTTGCATAGGAACCCAGTCATACATATCATTGTATCAAGATTCTATTGAATTGTCTCGTTAATTTTGTTAAGCTAAAACGTGTACTTAGTATACAATGACATTAAATTCCCACACAGTTCACCTGATATGGATGTACAGATATGGATTGCATTGCACTTCTTGGAACATACCGGTCTGATGGTCTCCTTGATGTCTAGATCTGCCACATCTTCAAGTGTGATGGTGGCTGTCTGGGTTGTTCCACCTAACAGCACATGAAGAACTGCAGGGCTAAGACCTGTCAGACGAGGTCCACCATGCAGAAAAGAATGGCCAATCATTCTCCCTGCCATGATAAACATTTCATTCTGCGCCAAAACTTGTGAGGTGGAAGGGATTAGATGGTCAGGTTGGCCCTCAAAGAGTAAAGTGCCAAACGCCTCGGTTACGACTGTAACCTCGGTTCCCTGAAGAGGGAACGAGCGTTGCGTCGAGAATGACGCTATGGGGAACGCTTTGCGTGATGACGTCTTGAAGCACATGTAAAATCAGTCCAATGGTGTGGCGGAACGTCAGAGGCGGGTGACGTCACGTACCAGGAAACTATAAAAGCCGGCCCGAAACAGAAAACGAAAGCTTCGAAAAAGTCTGAAGTCGAGCTGACAGGCATGAAGGAGATATGGCAAGGCGACGCAACGCTCGTTCCCTCTTCAGGGAACCGAGGTTACAGTCGTAACCGAGGCGTTCCCTTTCAAGGGAACTCCCGTTGCGTCGAGAATGACGCTATGGGGAACGTCTATACCAACGCCTCCATAGCTACGAATGTCTGTCCTGTGTGTAATCTGGAGAGCAGCACTAGGAAGACAAAACATGAGACCCTGGAGCAGAGTCTAGATCCAGAGAGTAAAACCTGACGAAAGTGTGCGGTGAGGACCAGCCTGCCGCATCACAGACGTCCTGTAAAGAAACTCCTGAAATAAGGGCCTTAGAGGCCGCCATACTCCTCGTCGAGTGCGACCGGACAGCCAAAGGAGAAGGCTGCCCAGCCGCCTCATAAGCAAGTGAGATAGCCTCGACCACCCACTTGCTCATCCTTTGCTTAGACACTGGACCTCCTTTGTTAGGGGACCCAAAGCACACAAATAATTGATCACTTTTACGCCACAGGGCAGCTCTGTGGACATACGCGTCTAACGCCCGCACAGGGCAAAGCAAATTATTAGCCTCCTGGTCAGCATTTTGAAAGGGAGGAGGACAGAAGGCCTGCAGGACAATAGGTCTGACCACATTAGTGGGGACCTTGGGGATATAACCCGGTCTTGGATGAAGAAACGCTTTAACCATACCCGGAGCAAACTCTAAGCATGACGGAGCAACCGACAATGCTTGAAGATCCCCTATTCTCTTGAGAGAAGAAATAGCAAGAAGAAAAAGAGCTTTCAGAGTTAAAAACTTCTCAGGAACCTCCTCAATGGGCTCAAAGGGGGCCAGGGACAAGCCTTGTAATGCAATGGACAGGTCCCATGGCGGAACCCTAGAGCGAACTGCAGGCCTCAGCCTCCAAGTGCCACGAAGGAAACGAGATATCAAAGGGTCTTTCCCCACAGACATTCCACCCAAAGGAATGTGGTAAGCACCTATGGCCGCCACATAAACCTTTAAAGTGGACGGGGTCAGACCTGCCGTGAACCGGTCTTGCAGGAACTCCAGCACTGTACCAATTGGGCAGTTAACTGGGTCCAACCGACGGTCACTACACCAAGAAGTGAAGACTCTCCACTTCAGGGCATAAAGTTTCCTCGTGGAGGGAGCTCTGGACTGAAGAATGGTCTCCACAACCTCAGTTGAGAGACCTGACTCTATGAGCTGGGCCCCCTCAGAGGCCAAGCCCACAGGTTCCACAGTTCTGGGCGGGGGTGAAATATTGAGCCCCCTGCTTGGGACAAAAGGTCTCTCCTGACGGGTAACTCCAGAGGATGCCCGTCGAGGAGGGACACCAGATCGGGAAACCATACTCTGCCCGGCCAGCGCGGGGCTATAAGAAGCAGGCAAACCCGGTCCCTGCGAACTCTCTCCAGAACTCCCGGGAGCAGAGCCACTGGGGGAAAGGCGTACAGACGTAGCCTCGGCCACGTCTGAACCATAGCATCCAGTCCCAGAGGAGCTGGATGCGTGAGGGAGAACCAAAGTGGACAGTGAGACGTCTCTCGAGACGCAAACAGATCCACTTGTGCTTGGCCGAACTCCCTCCATATCAGCTCCACCACCTCGGGGTGGAGCCTCCATTCCCCGGGCCTCGGCCCCTGTCTCGACAGAGTGTCTGCTCCTATATTCTGGACCCCGGGGATGTAAGCTGCCCTGAGTGACAGTAACTTCCCCTGGGACCACAAGAGGATATGGCGTGCCAAGTTGGATAACGGGCGCGAGCGCAAACCCCCTTGGTGGTTGATATAGGCGACTACCGACGTGTTGTCCGTGTGTACTAACACATGGTGTCCCCTGAGATCTGTGATAAAGCTCCTCAGAGCCCGGAAGACAGCTAACATCTCTAGGCGATTGATATGCCAGGAACGATGATGGTCTTCCCACAGACCTTGAAATGAGCGACCCTCCAGGATCGCTCCCCAACCCGTGAGGGAAGCATCCGTCGTTAGCAGTTTGCGACGACAAGGAGCTCCCAACACTGGGCCCTGGGACAGGAACCAAGGTTTCTTCCACATAACCAGGGCACGTAAGCATCGCCGCGTGACCTTGATTGTGCGAAATGGGTTGCCCCTCGGGGAAAACCCCCTGGTCCTGAGCCACCACTGCAGGGGCCTCATGTGCAGTAGTCCAAAAGGTATCACGTTGGAAGCTGCTGCCATGAGACCCAACAGTCTCTGAAACTGTTTGACAGTGAGTAGCTGGCCTAGCTTTACACTTTTCACAGCTGCAAGGATGGACTCTATACGTGGCGGTGACAGGCGCGCCTGCATCGACACTGAATCCCAAACTACGCCTAGAAAAGTGGTCCTCTGGAGTGGAGAAAGCACACTCTTCTTGGCGTTCAGCCGTAACCCCAACTCTCTCATGTGGGCGAGAACAACATCTCGATGTTGAACCGCCAACTGATGCGAATGAGCTAAAATCAACCAATCGTCGATGTAGTTCATGATGCGAATACCCTGGAGGCGCAGGGGCGCCAGAGCTGCATCCATGCATTTGGTGAAAGTGCGGGGTGATAAAGCTAGGCCGAATGGAAGAACTCGATACTGGTATGCTTTGCCCCCGAAAGCAAACCTCAGGAACTTCCAGTGACATGGACGGATGGAAATGTGGAAATATGCGTCCTTGAGATCTATCGTGACAAACCAGTCCTCGGACCTGATCTGTGGCACGATCTGTCTCAATGTTAACATTTTGAACTTGAGCTGCATGACTGACTCGTTCAGAACTCGAAGATCTAAAATGGGACGCAATCCCCCGTCCTTCTTTGGAACTATGAAGTACCGGCTGTAAAACCCGGTTTCCCTGCTGGAGGGAGGTACATATTCTATGGCCCCTTTCTCTAACAGAGTGTTTACTTCCTGTTCCATAACCAGAACCTGCTCGGGGCCCACCACTGTGGGCAGGACCCCCATAAACCGAGGTGGGCGTTTCTTGAATTGTATCTGATACCCTTTTTCTACGGTCTGCAGGACCCAACGAGAAACATTTGACAGTAGCTTCCACGCTGTCAAAGATTCTACTAGAGGTACCAGCCTCTCGAGACTGGTTTCTGGATTTTGTTGTTGCTGAGTAGTCGGTTCGTCGCCCTGTAACGGCGCACCGGCAGGGAACGACTGAACAGACTGCTCTAACACCCTCCTCGGAGGGGGCGGGCATCCCGAGGCCACTACGTTTCCGGGTGGTCCTTGAGATATGTGCTCGCCGGAGACCGCTGCGCCCTGTAACACCTGAGGTGGCAGGGTTGGCAGAACGGTCCCCTGAGGGTACCGAAGAGAGACGGGCACCGTAAAAAGAGGTGTTAACCGCTCTGCTTCGGGGGGGACTACCCTCATTTGTCCTGAGCCCTCGGACATCAGGACTTTTTCCCAGCAGCCTTCTTGGCGGTAATGACGGTCCGCAGATCCGTCTTACCCCTTAAAGACTGCTGGGTTTGAGCGCGCCCTCCGTGTCCCCGTGACTTTTGTGGGGGAGCACGGGAGGACACACTCTGTTTTTGAGTGGCACGATGTTCAGCGCTTTTTTTAGAGGAGTGAGGCTGCTCCAGCTCAGCAGCCTCATAAAAAGAACGGCGGGGAAGAAGTTTTTGAAGAGCTGCTGCTTGCTTAGAAGCTTCTTGAGATTTTGCAACCGCACTGCTGACTGCATCGCCAAACAAACCAACAGTGGAGACCGGAGCATCTAACAGAACATGCTTTTCTTTATCCTTAATATCGCTCAGATTGAGCCACAGATGCCTCTCAGTGGCCACCAGGGCTGCCATAGACCGCCCGATTGATTTAGCGGTCTCCTTGGTGGCCCTGAGAGACAAATCTGTAGCCCTGCGTAGTTCTGCCACAGTATCAGGACCAATTCCCCCGCCCTCCTCTAAATCACCCAACAGTTCAGCCTGATAGGCTTGCATAATGGACATCGTATGCAGACACGCTGCTGCCTGACCAGCGGCTGCATATGATTTATGAACCAGGGAGGATGTCATTTTTACTGGTTTAGATGGAAGTGTAGGTGTCTTCAGGGAAGATGCCGTTGCTGGAGAGAGATAGCTCGCGAGCGTCTCTTCCACCTTCGGCATCTCCCCATAACCATGCTCTTTATATTTATGAATTGAAGAGTAGTGGGACGTGTGTGGTGTAAAAACTCTATATGACACTGGTTTCCCCCACGATCTCGACACCTCGGTGTGGAGATCGGGGAAAAACGGAAGACTCCTGCGCTGGGGCTGCGCACGAGATGGCAGGAAGCATTCGTCAAGTTTGCTTTTAGAACGAACGTCCTGCCTATCCTCTGGCCACTCAATGGAAAGTCTGTCAACCGCTCTAGTGATCACATCGAGCAGTTCCTCAAACGCGTGAGACTGAGGTGGCGAATCCTCAGACTCAGCTTCAATACTCACAACATCCAACTCCTCAGAGCTGGATAGTTGCAGTACTGGTGCCTCCACCGGGGGGGAGAAACCGCAGCGCGTGCTTCCACACCCTGATGAGAGGCACTGGATCTGTCAGTAAGAGGCTGAGATAAGGCAGAGCCCGTCTCAACATCCACTGACAGATCCATTTGCGAACCCCAGGTCTGAGATCGCCGCCGAGCCTCAGCCACGGCGGGACCCGAGCCCTGGGGAACGTGGTCGGGATTGAACCGAGCCAAACGGGATCGGAGCGTACGCAATGGAAGCGCACAGCAATGCACACAGTCACCACCCTCGAGTGCTGACTGGGCATGCTCCTCTCCCAAACAAACAACACAAAGAGTGTGTGTGTCACCTCCCGTTAAATAACGCGGGCAGGGATGGACACACACTCGATACTGCTGCTTGCTCGCCATATCTGAATAAATATATATATATATAGACAGACAACACCAAATAACAAGGACAGATTTCAACACAGAGTGCAACTGAAGACTCAGAAAGCTTTCGTTTTCTGTTTCGGGCCGGCTTTTATAGTTTCCTGGTACGTGACGTCACCCGCCTCTGACGTTCCGCCACACCATTGGACTGATTTTACATGTGCTTCAAGACGTCATCACGCAAAGCGTTCCCCATAGCGTCATTCTCGACGCAACGGGAGTTCCCTTGAAAGGGAACCAAAGATTTTTACATTTGAAGTTCACAGTTAGATTTTTTTTTGACAGTCCGCAGTTTAAAGGTATACAATGAGTGATATAAAGATTCTGTATGTGCAAAATACAGCATCTGATCTAACATCTTGTCTTTTTTAAAAAAACTATTATCACCTGTAAACATAAAAAACACACAATATAAAATTTGCTCTGAGGTGAAATTACACCTGTAGTTTAGTTTGATTAGTTTGTTTGCTCACTCTTATAATTTTTTTCTCGCCATTGTCGCAAGTTTGCCCATCACAGTTCGGTACAGGCATCAGAACCGCGTCTCCATGCAGCAGATCTGTGTTTGTGTGTGTGAGGAATTAATGGGGTTTTTTTTGGGTCCAGACCAAACATACCAAGCGAACCGAGCTACAAGTGTGAACACACCCTAAAAGAAACCTTTAAGAACTTAATTTAGCTAAATTATTATTTTATCTTTATACCAGATTTGTCCAGTAAACTTACCAAAATCAACAGTAAAACCATGTTGCAACTTGTGCATTATCATACTTAAAAAGTGTCGATTCACACCATCCCCAATAGCCAAATCTCCTGAAAATACAAGAAATTACAAATACAAAGTCAAAGGAGTGCACTAATATACTGTACAAAAATGTATAGATAATTTTCTCCAATATTCTCCCCCATTATATGAAAATATGAAATTTATGCAGTATATGCTCAATTTATTTTACAATATGATCTTAAAGGTCCCGTATTATGCCCCTTTTCACAAGATGTAAAATAAGTCTCTGATGTCCCCAGAGTGTGTATGTGAAGTTTCAGCTCAAAATACCCAACATATCATTTTTTACAGCATGTTTAAATTGTCATTTTTTGGGGCACAGAAAAACGCGCTGTTTTAGTGTGTGCCCTTTACATGCAAATAAGCTGCTGCTGGACGACCCAGGGGGCGGAGCTTCATGAGCTCGCGCTCAGTCTCTCAGGACAATTTCATCTCAAGGAATGATGATAATATCAGAAACTCTCAGTAATGGTGTTCATTTCGAGTCGGACAATAATGCCTACAGAGTCAGAGTGCTGTATAGAGATGAAACAGGTATAGTTTAGTGGTTTAATTACGGTTATTATAACGTATTTGTCATCTGCTTGTATGTATCCATTATTTATTAATAGCCTACAAGTCTGCTGTTTGAATGATGATCAAACATATACTGATGAGTTTAATAAAGTTTATTGTACATCACACAAAAGATGAAGTGTCAGTTTTACTTCAGAAAATCACCGTAAGAGCTGAGTAAACACAGTAAGTTATAAGAAGTGCGCAAGTACATAAACGAATTTCGGTAGAGTTGAGGGAGCATTCCTGTGGGCGGAGGTTAGTCAAAAAACGGTTCTAGTGACGTCATTAAAGAAGGAAGTAGAGGGATGTAGTCCAAACGGGCCGTTCGATGTAGGCGACTTCTGTTAAATAAAATATCTCGCTTGGCATTGAACTTTGAGCTTTATAATTTTACAGATATTATTTATGCTCTAACAACAACATTACACACTAACTAAAGTTTGAAACATGGGATCACGAAGAACGGGACCTTTAAGAAAGAGAAAAAAGCAAGAAAGCATTGAGTAGACAATCAATGCTCTTATACATGTAATTAAATCAATAAGATGTACATCATATGTACAGCTTACTGTCTGTTAAGTTACAGTACCCTGTAATTTAGCTTGGAATGGTCTTGCCCAATCAATGTAGGGAGCCTTGTAGAAGTTGAGGATTGTTCCCTCTTGCTCCTCTACATCTTCTCCGATGTCTAGTTTAATTTTCAGGGTTGGCTCGTCTTCTTTTTTTTGCAGCCACTGTCTTCTGTAGTGGTCTGCTGCCAGATCTGGACTGACAATGCCTTTCCAAGCTGGAAATGAAAACAGAAAAGTTGTTTAAAGCCACAGTACCAAGCTGTCTGAATCAACATGGTCTGCAACTCAATTGAGTCAATAAAGTCTCCATGAGATAATGTACTGTAAACCACACAGGCTCACACTTAAATGGTTAGTTCACCCCCCCAAAAATATTTTCTGTCATTAATAGTCACATGGAGTATATTAACCATGTCTTTACTGCCTTTCTGGGCCTTGAAAGTTTCAATGGCTGGTCCAGAAAGCTCAGATTTCATCAAAAATATCTTCATTTGTGTTCTGAAGATGAACAAAGGTCTTACGGGTTTAGAACGTCATGAGGGAGAGGAATTAATGACAGAGTTTACATTTTTGGGTGAACTATCCCTTTAACAACACAGTCTGCATGGCTACAGCGGGCTAACTAGTATGAATATATAAGAAATGTGGACCAGGCTGAGTCAGACATTTTGCAATGTCTACACTGTAGATTTGGAATTTACATTTCACAATTAGAGCATGTTTCACAATAATGTCCAACTGTATTGAGTTAACTTATTAAGAACAAATGAATAAATCAACACTAACCCAAATCATCAGTTTTTACAGGTCTGGACCCTAATGGGATATCCTCTGGTGGAAGAGTAGCTGATGTGCTAGGTCTTGTGCTAAGTGTTGAGTCGACAGATAAAAAAGAGGCACCAGCCTCAAATAGACAAATAGAGTCTATTTGAACTCTTTCAGAGTCAGGCAGTGTAGATGTGGAAATAATCTCTGCAAAACGCTCCGGTTACGACTGTAACCTCGGTTCCCTGAAGAGGGAACGAGCGTTGCGTCGAGTTTGACGCTATGGGAACGCTTTGCGTGATGACGTCTTGAAGCACATGTAAAATCAGTCCAATGGCGTGGCGGAACGTCAGAGGCGGGTGACGTCACGTACCAGGAAGCTATAAAAACCGGCCCGAAACAGAAAATGACAGCTTAATAAAGTCTGAAGTCGTGCTGACAGGCATGAAGGAGATATGGCAAGGTGACGCAACGCTCGTTCCCTCTTCAGGGAACCGAGGTTACAGTCGTAACCGGAGCGTTCCCTTTCAAGGGAACTCGCGTTGCGTCGAGTTTGACGCTATGGGAACGTCTATACCAACGCCTCCATAGCTACAAATGTCTGTCCTGTGTGAAATCTAGTAGAGCAGCACTAGGATGACAAAACATGAGACCCTGGAGCAGAGTCTAGATCCAGAGAGTAGAACCTGACGAAAGTGTGCGGTGAGGACCAGCCTGCCGCATCACAAACGTCCTGTAAAGAAACTCCTGAAATAAGGGCCTTAGAGGCCGCCATACTCCTAGTAGAGTGCGACCGGACAGCCAAAGGAGAAGGCTGCCCAGCCGCCTCATAAGCAAGTGAGATAGCCTCAACCACCCACTTGCTCATTCTTTGCTTAGACACCGGGCCTCCCTTGTTAGGGGAGCCAAAGCAAACAAATAACTGATCACTTCTACGCCACAGGGCAGCTCTGTGGACATAGGCGTCCAACGCCCGAACCGGGCAAAGCAAATTATTAGCCTCCTGGTCCGCATTCTGGAAGGGAGGAGGACAAAAGGCCTGCAGAACGATAGGTCTGACCACATTAGTGGGGACCTTGGGGATATAACCCGGTCTGGGATGAAGAAAAGCTTTCACCATACCCGGAGCAAACTCTAAGCATGACGGAGCAACCGACAATGCTTGCAGATCCCCTATTCTCTTAAGAGAAGAAATAGCCAGAAGAAAAAGAGCTTTCAGAGTTAGAAATTTCTCAGGAACCTCCTCAATGGGCTCAAAGGGGGCCAGGGACAGGCCTTGCAGTACAATGGACAAGTCCCATGGTGGCACCCTAGAGCGAACTGCAGGCCTCAGCCTCCAAGTGCCACGAAGGAAACGAGATATTAAAGGGTCTTTCCCCACAGACATTCCACCCAAAGGAATGTGGTAAGCACCTATGGCCGCCACATAAACCTTTAAGGTGGACGGGGTCAGACCTGCAGTGAACCGGTCCTGCAGGAACTCCAGCACTGTACCAATTGGGCAGTTAACTGGGTCCAACCGACGGTCACTACACCAAGAAGTGAAGACTCTCCACTTCAGGGCATAAAGTTTCCTCGTGGAGGGAGCTCTGGATTGTAGAATGGTCTCAACAACCTCAGTTGAGAGACCTGACTCTATGAGCTGGGCCCCCTCAGAGGCCAAGCCCACAGGTTCCACAGTTCTGGACGGGGGTGAAATATTGAGCCCCCTGCCTGGGACAGAAGGTCTCTCCTGACGGGTAACTCCAGAGGATGCCCGTCGAGGAGGGAGACCAGATCGGGAAACCATACTCTGCCCGGCCAACGCGGGGCTATAAGAAGCAGGCAAACCCGGTCCCTGCGAACTCTCTCCAGAACTCCCGGGAGCAGAGCAACTGGGGGAAAGGCGTACAGACGTAGCCTCGGCCACGTCTGAACCATAGCATCCAGTCCCAGAGGAGCTGGATGCGTGAGGGAGAACCAAAGTGGACAGTGAGACGTCTCTCGAGACGCAAACAGATCCACTTGTGCTTGGCCGAACTCCCTCCATATCAGCTCCACCACCTCGGGGTGGAGCCTCCATTCCCCGGGCCTCGGCCCCTGCCTCGACAGAGTGTCTGCTCCTATATTCTGGACCCCGGGGATGTAGGCTGCTCTGAGTGACAGCAACTTCCCCTGGGACCACAAGAGGATATGGCGCGCCAGATTGGATAATGGGCGCGAGCGCAGACCCCCTTGGTGGTTGATATAGGCGACTACCGACGTGTTGTCCGTATGCACTAACACATGGTGTCCCCTGAGATCTGTGATAAAGCTCCTCAGAGCCCGGAAGACGGCTAACATCTTTAGGCGATTGATATGCCAGGAACGATGATGGTCTTCCCACAGACCTTGAGATGAGCGACCCTCCAGGATCGCTCCCCAACCCGTGAGGGAAGCATCCGTCGTTAGCAGTTTGCGACGACAAGGAGCTCCCAACACTGGGCCCTGGGACAGGAACCAAGGTTTCTTCCACATAACCAAGGCACGTAGGCATCGCCGCGTGACCTTGATTGTGCGAAATGGGTTGCCCCTCGGGGAAAACCCCCTGGTCCTGAGCCACCACTGCAGGGGCCTCATGTGCAGCAGTCCAAAAGGTATCACGTTGGAAGCTGCCGCCATGAGACCCAACAGTCTCTGGAACTGTTTGACAGTGAGTAGCTGGCCTAGCTTTACACTTTTCACAGCTGCAAGGATGGACTCTATACGTGGCGGTGACAGGCGCGCCTGCATCGACACTGAGTCCCAAACCACGCCTAAAAAAGTGGTCCTCTGGAGTGGAGAAAGCACACTCTTCTTGGCGTTCAGCCGTAACCCCAGCTCTTTCATGTGGGCGAGAACAACATCTCGATGTTGAACCGCCAACTGATGCGACTGAGCTAAAATCAACCAATCGTCGATGTAGTTCATTATGCGAATACCCTGGAGGCGCAGCGGCGCCAGAGCTGCATCCATGCATTTGGTGAAAGTGCGGGGTGATAAAGCTAGGCCGAATGGAAGAACACGATATTGGTAAGCTTTGCCCCCGAAAGCAAACCTCAGGAACTTCCAATGACACGGACGGATGGAAATGTGGAAATATGCGTCCTTGAGATCTATCGTGACAAACCAGTCCTCGGATCTGATCTGTGGCACGATCTGTCTCAATGTTAACATTTTGAACTTGAGCTGCATGACTGAATCGTTCAGAACTCGAAGATCTAAAATGGGACGCAATCCCCCGTCCTTTTTTGGAACTATGAAGTACCGGCTGTAAAACCCGGTTTCCCTGTCGGAGGGAGGTACATATTCTATGGCCCCTTTCTCTAACAGAGTGTTCACTTCTTGTTCCATAACCAGAACCTGCTCGGGGGCCACCACTGTGGGCAGGACCCCCATAAACCGAGGAGGGCGTTTCTTGAATTGTATCAGATACCCTCTTTCCACGGTCTGCAGGACCCAACGAGAAACATTTGACAGTAGTTTCCACGCTGTCAAAGATTCTACTAGAGGTACCAGCCTCTCGAGACTGGTTTCTGGATTTTGTTGTTGTTGAGCAGTCAATTCGACGCCCTGTAACGGCGCACCGGCAGGGAGCGACCGAACAGACTGCTTTAACACCCTCCTCGGAGGGGGCGGGCATCCCGAGGCCACTACGTTTCCGGGTGGTCCTTGAGATATGTGCTCGCCGGAGACCGCTGCGCCCTGTAACACCTGAGGCGGCAGGGTTAGCAGAACGGTCCCCTGAGGGTACCGAAGAGAGACGGGCACCGTAAAAAGAGGTGTTAACCGCTCTGCTTCGGGGGGGACTACCCTCATTAGTCCTGAGCCCTCGGACGTCAGGATTTCTTCCCAGCAGCCTTCTTGGCGGTAATAACGGTCCGCAGATCCGCTTTACCCCTCGAAGACTGCTGGGTTTGAGCGCGCCCTCCGTGTCCCCGAGATTTTTGTGGGGGAGCACGGGAGGACACGCTCTGCTTCTGAGTGGCACGGTGCTCAGCGCCCTTTTTAGAGGAGTGAGGCTGCTCCCGCTCAGCAGCCTCATAGAAAGAACGGCGGGGAAGAAGCTTTTGGAGAGCAGCTGCTTGTTTAGCGGCTTCTTGAGATTTTGCAACCGCAATATTCACTGCATCCCCAAATAACCCGGCAGTGGAAACCGGAGCATCTAAAAGAACATGTTTCTCTTTGTCCTTTATATCGCTTAGATTGAGCCACAGATGCCTCTCAGTGGCCACCAGGGCTGCCATAGACCGCCCGATAGATTTAGCGGTCTCCTTGGTGGCCCTGAGAGAAACATCTGTGGCTCTGCGAAGTTCAGCCACAGTGTCGGGACCAATTCCCCCGCCCTCCTCTAAATCCCCCAATAATTCTGCCTGATATGCTTGCAGGATGGACATCGTATGCAGACACGCTGCAGCTTGACCAGCGGCTGCATACGATTTATGTACCAGGGACGAAGTCATTTTTACTGGCTTAGAGGGAAGTGTAGGAGCCTTCAGGGAAGATGCCGTTGCTGGAGAGAGATAGCCCGCGAGCGTCTCTTCCACCCTCGGCATCTCCCCATAACCATACTCTTTATACTTTGAAATAGAGGAATAGAGAGAAGTGTGTGGTGTGTATACTCTGTGAGACACTGGTTTCCCCCACGATCTCGACACCTCGGTGTGGAGATCGGGGAAAAACGGCAGGCTCCTGCGCTGGGGCTGAGCACGAGATGGCAGGAAGCGTTCGTCGAGCTTACTTTTCGAACGAACGTCCTGCCGATCCTCTGGCCACTCAATAGATAGTCTGTCAACCGCTCTAGTAATGACATCGAGCAGTTCCTCAAACGCATGAGACTGAGGTGGCGAATCCTCAGACTCAGCTTCAATACTCACAACATCCAACTCCTCAGAGCTGGATAGTTGCAGTACTGGTACCTCTATCGGGGGGGAAGTAACCGCAGCGCGTGCTTCCACACCCTGATGAGAGGCACTGGATCTATCAGAAGGATGCTGAGATAAGGCAGAGCCCGTCTCAACATCCACTGATAAATCCATTTGTGAACCCCAGGACTGAGATCGACGCCGTGCCTCGGCAGCGGCGGGACCCGAGCCCGGGGGAACGTGGTCGGGATAGAACCGAGCCAGGCGGGATCGGAGTGTACGCAAAGGAAGCGCACAGCAATGCTCACAGTCACCACCCTCGAGTGCTGACTGGGCATGCTCCTCTCCCAAACAAACAACACAAAGAGTGTGTGTGTCACCTCCCGTTAAATAACGCGGGCAGGGATGGACACACACTCTAAACTGCTGCTTGCTCGCCATACTGAATAATATAAATATATATACAGACAACACCAAATAAGACAGACAGATTTCAACACAGAGCGCAACTGAAGACTCAGAAAGCTGTCATTTTCTGTTTCGGGCCGGTTTTTATAGCTTCCTGGTACGTGACGTCACCCGCCTCTGACGTTCCGCCACGCCATTGGACTGATTTTACATGTGCTTCAAGACGTCATCACGCAAAGCGTTCCCATAGCGTCAAACTCGACGCAACACGAGTTCCCTTGAAAGGGAACTTAACATTAAAACACAAACATACATGAACACTATATAACAAACAAAAAATACACTTACACTCACACTCAGATCATTACACAAAAGATATTTGCAAACATGGCATTGTGCATGTGGCACACCTGATTGCAGTCTGTATGAAGCTAACCTATCAGCAACCCCTCAAGCATCTGAAAGCATTATGATTGCTAAAAGCCCAGTAATGTATAACTACAATCAGTAAATATTAAATGATGTGCAGTCTACAGTGAGGACTTTTAAAGAAAGTTATAATTGTGTAAGCATGAAATTACACCAAATTAAAGATTAAGCTTACTTTAGTAACTTTACAATGTTCTTTGTAATAATGTGCTGGGTGATATGAAAATTATTATTATTTTTTTTTTAAAACATTTTCATGATTCACAAATTTTATCTAGATTTCCTTGCTTTTCACTAAACATACTAAACAAATAGCAAGACATACTAATTCAAATAATTATTTTACATCTTATAAGACTATTTTAATTAGTCTGCCAATGTGAGCAATACAAGTTGTTTTAAATCTGGATGTTACAATTAAGCTTTTTTCACCTTTTCAGAAAGTGAATCAATTTAAATTATTGATATAACAGCACTGGCTCTGGCACTGTTTTTTTTTTTTTTTTTACATCATGCTTGCGATACCTTTCACCACATGAACTTGCATGGTAGGCAACAATCTCTGCAGGAAACTGCTTTCCACAAATTGGACAGGAGTCCTAAGGGCCAAGTGGTTATAAAGAGGTATATAAATTCAACAAACCTGGAACTGAAAATACTACAGTGGTATATGAACCGAAGAATAAAAGATACTGAAGTTTGTGATGTCAGTCTGTCTCATTTTTTTCTGGATTGCAGCTTTAATATTAACCTGAAACATCATTGATGGCTTACCACACAAATAAGGTGTGGTAAGCAGGAAAGCAGGACCAGCGTTCATCATAAGAGACACGGCAAGAGCGCGCAAGTGTGTTTTTCTGGATTTCTCTGTTGTTCTGTTATTTTAGTGCTGTATTTTAGTCCAGTTTGCACTTAAGCCTTTGCTATTGAAGAGTTTCGATTCAGCGCATTCTCACGCTATTCAGACTTAATTGCCCGAGAGAAACAGCATCTGTACGAATAGATATAAATAAGGAAGCTTCAGTTCATTCGCCAGGACCAGCGTTCATCATAAGAGACACGGCAAGAGCGCGCAAGTGTGTTTTTCTGGATTTCTCTGTTGTTCTGTTATTTTAGTGCTGTATTTTAGTCCAGGTAAGCCCTTCTTCGATTCTCTGTTCATTTTGTATTTTTAGTTTCACATAATTCTGTATTTTAATTAGACGCGCTGCTACATTAAACAGAAGCCGCGAGTGAAAATTAATATTGCTTTCTAGTTTGCACTTAAGCCTTTGCTATTGAAGAGTTTCGATTCAGCGCATTCTCACGCTATTCAGACTTAATTGCCCGAGAGAAACAGCTGTACTCACTCAAGCGGTGAAAGCATTATCTGTATATCTGTGTAATTTGTGCGCTGTCGCGGAAGCGTCAGCGGAAGCGTTCAGCTCTCGTGTTCAGCCTCCTTGTGTGAAGACCGACTCGGGTAAAGACCAGCGACTCTACCTGCGCGACTCCACCGAGCAAGGACACCAGAAAGGCACTTAAGTATCTCCTTTTCCCTTTTCCTTCACTCTTTTTATCTTATTGTTCACCTTAATCAACATGTGCCTTCAAAACATTCCTGTTATCTCTCGGCAACGCCCTTTCATCACGTGCAAAAGGCAGCGCAATACTGCCAATCTGCGTCCCATTCTCTCATCCTCACACACTCCTCTCTCTCTTTCCGTGGGTCTATGGAATTGTCAGTCAGCAGTCAATAAAGCTGACTTCATTCCAGCCTTTGCATCTCATTCTTCTCTTAATATCTTAGGCTTGACTGAGACCTGGATCCGGCCAGAAGACTCAGCAACCCCCGCTGCTCTCTCTAACAATTTCTCCTTCTCTCACTCCCCTCGCCAGTCTGGGAGGGGTGGGGGTACAGGGCTCCTCGTTTCTAACAACTACAAATACTCCACGCTCTCTTCTCTATGCAACAACAACTCATTTGAATATCATGCTATTACACTTACAACTCCCATTAAGATCCATACTGTAGTCATTTATCGTCCCCCAGGTCAGCTGGGTAACTTTGTGGATGAGCTGGATGTGCTGCTGTCCACTTTCCCTGAGGACGGCACCCCACTCCTAGTCTTCGGTGACTTCAACATCCATCTCGAAAAGCCGCATGCAGCAGACTTCATCTCCCTCCTAGCCTCCTTCGATCTCACACGACTCATCACCACAGGTACTCACAAATCAGGCAACCAACTGGACCTGGTTTACACACGCAACTGCACCACAGAGAACATCTTGGTGAGACCTCTCCATGTTTCAGATCATTTCCTCATTACTTTCAGTCTACAACTCTCTACCCCTGCACCTCCAACCCCACCTCCAGTCACTTTCAGGCGAAACCTGCGCTCACTCTCTCCCTCACACCTTTCCTCTGCCGTGTCATCTTCTCTTCCCTCACCCTCACAATTCTCATCTCTGGATGTGAATACCGCAACGGATACCTTATGCTCCACTCTAACCTCTTCTCTAGACACTATCTGCCCTCTCTCCTCCAGGCCAGCACGCGCTACTCCCTCCAACCCCTGGTTATCTGAGGTTCTTCGTGAACACCGGACTGAACTCAGGGCAGCGGAGAGGAAATGGCGCAAATCAAAAGACGCATCTGACCTGGGTATGTATCAATCTCTCCTCTCTTCCTTTTCTGTAGATGTTCATGCTGCAAAATCTTCATACTTCCACAACAAGATCAACAGCTCCTCCAACACACGAGTACTTTTCAAGACATTCAACTCTCTCCTCTGTCCACCTCCACCACCACCCACCTCCTCCGTAACTGCTGACGATTTTGCGAACTTCTTCACCAACAAAACTACAACTATCAGCAGTCAGTTCTCGGCTCCACACACACAGGAACCCAGACCGACCCCTTCCTCAGCCAATGTCCCTCTGTCCTCCTTTTCTCCGCTAACCGAGGAAGAAGTATCTACACTTCTCCTCTCCAGTCATCCTACCACCTGTCCCCTAGACCCCATCCCCTCGCACCTTCTACAAGCCATCTCTCCGACACTTCTACCAGCACTCACACACATCATAAACTCATCCCTCCATACTGGCACCTTCCCTACAGCATTCAAGCAAGCTCGGGTTACTCCACTGCTTAAAAAACCAACACTAAACACATCAACTGTAGAGAATTACAGACCCATCTCCCTCCTACCATTTATTGCAAAGACACTTGAAAGAGCTGTTTTCAACCAAGTAACATCCTTCTTGTCTCGAAACAACCAGCTGGATGTCAACCAATCCGGCTTCAAGAAAGGCCATTCTACTGAGACTGCACTACTATCAGTCACAGAAGCCCTACGGATCGCAAAAGCTGCTTCCAAATCTTCAGTCCTCATTCTCCTGGATCTGTCTGCTGCCTTCGACACTGTGAATCATCAGATCCTTCTGTCCAGCCTCTCATCACTGGGCATCACAGGTACTTCACTCCACTGGTTTGAGTCCTATCTCACAGGTAGGTCCTTCAAGGTCGCATGGAGAGGCGAGGTATCCAGATCGCATCAGCTGACCACAGGGGTTCCCCAGGGTTCAGTTCTTGGACCCCTCCTCTTCTCCATCTACACCACATCATTGGGACACATCATACAAGCGCACGGCTTCTCCTACCACTGCTATGCTGATGACACACAGCTCTTCCTCTCGTTTCAACCAGATGATCCCACAGTAGCTGCACGGGTCTCAAGCTGTCTGGCGGACATCTCGGCATGGATGAAGGAACATCACCTACAGCTCAACCTGCCAAAGACTGAGCTTCTCGTCCTCCCTGCCAATCCGTCTCTACAGCACGACTTCACTATCCAGCTAGATTCATCTTCAATCACCCCATCAAGGACGGTCAGAAATCTTGGAGTAACATTTGATGACCAGCTGACCTTCACAGATCACATTTCAAAGACAGCTCGATCATGCAGGTTTGCACTGCACAACATCAGGAAGATCAGGCCTTTCCTAACTGAGCATGCAACACAACTTCTCGTCCAGGCCCTGGTCATTTCTAGGCTTGACTACTGCAATGCTCTTCTGGCCGGTCTTCCTTCAAGTGCAACTAAACCTCTACAGATGATCCAGAATGCTGCAGCTCGTCTTGTCTTCAACGAGCCCAAGAGGGCCCACGTCACTCCTCTGTTCATCTCTCTGCACTGGCTACCTCTCGCTGCTCGCATCAAGTTCAAGGCATTGACGCTTGCTTACCGATCTATCACAGGCTCAGCTCCCTCCTACTTTAACTCATTCCTACGAGTCTACATCCCTACCAGACGCCTACGATCAGTCAACGAGCGACGTCTCGTGGTTCCATCGCAGAGAGCCACAAAATCACTTTCCAGAACATTCTCATTCACAGTTCCATGCTGGTGGAACACTCTCCCCTCCCTCATCCGGAATGCTGAATCCCTGACAACCTTCAAAAAGCATCTGAAAACCCATCTCTTCCGTGAGCACTTAACCACATAAAACAAAAAAAAAAAAAAAAAAAAAAAAAAAAACCCTCCCCTTTCCCTCTAAAAACCTCACTTATCGGGCTTATGCTACTCTGAATAATGCCTGAACTTTGTATCTTGAGCACTCCTTGCGTAGCTTTGGTTTTTGCCTCTTCATGATGATTCGCTTAATCTAGTCCTGCTTTGTAAGTCGCTTTGGATAAAAGCGTCTGCCAAATGACTAAAATGTAAATAAGGTCTGACTCCTGTCCTGCTGGCTGGTCTACTGTCTGGTCTGCTTCCTGGTCTGCTTCCTCTTCAGATTCATCTTTCTTTGAATATAAAACACAAAAAACAACCCTTTATAACAATGACTTGTCAGCTGAAAACTGAATTACACTACAATGATTCAATCAAACCATAGAAGAGGACATGAAGTGTTATATTTATTTTATAAAACAACTAGTATTTAGAAGACAACTTACATTATCTCCACAGGACTCAATGTGGAACTGTATCAGGGGCAGAGGAATCAACTTGCCACAAGTCATGCATGCGTTTTTTGGCATTCTTTCAAACTGCAGCATCAAATGGGAGTGGGGTGGTATCTATCTTTTCTTGAAGAGGGACAATGCATATTACATTTTTCCCATTGTTTGATGAAGACTTTAGGACTTTAGCAGTGTACCCTTCAGCGCCCTGGGGCAATGGAGTGGTTTTTCTTTGTCCACTGCCCCCTTTGAAAACATAAAACATTTTAGTAGCTCATTCAAATGACCTTTTCTTCCTTTGTATGATGGAATATGATATTATTCAAGATGACATATATCAAAATTTAACACAAACAAACCTTTTGTGCTTAACTGATATATAACTAGATCTAGAGACTTAACAGGCCTAGATGTTTTCTATAACAATGGAGAAAAAACCTCACCTGAAGCCTTTGTAAGCAGCCAACCACCACGCAAATCTCTCATCTTGGGAAATTCTTCCAGCAGCACTCGGCTTATCTGGAATACATTTGCACTGCTGTCATTGTGAAAATATCAGTTCCACCATCTTTTCAGTCAATTGAAACAACTGTGGCATCAGTATATCAGTAAACATATAATCATTATCATCAATAGCATATAGTCAGGATTTGTTATCTTTACGACCAGTGTTTTTATGTGTTGTATGAGGTGAAATAGTTAAATGATGACTGATGGCAGTTATCAGATAAAGATTAGATGTTGATAATTTGTCTGATCTGTACCAGCTGCAATAAAGGTTGTTTGGTTCACCCGCCAATCTACAGGTCACTGCCCTACTATGTACAGTGATATTTGCAACAATCAGACTGATTTCATACACCTCCATAAATCAGGAATGACTGAAAGACTTTCAGTCATTCCTGGTGTACGGAAGATGGTGTACAGTCTAGCTGTTGCAGATATCAATCTACAAAATCAAGACAGCAGTGACAGGCAGAGCAGGGGATAAATCAGACAAGATAAACGACAACTTGTATGGATTAGACAGACTAACAATGAAATCACTTAAAATGTAAACCACAGTTACAAAGTTCTGTGGCATGATCAAAGCAATTGTAAGACATTACAATATACAGATGTCAAAAATTGACTGCCAGTATGGCAACAACAACAGAAATCACATGTTTTGAAACAGTAACTGAAAAATGTCTATGTCTTCAGAGTCGATTTTTTTTTTTTTTTTTTTAAGGCTAACCTCTGTGTGATCCACATTTTCAGCCATATTTATGGTCCTCCTCCCAAGACCCGCTTGCAAGAGCACTGCCTCATCCTTTGGGGTTTTGTCTGTGTTCTCAGGTTGCAGGCAGAACTGCAGTTCCATAAACTTTATAGCTGATACACGTGGAGTATCCGCTGACTTTCTTTTTCATTTCAGGCCTCCAGAATACAAAGATGGGAAACATCTTGGAGGAGGCATATACAGTTATTAATCAGTGAAAATCTAAATATCAAAGTAACATTTTTTTAATGAATATAAAACGGTGTTGAGTTGTTGTTGTTGTGTAAAATTGTGTTACATTGTAACTGAGTATTTCTTCTTATTAAGTAATGAATAATTGATGACGGGCCATTGAATTATTACAAAAAATTACACTGGAGTTAATTATTCTACTTATACAACGGTTACCACACCTTAAATCATTGTTCAGATATTGTATTTCAAGACATTTGTCAGGTTTTTGTCCTTAATACGCTCTTGTGTGTAGGACTCATTTCTTATGCCAATCACTTCATCTCATCCCAAGCCTCCATTGCTTTCTCAATTGTTCATGTTAACTTAAGACATAAATGACTCATTTTACTTGAAAATACATGTAACTTTGACTCATAGGTACTGTATGTGTATTTAACTGTTCAAGCTCAATTAGTTAAGCACTCAGTTCAGTTCTTACACAGTTCTCTTTTGTTTTTTGTTGTTGTTTTTTTTTGCTGTTGAAGTCTGTTTGACCTTTGAAATAATTGAAATCATGTGGCGAAGTGATATGGAACTGTAATGTGGTCAAGACCTGCCTGGAACTACTTTAGCCGTGCATTTCCCTAAAAATAACTGCACACCTAGAATATTTATCAACCAATCAGATTCAAGATTTCAACAGCTCCATAGCATAAATAAAGATAATTCAGCACAGCACACATTCTATTCTTATTTTACAACAGGGCTGAGAGATTACTGGAATGTTTCCTAAGTTGTGTTAAAGGTGCCCTAGAATGTGAAATTTAATTTATCTTGGCATAGTTAAATAACAAGAGTTTAGTACATGGACATGACATACAGTGAGTCTCAAACACCATAGGTTTCTCTTTCTTATTTAAATCTCATTTTTGAAAAACACCCCTGAAAAACAGGCGAATCTCCACATAACACCGACTGTGACGCAACAGTCGGGATCATTAATATGTACGCCTCCAAAAATTTGCATATGCCAGCCCATGCTCAATGCCAGGCGGAACTGCGCAGCCGAATCATCGGAAGTTCTGCAGGTGAAGAAAAAACAAGCAGGAGGAGGATTATAGGGAAAATGGCAGATCTATCTATAATCTATCTATCTATCTATAATCGGATACCGCTACAGTTTAATTCAAAGTTGTTAGTTGCTCTGCCCATTTCACCACGGACTGTGCGGCAAGCTTAAAATTCAAGATTACCTTTCTCAATTTGCATGGGTATACATATACATTTTTGTGATCCCTCTTATTGCTAAAATTATTAACATTTTGCAGATACTGCAAGGTGTATATAAACTTTAAAGCACAACTGTATATCTATCAATTTCATTCATTTGAGCCAAATATAATAATGGACTGGATCTGTTTTATAAACAAATGGTTTCCTTCTGTTTTTTTTTTTTTTTCTCAATGTATTTTTTCTGACTTTTCTGCCTCTTTGGAACATTTCCATTCACATTTACTCTGGAGAGCTTCTGGGACATTGACATAAACAGCACTTTCCAACAACTTCAAAAAAATTGGTGACATGATTTTGCTTTTCTTGTTTTTGTGCCTTTAGATTTCTTCAGTTCCCTTTCAAGGGAACTCCCGTTGCGTCGAGAATGACGCTATGGGGAACGCTTTGCGTGATGACGTCTTGAAGCACATGTAAAATCAGTCCAATGGTGTGGCGGAACGTCAGAGGCGGGTGACGTCACGTACCAGGAAGCTATAAAAGCCGGCCCGAAACAGAAAACGAAAGCTTTCTGAGTCTTCAGTCGCGCTCTGTGTTGAAATCTGTCCTTGTTATTTGGTGTTGTCTGTCTATATATATATATATTTATTCAGATATGGCGAGCAAGCAGCAGTATCGAGTGTGTGTCCATCCCTGCCCGCGTTATTTAACGGGAGGTGACACACACACTCTTTGTGTTGTTTGTTTGGGAGAGGAGCATGCCCAGTCAGCACTCGAGGGTGGTGACTGTGTGCATTGCTGTGCGCTTCCATTGCGGACGCTCCGATCCCGGTTGGCTCGGTTCAATCCCGACCACGTTCCCCAGGGCTCGGGTCCCGCCGCGGCTGAGGCTCGGCGGCGATCTCAGACCTGGGGTTCGCAAATGGATCTGTCAGTGGATGTTGAGACGGGCTCTGCCTTATCTCAGCCTCTTACTGACAGATCCAGTGCCTCTCATCAGGGTGTGGAAGCACGCGCTGCGGTTTCTTCCCCCCCGATAGAGGCACCAGTACTACAACTATCCAGCTCTGAGGAGTTGGATGTTGTCAGTATTGAAGCTGAGTCTGAGGATTCGCCACCTCAGTCTCATGCATTTGAAGAGCTGCTTGATGTAGTTACTAGAGCAGTTGACAGACTTTCTATTGAGTGGCCAGAGGATAGGCAGGACGTTCGTTCGAAAAGCAAACTCGACGAACGCTTCCTGCCATCTCGTGCACAGCCTCAGCGCAGGAGTCTTCCGTTTTTCCCCGATCTCCACACCGAGGTGTGGAGATCGTGGGGAAAACCAATGTCATACAGAGTATACACACCACAAACATCCCATTACTCTTCCATCTATAAATATAAAGAGCATGGTTATGGGGAGATGCCGAAGGTGGAGGAGACGTTGGCGAACTATCTCTCTCCAGCAACGGCATCTTCCTTGAAGACTCCTACACTCCCCACTAAACCAGTAAAGTTTACATCTTCCCTGATTCATAAATCGTATGCAGCCGCTGGTCAAGCTGCAGCGTGTCTGCATACGATGTCCCTTATGCAGGCTTATCAGGCAGAATTACTGGGTGATTTAGAGGAGGGCGGGGGTATTGGTCCTGACACAGTAGCCGAACTGCGTAGAGCCACAGATTTGTCTCTCAGGGCCACCAAGGAGACCGCTAAATCAGTCGGGCGGTCTATGGCAGCCCTGGTGGCCACTGAGAGGCATCTGTGGCTCAATCTGAGTGACATCAAAGATAGAGAAAAACATGTTCTTTTAGATGCGCCGGTTTCTACTGTTGGGCTATTTGGAGATGCAGTGAACAGTGCGGTAGCTAAATCGCAAGAAGCTTCAAAACAGGCTGCTGCACTCCAGAAACTTCTCCCCCGCCGTTCTTTCATTGAGGCTGCTGAGCGGGAGCAGCCTCACTCCTCTAAAAAGAGCGCTGATCATCGTGCCACTCAAAAGCAGAGTGTGTCCTCCCGTGCTCCCCCACAAAAATCTCGGGGACACGGAGGGCGCGCTCAAACCCAGCAGTCTTCGAGGGGTAGAGCGGATCTGCGGACCGTTATTACTGCCAAGAAGGCTGCTGGGAAGAAATCCTGACGTCCGAGGGCTCAGGACTAATGAGGGTAGTCCCCCCCGAAGCAGAGCGGTTAACACCTCTTTTTACGGTGCCCGTCTCTCTTCGGTACCCTCAGGGGACCGTTCTGCCAACCCTGCCGCCTCAGGTGTTACAGGGCGCAGCGGTCTCCGGCGAGCACATATCTCAAGGACCACCCGGAAACGTAGTGGCCTCGGGATGCCCGCCCCCTCCGAGGAGGGTGTTAGAGCAGTCTGTTCGGTCGTTCCCTGCCGGTGCGCCGTTACAGGGCGACGAATTGACTACTCGACAACAACAAAATCCAGAAACCAGTCTCGAGAGGCTGGTACCTCTAGTAGAATCTTTGACAGCGTGGAAGCTACTGTCAAATGTTTCTCGTTGGGTCCTGCAGACCGTAGAAAAAGGGTATCAGATACAATTCAAGAAACGCCCACCTCGGTTTATGGGGGTCCTGCCCACAGTGGTGGGCCCCGAGCAGGTTCTGGTTATGGAACAGGAAGTAAACACTCTGTTAGAGAAAGGGGCCATAGAATATGTACCTCCCTCCGACAGGGAAGCCGGGTTTTACAGCCGGTACTTCATAGTTCCAAAGAAGGACGGGGGATTGCGTCCCATTTTAGATCTTCGAGTTCTGAACGAGTCAGTCATGCAGCTCAAGTTCAAAATGTTAACATTGAGACAGATCGTGCCACAGATCAGGTCCGAGGACTGGTTTGTCACGATAGACCTCAAGGACGCATATTTCCATATTTCCATCCGTCCGTGTCATTGGAAGTTCCTGAGGTTTGCTTTCGGGGGCAAAGCATACCAATATCGGGTTCTTCCATTCGGCCTAGCTTTATCACCCCGCACTTTCACCAAATGCATGGATGCAGCTCTGGCGCCGCTGCGCCTCCAGGGTATTCGCATCATGAACTACATCGACGATTGGTTGATTTTAGCTCAGTCGCATCAGTTGGCGGTTCAACATCGAGATGTTGTTCTCGCCCACATGAAAGAGTTGGGGTTACGGCTGAACGCCAAGAAGAGTGTGCTTTCTCCACTCCAGAGGACCACTTTTTTAGGCGTGGTTTGGGACTCAGTGTCGATGCAGGCGCGCCTGTCACCGCCACGTATAGAGTCCATCCTTGCAGCTGTGAAAGGTGTAAAGCTAGGCCAGCTACTCACTGTCAAACAGTTCCAGAGACTGTTGGGTCTCATGGCAGCAGCTTCCAACGTGATACCTTTTGGACTACTGCACATGAGGCCCCTGCAGTGGTGGCTCAGGACCAGGGGGTTTTCCCCGAGGGGCAACCCATTTCGCACAATCAGGGTCACGCGGCGATGCTTACGTGCCCTGGTTATGTGGAAGAAACCTTGGTTCCTGTCCCAGGGCCCAGTGTTGGGAGCTCCTTGTCGTCGCAAACTGCTAACGACGGATGCTTCCCTCACGGGTTGGGGAGCGATCCTGGAGGGTCGCTCATCTCAAGGTCTGTGGGAAGACCATCATCGTTCCTGGCATATCAATCGCCTAGAGATGTTAGCTGTCTTCCGGGCTCTGAGGAGCTTTATCACAGATCTCAGGGGACACCATGTGTTAGTACACACGGACAACACGTCGGTAGTCGCCTATATCAACCACCAAGGGGGTTTGCGCTCGCGCCCGTTATCCAACTTGGCACGCCATATCCTCTTGTGGTCCCAGGGGAAGTTACTGTCACTCAGGGCAGCTTACATCCCCGGGGTCCAGAATATAGGAGCAGACACTCTGTCGAGGCAGGGGCCGAGGCCCGGGGAATGGAGGCTCCACCCCGAGGTGGTGGAGCTGATATGGAGGGAGTTCGGCCAAGCACAAGTGGATCTGTTTGCGTCTCGAGAGACGTCTCACTGTCCACTTTGGTTCTCCCTCACGCATCCAGCTCCTCTGGGACTGGATGCTATGGTTCAGACGTGGCCGAGGCTACGTCTGTACGCCTTTCCCCCAGTTGCTCTGCTCCCGGGAGTTCTGGAGAGAGTTCGCAGGGACCGGGTTTGCCTGCTTCTTATAGCCCCGCGCTGGCCAGGCAGAGTATGGTTTCCCGATCTGGTCTCCCTCCTCGACGGGCATCCTCTGGAGTTACCCGTCAGGAGAGACCTTCTGTCCCAGGCAGGGGGCTCAATATTTCACCCCCGCCCAGAACTGTGGAACCTGTGGGCTTGGCCTCTGAGGGGGCCCAGCTCATAGAGTCAGGTCTCTCAACTGAGGTTGTTGAGACCATTCTACAGTCCAGAGCTCCCTCCACGAGGAAACTTTATGCCCTGAAGTGGAGAGTATTCACTTCTTGGTGTAGTGACCGTCGGTTGGACCCAGTCCACTGCCCAATTGGTACAGTGCTGGAGTTCCTGCAGGACCGGTTCACTGCAGGTCTGACCCCGTCCACTTTAAAGGTCTATGTGGCGGCCATAGGTGCTTACCACATTCCTTTGGGTGGAATGTCTGTGGGGAAGGACCCTCTGGTATCTCGTTTCCTTCGTGGCACTTGGAGGCTGAGGCCTGCAGTCCACTCTAGGGTGCCGCCATGGGACTTGTCCATTGCATTACAAGGCTTGTCCCTGGCCCCCTTTGAGCCTATTGAGGAGGTTCCTGAGAAGTTTTTAACGCTGAAAGCTCTTTTCCTTCTTGCTATTTCCTCTCTCAAGAGAATTGGGGATCTCCAAGCGTTGTCGGTTGCTCCGTCATGCTTGGAGTTTGCTCCGGGTATGATCAAAGCATTTCTTCATCCGAGACCGGGCTATATCCCCAAGGTCCCCACTAATGTGGTCAGACCTATTGTTCTGCAGGCCTTCTGTCCTCCTCCCTTTCAAAATGCGGACCAGGAGGCTAATAATTTGCTTTGCCCTGTGCGGGCGTTAGACGCATATGTCCACAGAGCTGCCCTGTGGCGAAAAAGTGATCAATTATTTGTGTGCTTTGGGTCCCCTAACAAAGGAGGTCCAGTGTCTAAGCAAAGGATGAGCAAGTGGGTGGTCGAGGCTATCTCACTTGCTTATGAGGCGGCTGGGCAGCCTTCTCCTTTGGCTGTCCGGTCGCACTCTACAAGGAGTATGGCGGCCTCTAAGGCCCTTATTTCAGGAGTTTCACTACAGGATGTCTGTGATGCGGCAGGCTGGTCCTCACCGCACACTTTCGTCAGGTTTTACTCTTTGGATCTAGACTCTGCTCCAGGGTCTCATGTTTTGTCATCCTAGTGCTGCTCTATTAGATTACACACAGGACAGACATTCGTAGCTATGGAGGCGTTGGTATAGACGTTCCCCATAGCGTCATTCTCGACGCAACGGGAGTTCCCTTGAAAGGGAACGCCTCGGTTACGACTGTAACCTCGGTTCCCTGAAGAGGGAACGAGCGTTGCGTCGCCTTGCCATATCTCCTTCATGCCTGTCAGCTCGACTTCAGACTTTTACGAAGCTTTCGTTTTCTGTTTCGGGCCGGCTTTTATAGCTTCCTGGTACGTGACGTCACCCGCCTCTGACGTTCCGCCACACCATTGGACTGATTTTACATGTGCTTCAAGACGTCATCACGCAAAGCGTTCCCCATAGCGTCATTCTCGACGCAACGCTCGTTCCCTCTTCAGGGAACCGAGGTTACAGTCGTAACCGAGGCGTTTTTGTTTTGTTTTTAGACAAACTTATATTCACTGTAATGCTGGAGTAAGCATTTTGTCCTGTTTAATGTTGGTGCTATGTAAAGTGTGCTATGTTAATATTAGTTTATGTATTAGCCAACATGATCTAACAATGAGCATTTTTTTACAGTATTTATTAATCTTTGTTAATATTAGTTAATTAAAATATAGTTTAAGTTAGTTAATACAATTTATAGTCATTGTTCATGTGAGTTCACAGTGCATTAACTAATTTTAATACACAACTTTTGAATATAATAATGCATAATTAAATGTCGAAATTAACATTAACTAAGACTAATAAATGCTTAAAGTATTATTCATTCTTAGTTCATGTTAACTGAAGTAGTTAACTAATAATAACTTTTTGTAAAGCATTACCCGTTTGAATCTTAGTGTTGTACATGGAATGATACTTTTCTTCACATTTTGTTTGCATTAATTCATGGGTTGTGTGTTTGAGGTACTGTGTGTTTGCTTCTAAAATGATGTGTGTACTGGTAATCCCTAGGTTATGGGGACCAAATTACCTCAAAAGTATAGTAATACCAGTAAATTACATGCAAACAATCTTATAAATCCATACAGAATGATGTTTTCTGAAAATGTAAAAATGCTAAATGTTTTCTGTGATGGATAGGTTTAGGTACCTTTGTATGAGGGAGAAAATGATTGTGCATAATAAGCATCATTGTCCTCCAGACTCTTTATAAATGAGTTAAAGGGATAGTTCACTTTAAAGGTGCCTTGTGTAATGTCCGCCAAAAAATCAATTCATGCTCCACATTCCATACCAGATGGGGGCAGTATACCTCCAGAAAGTGAGTTGGTCTACTCTAGAGTAACAACCGAGAAACGGCATAGTCTCTATGCTCCGCCCCTACCTTCACAGTGATTTTGAAATATTCAATTCAATTCAATTCAAATTTATTTGTATAGCGCTTTTCACAATACATATTGTTTCAAAGCAGCTTTACAGAAAGTGCATTTCAGAAATGTACATAGAAAAATACAGTTAGTTAATCATGTATTAATTTAGGGCATAAACATATCGCCAGCGTCGAGTCGTCTCTGCACGGGTGTTGGGGCATCTGTAGTTTCAATGGGAGGCTGGATACAAACTGGAGCTGACGATCTGTATTTACCTTGGGACTAGCGTCCCGAGATAACAACAGAAAAGCAGATGGGAAATAATTAGCGTAGCTGCTGTTCATAATATTAATGCATTCAATCTTATTCAACTGTAGTAGGCTATAAAAGGTAAAATATGACATCTTCAAGCTACTCCCCTTCACCTTTACCAGTGAATATGTTCATATTCGTTTTGTTCATATTACATTTTTATTGTTAGTTTGAATTACATTAATTTGACATACAGCATTCGCTGATGTTGACCAAGCTAGCGCCAACATAACCAGAGCTGCCAACTATCACGCATTCACCGTGAGACATACGCAATTGACACTTTTTACACGCTCTCACGCCACACATCAATTTTCTCACGCACAGAAAAATCGCGAAGCAAAGAGGACACGGAGACCGACAGACTAGACAGAGCAGGTTAGTTATGATATAAAAAAATCTCAGCTCTCAGATTCTGTCAATTTTATTACGTTTTGGCGCTTGTAAATGTTACACGACAGATCCCTAGCGCACGTGAACCGATCATCTCTACTAATAGTAAAATAACTATTGAAAGATACAGTAGGCTAGGCTACGACTTACCAAAATGTATTCCTCATACATAATATCGACCAATCAGTGTTTTTTATCAGCGTGAAGAGGTCAATAACATAGCTGGAGAACAATTATGTCAGATTTACCTCAGGAAAGCCATTTAATAAACATAATATAGGTCACGTAGTTGGCAAGAAAAAAAGAGATTGTGCTATATATGTGTACTATATTACAATACTATATTTATGTACGTTATATATACGTTTATCGAACAGCCTTCGATACATTTCTATGTTATAGCTTCCCGAAAAAACTACACAAACATATAAAACAAACTTCTAACGAAATACTAACAGCATCTTACTTACCAATCCAAAAGAAATGTTGCAAGTTCGGAGTCGAACCTCATTTCTTTCATGTCCATTAGTTGTCTGGTTCTGTTCCATTTTTTATCAGATTTTATTTGAATGTAGTAGTGGGCTGTACTTTCCACACAATTGACATCAGGTTCAAGTAGGCCTGCGCCCACAAGCCGTGCGAGTTATTCGTGTATTGCATGTTTGGCTGGTGGTTATGTTGCCCGCATACCGCCTCCCATGGCCGAAACTGGTATTACGACACCTGTCGGGCCGTGGCTAGTAATGCTAATGCTAATTCAGGTTGATATCTCTGCAGCACTATAACTTGTCATTTTTTTAATGACATCATCGCCCTTATTTCTTCTCATTCTTTTGATATATTTTTAACTCAATTCTGACACATGGCACCTTTAAAATGAAAATTCTGTCATCATACTCGCCCTCAAAAGTTGTTTCAAACCTGTATGAATTTATTTCTTCTGCTGAACACAAAGGAAGATATTTAAAAAAATGTCTGTAACCAAACAGTTAAAGGTAGGGTAGGTAGGATTTTTTTAAAACACTTTTTTTCAAATTTGTTTAAACTGTCTTTATATACCAATACATAATTAAAATGTAAGTGATCTGAAAAAGAGAGTATAAAAATCGAGTGACTGTAGACCTTTTAATCTGCAATAAACACAGCTCATTATTTCCATTCGGGACGAAACAATTGATTGGTTTGGGCGACTGTCACTCTCTCTCGCAACCAATGGCAACCACCCCTGTTGCTAGATCTGCCCATATGCGCGCGCACCCGTTTGATTTGAGGAGTGCAAGAGAGGCGCGGAACCTACGAAGAGTAAAATTATGTCAGAGAAAGAGCATTCAAAATTCAAAGCACCTGCATGCAGTCAGCGAAGGCAAACAAGGCAAAAACTACTTCCTCGGACCCTGATTGCCCGCACTCTTGAACGACCTCCTCTGCTTCGCCCTCGACCCCGGACCTGTCCTCGAACCGACGATGCGGTACTTGTCACCGGAGTGTAACGTTAGTCCTCATCAGAGTCAACAATGTTTTCATCATGGAAACTCTTACATGCAAAACACCGTATATTATGTTATGTTTCTTACACGAAATTCACCTTCAGCACAGTGTAACTGATGGTAATGGAAAAACGTGTATCAATGCAACATGTTTTTAGCTTTGCCTTATAAATATAGCTCGTTAAATATAGCTCGTTACCGAATCAAACAAAATATATTTTAAACTTTACCAGTATCGATATGCTAGCTTGATAGTGAGTACTAAAAGCCATCTTATTTGTTTACATTTATAGTGATAAAGTTAGGTATTTTATTACATGTGATTCTGACATGATGTCACTGCATCTGCGCTCCTTCCTCTCCACTCGTCTCAGGTAAATGCGTCTTCCAGCTGAGCCTGCGCGTTTGGCGTCGCGCGTTCATGTGTTTTGGGGGCGTGGCTTTGGAAGGAGCTCAGAAGGGAGGGGGTGGAGTGAATGGAGTCGTGAGAGGTCTACAGACACTCGATTTTTATACTCTCTTTTTCAGAGTACTTACATTTTAATTATGTATTGGTATATAAAGACAGTTTAAACAAATTTGGAATGTTTTTTTTTTAGAAAAATCCTACCTACCCTGCCTTTAATACTATGCTACTAGAAAGAAAATGCTACATGTTAGAGCTCTCAAACCGCTCATGAAATCTCCACCTTTAAAGACTTAACTGAAAAGGATTGTAGACCGTTGTCCTCAATACGACGTCCATCAAAGTACACGTATGGACCCCGGAAAAGGGTCCACTTTCCAGCCCGAAATTATATCATCCTGACAAAGTCAACCCGAAATTATATCATCCTGAAGAAGTTTGTAGTCCGTTGTCTTCAACACGACATCCATCAATGTACGCGTAGGGCCCCCGGAAAAAGGCTCGCTTCCCTGCCATTCTTGCTTGGTCAACCAACAGCCATAAACGCTGTTGAGAATTCTAGGGATCACATGACGTAGCGGGTCATGGGAGGAGCTAATTCTCCTCAGGTGCACTTAATGATTGATTACTAGAGTTTGGTGTGTGCAACATTCAGTGGAAGCAGACTGTCCTTTCTTTCTCTCACCATGAGAGCTTTTGTAGAGTTGATGTGTTCCTGAAAATGTAAGTTTGTGATCTTTGATTTGTTTTATAATGTTAATTCTTGAGTTTGTTTGTCTAGTTTTGAAATGTTGTATGTGATTATGATTCTTATATTTCAGTGTTCTTACTATTCTGAATTTGAATTGTTTATGATTGGATTGTGATGTCTGATTTATTAGTTGAAGTTCTATTGTATTTAAGATTCTGCTTGTTGTTTATTTGTTTATAGAAACCATACAACTCTATGATCTGTTGCAATAAAATGAGTATGGACTGAGTACTGGATCCCTGTGTTTTAATGGACACACCATCCTGGTAGCACATTTCCTGAACCAAACATTCAAAACTTTACATGGTCCTTCGAGCCGGAGAGGCTGCTAGGATGGATCAAGATGATTTTAAGAGACCTAAACGGATCTCAAACCCCCCTAGATGGTATCAAGATTATTTATTGACTCAGTCAAGGACACCAGCTTGCACACAGGGACAAACCACTTCTGATCATGTGCTTCGGGAAGTATCACCGAGAGCTGCCATATCTGAAACTCGGGCTGAGGTGAGGGAGCTTGCTGGCAATGTACAGCAAATAAAAGAAATGTTGTCAGAACTGAGCCAGAGTATGAGAACCATCCAGATGAGTCGAAACTCTTCCTTCACAATCAGTTCCAAACAAAGTTCTAAGACAACATCTCCTGAGGTGAGACGGGATCAAGAGGATGACAATGCTGGAACATCTCTTGTTCATGAATTGGGTGAATGCCTAAGACAACATGAAGCAAGCCGACATGATATTGATCCACCTACATCACCTCCTCAACTCAGTAGACAAAGTACTCTTCCTCCTCCACCAAGATCTATGCTCCCTACGCCATTGCCACAAGAAGGGGGAGGATCATTAGTGCCCTGTTCTCTACAGTTGTCTCAAGCCCAATTGTTAACTGAACCTGTTGCTACACAGCACGTTTACTCTCAGTCCCAGTCCTCCGAGAATCCTCCTGGAATGAGTATGAATCCAACTCAGTTTGGTAATGTTCCGCCTTGGTCCTTAATTCAACAGCCATTGTATCCAGTTTGTCCAGCCAATGATCCACAGGTGGCGATAGGCGGTGGGCCTGTTCCTGGTCAAGGGAATGGATTTTCCCCATGGATGTTTCCAGGTTATCCAGTGCCATTTCCTCCTCCTCTACTGTGTCCTCCTTATGGTCCTTTTGTTTATCCGGGTCATGTCTTTCCGACGGCCATACCATCGTCAAGTGGTCGGGTTCCTTCAATACCTATAGCACAGTTTGGACCATTAGGACAATCCAGGGGCCCTCCAGACGTGACTGCTACTAGTAGTGTTCCTGTGTTTAGACCTCAGACATCGTTTGGACCTCCGGGTATGATCCAGTCTGGAGATTCAATGGTGAGTCAACCAGTAATGGCAGCCTATGTTCAGCCTTCCTCAGTAACTGGGAATTCAAGACTAGCTGCAATTGAGAGGCCTTCCTTTCCATGTTTCAAAAGGAACGATCCTCAAGAATTTGCAATGCTGAATATGGCACTAAAAAATCTATTACCTTCAGAGGAAACAGAACAATACAAATATCATATCCTTTTGGATCATCTGAAGCTTGATGATGCACGGCATTTGGCCCTGGCATATGCTCATGACCCCCAGCCTTATACTACAGCATTACATGCCCTCCAACGGAAATATGGCCAACCTCATCACTTAGTGTTGCGGGAGTTGGCTTCCATTCAGAACCTTCCAGCCTTACGCTCTGGGGATTCCCTTGGGTTTAGTCAGTTTGCACTACGAGTCCAGGCTCTCGTAGGCATGCTTCAATCGTGGGGGTCAAGATCAAGGGGCAAAGGAGTTGGCTTGTTCTTCTCATGTTCACCAGCTTCTAAGTAAGCTTTCAGCCCATCATGTCTCCAGTTTTGCTAGACATATTCGAACTGTCAATCCAAATATTCCATATAATTTGGTGGATTTTGCAAAGTGGCTGGAGGAGGAAGCAGAATGTCAAAGTCTAGTAGTCCAAGTATCCGAACAATCAAAGGGGGCAACAAAGTATCAAGTGAGAGAAGAGAGACCTCCTAAATCTCTGCATTCTACGGCCACCTTTTTGCAGGGTGCAAATCAAGAGGAACATTGTAACCCAAAAGGTAGAATGTCTCAGCATGATAATAGCAACCAATCAGATCCAGGACCTTTCTGTGCCTTTTGTGGTTATCAAGCCCATCATTTGAGCCAGTGTATACATTTCCAACAGTTTGATGTGGAGGCTAAAAGAAAATGGATCTTGGAAAATGGTCGTTGTTGGAGATGTGGTCGAACACATCGTTCAGCTAATTGTGACTTGAAGAAGCCTTGTCCATATTGCAAAGAGCGCCATTTGGGAGTTTTGCATGAAGTTAATATTCGTAAACCTGACTCTGGTACATTCTACTTGAGTAGACCAAGTGGCCTAAATTCTGTGCTGTTGAAAGTGGTAAAGGTTATTCTGAGTTATGAAGGAAGGACTGTGGAGACCTATGCCATTCTTGATGATGGTTCAGAAAGAACTATGCTCCTTTCTTCAGCTGCAGAGATGCTGGGCCTAACTGGGGCGGCTGAGTCGCTAAGGTTGAGAACTATCCGACAGGGTTCTGAGGAGATTAATGGCACTAACGTTACATTTTCCATCTCTCCAGCATCGTTCAGCCAAAGGAAATATGAGATCAGTGCAGCATTCACATCTAAGATGTTGGACTTACCTGAACAGACTTACCCTGTCCGTACTCTTCGAAGATGCTATCAGCATCTTAGAAATATTCCTCTTGAAGAGTTCCATCAGGTTAAGCCTTTGTTGTTAGTGGGAGCAGATCATCCTCATTTGCTATGTTCTATGGAACGAGTAATATTTGGTCCCCCTGGAAGTCCTGTTGCACTGCATACTCGTCTAGGATGGGTTTTGCAGGGTCCTACTTCCTTGATACCCACAACTGATCCTATCTCTCAGTGCCACTTCTTGGCTACTTCCATCAAAGATCAGTTACAGAGGGATGTAGAAAGATTGTGGCAAGTCGATGTCCTTCCCTATTCTCAGACATCAAAGGCAGAGTGTCGGTCAAAGCAAGACCAATATGCTCTTGAGTGTCTCGAGCAGAGAACAGAATGCCTATAAATGAATGGTGTTGTAAGATACGCTACTCCTTTACTTCGAGCTAAAAATGCACCCAAATTGAATGCTCTGCAGCAATCAGTCATGCCAGCATTGCGTCGCACAGAACGCCAGATGGCAAAGAATCCAGTGCGGGCAGCAATATATGAGGAGGAGATTCAAAAGCTAGTGGAATCTGGCTATGTAAAGAAACTGAACCCAAAGGCAATGACTTTCACTGATGAATCTTGGTATGTACTCCATCATCTAGTTGAACATAATGGGAAACACCGTTTAGTATTTAATTGTTCCTATCAATTTAACGGTGAAAGCCTGAATTCCTATTTGTTATCTGGCCCTACCCTGGGTTCTTCCCTTCTCGGAGTTCTTCTCCGTTTCAGAGAACATCAAGTTGCAATCAGTGGCGACATCCGGGCCATGTTCCATCAAGTTCGTTTACTATCTTCAGATAGGCCATTGTTACGTTTTCTTTGGAGAAATATGACCAGAGATGCCCCAGTTGAAGTGTATGAATGGCAAGTTTTGCCATTTGGTACTACATCAAGTCCCTGTTGTGCCATTTATGCTCTTCAAAGACATGCAAAAAGAATATCATCTACTTATCCAGAAGTTCAAGATTCAGTCCTTCATTCATTCTATGTCGATAATTGCTTGCAAAGTTTGCCTACTGTTGACGATGCTAAGGAAATGATCATGAAACTACGTTCTGCACTAAGTGAGGGAGGCTTTGAGATCAGACAATGGAGTAGTAATTATGCCTCCGTGATTGACCACTTACCAGAAGAAGCACGTTCCCAGCAGACTGACTTATGGCTGAGCCATGATTGTAACGATCCATGTGAGTGCACACTCGGGATGAGCTGGCACTGTTTACAGGATACTTTGGGGTTCAAGCATCGACCCGTGGAATATCAGACCCTGACTTTGCGAATTCTGTATCGCATCCTTGCTCAGCAATATGACCCGTTGGGGTTCATTATTCCCTTCACTACACGTGCTAAGATCATGCTCCAGCAGTTGTGGATCAAACCTGGGCGTGGATGGGATGATCCAGACCTTCCTGAAGGTATTAAGAGAAGTTGGATGGCTTGGGAAGAGGAGCTTTCTGGCTTGAGTAAGATCCAAGTTCCTCGGTGGTATGGATCAGTAGGATCAGGTGATGAGAGGAGAGAATTGCATGTATTTTGTGACGCATCTGAGCAGGCTTATGGAGCCGTAGCCTATCTTCATCTTTCAAATGGGAATGAAGTTGTCACCTCATTTGTTATGGCTCGATCTAGAGTAGCCCCAAAGAAGACCACTTCTATTCCCCGCCTGGAACTATGTGCGGCTCTAGCCGGATCTCAACTAGCGAATCTCTTAGTAAAGGAACTTTCCGTGCCCCTCCATAAAGTGACACTCTGGACTGATTCAACCACAGTTTTGACATGGATCTGCTCTGAATCCTGTCGGTATAAGATATTTGTAGCTAATCGGATAACTGAGATCTTAGATTACACTACACCAGAACAATGGAGATATGTAGACACTGGAAACAATCCAGCAGATGAAATTACTAGAGGAAAGAAGTTGACAGAGCTATCTCCTAATAGTCAATGGTTTCGAGGACCGTCTTTCCTTGCTTTATCATCTCATCAATGGCCAAAGTTTCCAATCACTTCTGCTAATGAAGTATCACTAGAATTGAGAAAACCTTTGTTTTGTGGCCAGACACAAGTTTTACCAAGTCTTCCCAAAGTGGACCCTCTCCAATTTAAAACGTGGTCAGAGCTGATTGCAGATACCATTGAGAACTTTTCTCCTGATCAGCTGCCAGAGAATAAGCTCAGTCAGAATCAAGCAGAGTTGTTACTTCTTCGTCAGGCGCAGGAAGAGGATTTTCCTGAGGAAAGCAAGTTACTCCAATTAGAACAAGGTGTTTCTGCACATAGTAGACTTGTTGAATTGGCACCGGAGTGGGACCCCGTGACCCGTCTAATAAGAGTGGGAGGTCGCCTTCGGCAGAGCGAGGACTTAGAGTTAGAGGCTATTCATCCCATCGTTTTGGACCCTAAGAATCCTATAACTAAACTTCTGATTGCAGATCTTGATTCAACTTTGTGTCACCCAGGACCACAAAGAGTTTTTGCCCAACTTCGTAGAAAGTTTTGGGTTCTACGGGGACGACAAGCTGTAAAATCAGTCCAACGATTATGTCGTGAATGTAAAAGATGGAAGGGGTCTCTGTTCCCAGGATGGCTGATCTTCCTCCCTCTAGACTCCGCCTTTACAAGCCCCCATTTTGGTCGACTGGAATGGACTGCTTTGGTCCCTTTAATGTCAGTGTAGGCCGTAGACATGAGAAACGATGGGGTCTTCTTTTCAAATGTCAGACAACACGATGTGTTCATCTTGAGCTGTTGTCGGGTTTGGATACCGATTGCTTTCTATTGGCCCTCCGGCGTTTCATAGCTCGCACAGGTCGGCCTTATGAACTTATATCAGACCAAGGAACTAATTTCCGGGGAGGAGAACGAGAGCTCAGAGAAGCATTCAATCAACTCAGCCCTGCCCTTCAAGAGCTGCTTTTTCGGCAACAGATTAAATTCAACTTTAACCCACCATATTCTCCACATTTTGGAGGATGTTGGGAGAGAGAGGTCAGATCCATTAAGGAAGCTTTACGGGTGACATTGGGTACACAGGTGCTTTCAGCAGAAGTCTTGTATACAGTGCTGGTCGAAGTGGAAGAGATGTTGAACTCCAAACCCCTTGGATATGTGACATCTAATCTATCGGATCCTGATCCCATAACTCCTAATATATTGCTGATGGGGCGGCAAGATGCTTCCCTGCCTCAAGTAATGTATGCTGATTCTGAAATACTTTCACGTAGGAAGTGGAGGCATAGTCAAGTTCTGTCTGATAGATTTTGGTCAAGTTTTATCAGAGATTATCTTCCTTCTCTTTAAAGTCGTCAGAAGTGGAGACAGGAGGGAAATTCAATTTCATGTGGTGCGGTAGTTATGGTCGTTGACCCGCAGCTTCCACGGGGACTCTGGCCTATAGGAACTGTTACGAAAATCTTACCAAGTCCTGACGGCAGGATAAGGGTTGTGGAGGTTCTCATTGAAGGGAAACGCTATATACGTCCAGTCAGCCGTCTGGTGGTCCTTACTAAGTTTGCGGACGACTTTAATTAATAATTGTACAGAATTATCTAGGGTCAAATGTTTACACCTTTGGGGGCGGCTGTTGAGAATTCTAGGGATCACATGACGTAGCCGGTCATGGGAGGAGCTAATTCTCCTCAGGTGCACTTAATGATTGATTACTAGAGTTTGGTGTGTGCAACATTCAATGGAAGCAGACTGTCCTTTCTTTCTCTCACCATGAGAGCTTTTGTAGAGTTGATGTGTTCCTGAAAATGTAAGTTTGTGATCTTTGATTTGTTTTATGATGTTAATTCTTGAGTTTGTTTGTCTAGTTTTGAAATGTTGTATGTGATTATGATTCTTATATTTCAGTGTTCTTACTATTCTGAATTTGAATTGTTTATGATTGGATTGTGATGTCTGATTTATTAGTTGAAGTTCTATTGTATTTAAGATTCTGCTTGTTGTTTATTTGTTTATAGAAACCATACAACTCTATGATCTGTTGCAATAAAATGAGTATGGACTGAGTACTGGATCCCTGTGTTTTAATGGACACACCATCCTGGTAGCACATTTCCTGAACCAAACATTCAAAACTTTACAAACGCTCTCGTGCCTCTAAATCCTCTTTGGGTAACATCTCCGCAAAACTGATACCTTCCATCCTGCATATTGCATACTGCATACCACTGAATCTTTGGTTTTCAGCCATACTTCATCCTTCACATGTCTCAAAGCAAACAAGATAATGACTTGCCTGGTGCGATTATCCTCTCGTTTGCCAAGTCTATGAACAACATCCACCGCGCGCTCCATGTCTGTCGCATATTCTGGGGCAATTTTCTTCAGTATGGGAATGATGGTCGCTCTGAGATTTTCATCTTTCTTCTCCTTTAGTCCCCTCACTCGAAGACATGGTCTCATGCTATATCGTTTCTGTTCCATCACTTTCTTCTTCAATTCTTTATTTTCCTCCAGTAAATGACTATTAGCTCTCTCCACTTCCAACACTTTATTTTTAACCTCCTTTAGTTCTTCCGAGTTGAACTGCACAGTCTTGGTTAAACTAACAATCATGGCTGTGTTCTGTCCGTTCTGCTCTTTGATGTCTCCTAACTGTCACTCAATTCCAGTCACACGTTTACCCAACTCCAAGATTGCTTCCAAAATATCATTATTTGAAGCTTGGGGATGACTACTCTCAGTGTTTGGCTTGGCTTTCTTTTCTTTTAAAGTCTTACTTGGAGTTGGCGGCATCGAGTCTTGTCCGCGTTCCCGCTTTGATTGCAGAGCTACGACGTTCATTGCACAAAAGTCATGCTCACCGTCCCTTGGCTTTTCTGGTAATGTAGGCTTTGACGAGGTCGGCATTTGCAGTATTGCTGGTTTAAGAATCTGCTGAATATTCATCGTTTCAATTCGGGTAGAGAAAATTAGTTAAATCGTGAAAATCTGCGGCCTTGAAGAGAGCTCTCAAAAACGCGACTGCCTACTCTGTCGCCATCTTGGTACCCCCCCCGCTACAGAAAATAGTCCGTTCCGTCTCTGGTTAGAATCCTGCTGCGTCCATAGCAATGCGCCGTTTTTCATGGCAACGGTCTGTTATACTTCGCAGCAGTCTGTTATCAAGAAATAACACACCGCATTCTACACTGGAATTCAGCCAAGCCATGTAATAATGTTATATAATTCTAAACAAATATGTTCATGTTAGACCTGCCTGTTAGTAACTGCATCGCGGCTGGGTAAACCAGCGCTCCATCTGTCATGGAGGCTGACGAGGGCAGCCCACAGTACATCTAGATTGAGACAAACTGCCTCAAAATTAGGATGGGCAATGATGCATGGTAAATCTGTAAACAAGTATCCTGTTCTTAGGCTATAATATGCATTTACTGTGGTAGATTATTTCAAACTTATTCAGGCCAATATAGTTATGCTTAATCAATATATCTACCCTAGCTATACCTTACCCTGGACTGCTGCTGTTATGAAGTGGAGTTCCTTACAGCAAACACTCTCCCTTTCAGTAAGCATTGGTAAACAATTGCCACAGCCACACCAATGCGTGTGCCCTACTCTCTCCTCCTGCTCCTCCTCACCTACGGCTACGAGATGATTAGCATCCTGTGAACCTTCCTCCGTATTTACGACACGTTCAGGCTCGAACTGAAAAGGGTGAACGGCAGACATTTCGCTCGCTAATTGAGGTAATAGTTTAACTTGATAACGTTAGTGTTTACGCGCCTTGTGTTTGTAGCGGCGCTGGGACCAGTCTACGTTACGGCCCAGAATGCAATGGGTAAAAACAACAATGGCGACTTACAGGTAAAAACTTTATTTTAAAATATCTCGCTACAACGAAAACATCGGGTGTGTTATTATATCACGTTTGTGGCGCAAATGGTATCGCTAACCCAATAAGGCTAAGTTGTCAAACTAGCCGGAGATCCCTTTAAGGCCGTATCATAATAAAAGTCCTTCAAAATAATTATACATGTAAATCGGTACAGACCTTATAAATTCAAGCAAATTAGCAATCATTTACAGTCCCCCTTTTGGAAGATTTATTTTTAAGACTGTAGAAGAGGATTTAGAACTTTAATAGAGAGTTTTAGTTTTATTACTTTTCTAAGCAAGCATTTCAAGACAAAAAATCTGCAAATATTACCATATATTTACATTTAAAGGAGACACAATAAATCTATAGAGACCATGATATTAGAGATATTGGGAAGACAATGGCCAGAGAATCCACCCAGATTACAATGAAGCGTTGTCAGTTTAGGTGATCAGTTTTGGTTATCATACACAAACCTATATGAGATAACCATTGTCTGCATGCGGGATAAAAAAGGCAGTTCTGAAGATGAATTAATAAGTGTTTCAGGCTACATATTTGAAGAAGACCACCAGGGAGCTGCCACCCACAAACACGTATCATACGCTTGACTGATGACCTGGCAACCTTTCCACTCAGCGTATATACAAGACAAAATTATATCAGTCAATTATATCATATCATATCACTTAAAATGAGCTCAAGCTTAATCCTGCTGACAGAAAACATACCAGAGCTGTCAACAAGACAACAGTTGAAAAACAAACCATATAATTATTTAAAAGGGCTTTTATTATTATTACACAGTATATTTGATAGATCTCAAATAAGCAATACTGATCTGAGAGGTCCATCATCAGTTACAGATGATATCATAATGCGTGTAAAAATATAAACAGCAGCTGCCAAACCAGTTCTTTACTAGTGAACTTTGGTAACCTCAGAGCGTGTCAGTATATTGTTTGCAGTTTGCACGCTCAAAGCTATGCACTGCTACAGGTCAGACTGGTAACACAAGATTAAAAAAAAAACTTATTTTGGTTTGTCGAATTTATTGAAGGCATGGTATTTTGCCTCCAACTGGCTGTTTATGCGTCATCTATTTGAGATACCATTTAGAAGATGCTTGTCATTCACATTGACTTACTGAACACTAAATGCAGGAACAGTGTTCACTGGAATAACCTGAGGATAAACGCTTTCCTTTAGGTCAAAAATCTAGCCAAGTCACCTTCATTTATATAGGGCTTTATATAATACAGATTTTTATTTATTTATTATTATTATTTTTTATTTCAAGCATACATTGAAAACGTGTACAGTGTGTACAACATAAGACAATAATCGAAAGAACACTGATGATCAAACAAATAAAATTCACCGCTGCTTGAAAAGGAGTGGGATGAAGTTTAACACTTGTTAATTCCCACCCCCTCTTTCAAACTCTTAAAGCATTAGTTTACTTCCTTTGGTATTATCCACTTTTTTTTTACAAAACACAAGCACATAAATCTTCATACATGTATACAATATGTTAGCAACAAAATTTCTGGCTTAACCAACTCATTTTCCTTAATTTTTATAACATTCAAAAATAATTTCTTTAAATCTTTTCCTGAATTGTTTTATATTTGGACATTCCTTAAGCTTCTCATTTAAGTTGTTCCACAGTTTCACCCCTTGTATGGAAACACAAAAACTTTTCTTCCTACTGTGTACTATTGGTAATATGAAATTTAGTTTTCCTCTCAACACATACCCTCCTGTTCTCTCCGAGTAAATAACTTTTGTACATTTTGAGGTAAATCATTACGCTTTGCCTTATATGGAATTTGCACAGTCTGTAAATCCACCAAATCTTTAAATTTTAGTAATCTGGACTCCATAAAAAATATATTGGTATGTTCCCTATAACCTGCCCCATGAATGATCCTTAAAGCTCTCTTCTGTAAAATAACAAGTGGCTGAACTGTTGTTGTGTAATTGTTTCCCCACATTTGTACACAATGAGTGAAATATGGCAAAACTAATGAACAATAGAGCATACGTAAAGACTTCTAATTTAAAACTTGCCTTGCTCTCCCAATTATTGCTATACTCCTTGAAACCTTACTCCTAACATGACTAATGTGAGGTTTCCAGTTCGCTTTATTGTCAATTATGACTCCTAAAATTTTTATTTCATTAACCTTTTCAATGTTCACTCCATCCAGCTTAATTTCAATTTGCAAATTATTTCGACCATTACCAAACATCATTAATTTTGTTTTCTTTAAATTTAGTGATAATTTGTTTGTATCAAACCATAATTTAATCTTCTCTAATTCCTTATTTGTCTCCTGCACTAGCAACTGAAGATAACTGCCTGAACAAAAAATATTAGTGTCATCAGCAAACAACACTAATTTCAATACTTCTGACACTTGGCATAAATCATTAATGTAAATAAGACACAATTTCGGGCCTAACACTGCCCCCTGTGGGACTCCACAAGAAATTTCCAGGCATTCAGAAAAATAATCTCCCAGTTCCCTTTCGAAAGGGAACTCTACACTACGTCAGAATGACGCTATGGGGAACGCCTCAGGCGTGACAGGTGTCTGAAATAAATATCAACTCACGTCAATTATGTTGACCGGCGACAGCCCGTGAATCATCAGCTTGATTGATTAACGCGCAACCTGGATGTATAAAGGGAAGCCTTGCATACATGACAACATCTTTTCGTCTTCAGGGACTGTTTGTCTGTATTGAGAATATCGCTGAAGCGCGCGGGAGGCTCTCGAGAGAGCCTCTTGTGCAAACTGTGAGCGTTTTTTATTTAAAAATGCTCCGCTTTCGCGGACCCTTTTCTCGAGGGAGGAGGGTTCAGCATCTGAGCTGTGGTGCGTGCGATCTGTGAAACAATACTGTTTGGGTACGAGGCGTTCACAGTCAGTTCCTGAGGGTGCTGGCAGTGTTCATTAAGAAATATCTCGGCGCGCGTGAGAAAGAAAAAATCCGTGCGCTGTCGGATGTTTTAACCTCGCAACTGTTGACTTTCTTCTCGAGGGATGAAAGCCAAATATTTTTTTAACGGCTCTTTTCTCGCGCTTGCCGAGGCAGTGTGTAGATTACGAGAACGTATAAATGTTAAAACAGTATTGTCTGGTGAGTATGGCTGCATTTAATTCTATGAATTAAAATGATGGAATATTATCTGACTTTTAAGAAGTTAGATATTTAGTAATTCAGCCTATCATCCAGATCGCGTTACCCAGTGTTTTTGGCTGCATTTTAATTGAAAAATGAGCAGTGAACAAAAAGAGCAGGTGTAATTCTGGTCTTTTTGTAAAATGTGAAATTAACATATTTCTGTTTCTTTTCAGACCACATCTCCTGTTTTAGAGTCTGGGGCAAAATGTTATGGGAGTAAATCTAAAGATTTTTTCGATGGTCAGGTAGTAGGTCTTAACAGGCCTCCTTGACCAGACAGTCCCCATTTTGCAACCGGACAGTGCTTGGGCCTCCCTGAGGTGAGCTCCCAGGAATTGACTGTCAAGGAGTAATGTGGTTATCAGGTTATAGGCCTCACTAGGCCTTCCTGAATATGAGCTTCCACATACTATGGTTAAATGAGCTCCCACATATTATGGTTATCAGGTCATAGGCCTCACTAGGCCTTCCTGAATATGAGCTCCCACATACTGTGGTTATCAAGTTATAGGCCGCTCCAGGCCTTCTTGAATATAGCTCCCATATAATGTGGTTATCAGGTCATAGGCCTCACTAGGCCTTCCTGAAAATGAGCTCCCACATACTGTGGTTGAATATGAGCTCCCACATTCTGTGGTTATCAAGTTATAGGCCTCACCAGGCCTTCTTGAATATGAGCTCCCACATACTGTGATATGAGCTCCCACATTCTGTGGTTATCAAGTTATAGGCTTCACCAAGCCTTCTTGAATATGAGCTCCCACATACTGTGGTTATCAGGTCATAGGCCTCACCAGGCCTTCCTGAGTTTGAGCTCCCACATACTGTGGTTGAATATGAGCTCCCACATACTGTGGTTATCAGGTCAGAGGCCTCACCAGGCCTTCTTGAAAATGAGCTCCCACATACTGTAGTTGCCAGGTTATAGGCCTCACCAGGCCTTCCTGGTTATGAGCTTCCACATGTCAGGTTACAGGCCTCACCGGCCTTCCTGAATGTGAGCTCCCACATACTGTGGTAATCAGGTTACAGGCCTCATCAGGCCTTCCTGGTTATGAGCTCCCACATACTGTGGTCGCCAGGTTACAGGCCTCATCCGGCCTTCCTGGTTATGAGCTCCCACATACTGGGATATCAGGTTACAGGCCTTTCTAGGCCTTCCTGAATATGAGCTCCCATACACGGTGGTCGCCACGTTACAGGCCTCGCCAGGCCTTCCTGGTTATGAGCTCCCACATACTGTGGCGCCAGGTTACAGGCCTCACCGGCCTTCCTGGTGATGGGCTTCTACATGTCAGGTTGCAGGCCTCACCCGGCCTTCCTGAATGTGAGCTCCCACATACTGTGGTCATCAGGTTACAGGCCTCATCCGGCCTTCCTGGTTATGAGCTCCCACATACTGTAGTCGCCAGGTTATAGGCCTCACCAGGCCTTCTTGGTTAGGAGTTTTTCACATGTCAGGTTTCGGGCCTCGCCGGCCTTCCTGAATGTGAGCTCCCTCATACTGTGGTTGTACATGAGCTCCCACATACTGTAGTCGCCAGGTTATAGGCCTCACCAGGCCTTCTTGGTTAGGAGTTTTCACATGTCAGGTTTCGGGCCTCACCGGCCTTCCTGAATGTGAGCTCCTACATACTGTGAGCTTCCACTTACTGTGGTTATCAAGTTATAGGCCTTACCAGGCCTTCTTGATTATGAGCTCCCACATACTGTGGTTGAATATGAGCTCCCACATTCTGTGGTTATCAAGTTTTAGGCCTCACCAGGCCTTCTTGAATATGAGCTCCCACATACTGTGGTTATCAGGTCATAGGCCTCACTAGGCCTTCCTGAGTATAGCTCTCACATACTGTGGTTGAATATGAGCTCCCACATTCTGTGGTTATCAAGTTTTAGGCCTCACCAGGCCTTCTTGAATATGAGCCCCCACATTCTGTGGTTATCAGGTCAGAGGCCTCACCAGGCCTTCCTGAATGAGAGCTTCCACATATTTTGGTTGAATATGAGCTCCCACATGCTGTGGTTGTCAGGTCACAGGCCTCACTAGGCCTTCCTGAGTATGAGCTCCCACATACTGTGGTTGAATATGAGCTCCCACATACTGTAGTTGCCAGGTTATTGGCCTCACCAGGCCTTCCTGGTTACGAGCCTCCACATGTTAGGTTACAGGCCTCACTGGTCTTCCTGAATGTGAGCTCCCACATACTGTGGTGAATATGAGCTCCCATGTTATATGGTTATCAGGTCAGAGGCCTCACTAGGCCTTCCTGATTTGAGCTCCCACATGCTGTGGTCGCCAGGTTAGAGGCCTCACCGGCCTTCCTGAGTATGAGTTCCCCCCATGCTGTGGTTGTATATGAGCTCCCACATACTATAGTCGCCAGGTTATAGGCCTTACCAGGCCTTCTTGGTTAAGAGCCTCCACATGTCAGGTTACAGGCCTCACCGGCCTTCCTGAATGTGAGCTCCTACATACTGTGGTCATCAGGTTACAGGCCTCATCTGGCCTTCCTGGTTATGAGCTCCCACATTCTGTGGTTATCAGGTCAGAGGCCTCACCAGGCCTTTCTGAGTATGAGCTCCCACATACTGTGGTTGTATATGAGCTCCCACATACTGTAGTCGCCAGATTATAGGCCTCACCAGGCCTTCTTGGTTAGGAGTCTTCACATGTCAGGTTACAGGCCTCGCCGGCCTTCCTGAATGTGAGCTCCTACATGCTGTGAGCTTCCTGAGTTTTAACCTTCCACAATTAGTGGTCACCAGGCTTTAGGCCTCTGCGGCCTTCCTGGTTATGAGTTCTTTCATGTCAGGTGGCAGGCCTCACCAGGCCTTACTGAATGAGAACTCCCACGTATTGTGTCTATCAGGTTGCAGGCTTCTTCTGGCTTTCCTGATTATAGGTTCCCACGTAAGGTGGTTCCCTGGTTACAGGCCTCACCAGGCCTTCCTGGTTTTGAGCTTTTACATGTCAGGTTACAGGCCTCATCCGGCCTTCCCGAATGTGGGCTCACACATACTGTGTTTTTAGAGTGATGAAGTACGAGCAAACCTTTACTTCATTCCTTTTTGGTACATACGTTCCGTACCTTTTTTAAACCATGCTTATGGTAAGTCACACGACTTATGTCTTGTGTATTTTCTAAAATCCATTTTCTATGGTAAGGGTCATGCGCGTATCGCTTCTGTCCCTTCCTATGTGGCTCAGACCCTGGTCTTTCTCTTCGGGTCCCATTCTAGATACTTCCTGTCGTCACTTTATTACGACAGATGTTTTTCTCTAGCTAACTTCCACATTCTGATGAGCTCCCACACACTGTGGTCACCGTGTTACAGGCCTCACCGGCCTTCCCGAGTATGAGCTCCCACATGCTGTGGTCGCCAGGTTAGAGGCCTCATCAGGCCTTCTTGGGTTCAGAATGGCTAAGTACATGCACTTTCTTTCATGTACTTTCTATTTCCATTTTTTATGGTAAGGGTTGTGCGCTGTACGCTTTATTCCCTTTCTGAAAGTGAGCTCCCACATCCTGTGGTCGCCAGGTTAGAGGCCTCACCGGCCTTCCTGATAGGAGCTCCCACATGCTGTGGTCACCAGGTTAGAGGCCTCACCGGCCTTCCTGATATGAGCTCCCACATGTTGTGGTCGCCAGGTTAGAGGCCTCACCGGCCTTCCTGATAGGAGCTCCCACATGCTGTGGTCACCAGGTTAGAGGCCTCACCGGCCTTCCTAATATGAGCTCCCACATGTTGTGGTTGCCAGGTCAGAGGCCTCACCGGCCTTCCTGAAGGTAAGCTCCCACATATTGTGGTTGAATACAAGCTCCCCCATGTTGTGGTCGCCAGGTTAGAGGTCCTACCAGGCCTTCCTGGAGGTAGCTCCCTTTAGGCCCTCACAGGCCTCCTCAGTGTTTTGAAACACAAACACTGGGTAGATCCATGGATCGAGTAGAGAGACTCCCCTCGCTGGCAAGGGTTGTAAAGCACTATGCTGAGTCATACTCTCCAGGGTTTCCCGTCTCTGAGATCCGGGCTGAGTGGTTCACTGCCTGTTTTGCAGTCCCTCGGGTTGGATGCCTTCTTAAGGCAAGTGTCCAGAGGCTCTGTCTTCAGACAGACAGGAAGTGGCCAGACTCTAGTGTCTTATGTAGTGACACCAGGTCAGGCCTGCCTGGTGGTATTTCAGGTGGCACGCTCCCCTGAATAGTGACTGGCTGGGAGTCCCTTGGGCCCCCTAGCCACACTCCCTAGAAGGGACCCCTTCTTTTGGAAGCTGTGGTCCTAAGCCTTTGAGCTGGCCCAGATATACCCCCCATTAACTATGTTCTGGCGGTTTCTTGGTTCATTAGCTTGGGTGATGACCGGTAGGGAGTGCTGTCACTGACAGCCCGATGTGACCTAAGGGTGAGTGGTTCCAGTGTTTTCTGAATTACTGGTTCGGACAGTTGTCACTGCCTTTGGGCATGCACTCCCCTCAGCATGGTGGCGTTGGTATATCGTTCCCCATAGCGTCATTCTGACGTAGTGTAGAGTTCCCTTTCGAAAGGGAACGTCTCAGGTTACGACTGTAACCTATGTTCCCTGAGAACAGGGAACGAGACACTACGTCTTCCTGCCATGCCTCGGGGCCTGCCTGCAACAGTCCCTTCAGACGATAGGATGTTGTCATGTATGCAAGGCTTCCCTTTATACATCCAGGTTGCGCGTTAATCAATCAAGCTGATGATTCACGGGCTGTCGCCGGTCAACATAATTGACGTGAGTTGATATTTATTTCAGACACCTGTCACGCCTGAGGCGTTCCCCATAGCGTCATTCTGACGTAGTGTCTCGTTCCCTGTTCTCAGGGAACATAGGTTACAGTCGTAACCTGAGACGTTTCACAAACTGCTTTCGCTGAGTCAAATAACTTTTTATCCAGTCTAATACCTTTCATCGGATCCCATATCGCTCTAATTTTCCTAACAAAATTTCATGATTAATGGTATCAAACGCCTTCTGTAGATCAATATATATTCCAATAGTATGCATTTTGTTATCTACTGAACTTGATATTTCTTCTATAAAGTCTAACAATGCAAGTGATGTTGCCCTTTTTGCTCTAAATCCATACTGACATTCATTAAATATATTATTTTTTTCCAAAAAGTTGTCAAGACGAGTGATAAAAAGTTTTTCTAGAATTTTGAGAATTGTGGAAGCAGAGAAACCGGTCTAAAGTTTGTAAATTGATGTTTGTCTCCTGATTTGTAGAGTGGAATGACCTTTGCTATTTTCATTTGATTAGGAAATGTGCCAGATTGAAATGATGAGTTGAAAATATACTGTAAGGGGGGTACAGTTTTCAGACCCAGGACCAGATATGAAGAAAGAAGACCAGGAGACGTGAAGTTCAATCAAATAAGTAAAAATTTACTGAAGAATAGTTTGCAGTTAAATTGGTAGAGCCAGCGTCAAAGTCTCACAAGGAGGTCGCAAGCTAACTCTACCTTACACAAAATCGTACACCAATTATACCATTTCCAAGGACATGCATTCCATAAACATTCACTTCTGATTGGTCAAGAGATCATTACGTCTAACAATAATCAGCAACAGACAGATAAGTGGGCATATCGTCGTTAATCAGGACTGTTGTCTCCCAACTCCGAGATGTACGTCCACAGTGACCTCTCCGGTCCTGAGAGTGGTATCTTCAAATCCATAAATCGCACATCACTGAGTCCAGCACCTGCAAAGAATGCCATACGCACACACACAACACTAACGAACAACAGTCCTCGTCAAGGCTAAGGAAGGCCTGTGTTCATTATCTAAAAAACAGCACACCATAACAGACTGATAACACATTTCACTCCTTAGGGAAACAGGAACGACAGTCACCCTTTTGAAATGCACATGAGGAAATACACTTAACAAACATCATGTTATTCTATGTATACGTTGACCTTTTAACTTATGCAGGCCGACTAAGAAAGAGGGATACACAACACCTGGGTGCTGAGTCCTTTAAATCACTCTCTGAATCCCAAGAGAGTTATCCTCAAAGGCCCCTGGCTGTGAACACAACCCAAGGGCATACTTTGGAATGCACCTACAAGAGAATAGTTAAACACTCACAGGAATATATATGTATGATTCATTAAATGGATATAGAAATGATTAGGATAACATGCATATACTTGTTTATTGATTATTGTTGATAAGAATAATAAAGTAATCTTTCAAAAGGATATATGTAAATTTAAATTGAAGAGGCAAGGGATTCTGACCCCAACCCTTCAATAGGTAAGAGGTTTTGAAATGGCATCAATAACATTTCTCACCACCGTCATATCAACATTGTACGGAGCCCCTGAGGGGACCTGTGAAAAAAAAAAAAAAATAGGACTTTCGCGTGCGCACGAGAAACTATCGCGTGCGCACGAGAAACTTTCGCGTGGGCACGAGAAACTATCGCGTGCGCACGAGAAACTTTCGCGTGGGCACGAGAAACTATCGCGTGTGCACGAGAAACTTTCGCGTGGGCACGAGAAACTATCGCGTGCGCACGAGAAACTTTCGGTTTGCGTTATAGCGTCATTAATACAAATGTGGAAATATGGATGATGTATATATCATTTATGTTGTTGTTTGACATGTTTTGAAGTGTATATTTTAGCAAAAATCTCAAGCAAGGTGCTATTAAAGACAAGACTTAGAGGCATATTTTAGTCACAATTCAAATAATTGTATTAACTTTGAATATAGGCCTACTTTTAATAAACTTTGTATTTGTATCTGTATTGATAAAAAATAAACAACAGGCTAATAATCTTCTGCTACTGAGATGAAGGAAACATTTTTTTAAGAAGTAAAGTTCACAAGATTGCTATTTATCTTGATCAAACTGCAGAATAAAATAGTCATCCTCTGCTGCAGTTGTACGGATTCTTAACGCATTTATTGCAACTACATTTCATCTTTTTCTCATCAAACAACCAGATTAACGAATGGTTCGACACAACCCGTACCGAGGAGCCTAGACAGGGCTTTCTTCTGTATAGATATACTGTATACAGGGTAAATGACGACTGTTGGCCTACCATGGTCGCCCTCGTCCAGTAAGTTTTAAATAATAATAATAATAATAATAATAATAATAAATTAAGATATAAATCAATATAATTCGTTGTAAATTAAATATTTTAAACAATAGCTACAAAAAGGTAATAATTGACTGTATAGTCCTAACGTTCATGCATGAACTGTCATTCAGACTTACTGTCTAACAACCAGAGAACAGAGAACATCAGAGATATTAAAATACATACTCTTCTGAGTTTTATGATGTAGGCCTTTTTTATTAAAATGTATTAGCCTAGAATTTATAAGGATGCGCGCTTGTGCGTGGCGCGCTCAGTCATGTTGAGAGGGAAACACGCATTAGGCCTATATTATTAGGCTAGTATTCAGAAATAGTGTAAAAAATCTGTAAATAAAATACAACATTAACATTATAAACACTATTAATAACATATAGGCTATGCGAATTTTACTTCCCCATAGCCAAATCCTTAAATGAATGGAATCAGAAAACAACAAGAAATGAAAAATAAGTAACCACTTATAATAATAATAATAATAATAATAAATGCATAGTAGTCTATAAAAATAGCCCATTGTGCCCTTTATTACAAACAACTTTTAGCCTATTTTAAACGCCAAGCCTAAACGAATTTATTTGAATCGAAACTGAAACTATACCGCAAAGTTGGGTTCGCGCATCTTTCGTTCGGTCCAAAGTTTAATACTGAACAGGAATTAATAATCATTTAATAATGAACCGGCTGTGATGTCAAGTTAATGCCAGAAGTGAACCGATGTTGTTAATAGCGCGATTCGCCGGCGCCATCACTTGAATTTGTTCCTCAGTTGGGGAAATAACTTAATACTTTATCGTTTCATACTCTGTCATTCGAAACAGTAAAATGTATATTTTTATTTGTGTACATTCAAAATGAATACAAAATGTCATGCCTTTGAAAAAGAAAGAAAACAACATGATGCGGACGTGTAGAACTTTATCCAAGAGCTGTTGTAAATTAGCCTATAAACAATCTGTTACAGTTATTTTCTATATATATTTTCTATACCGAACGAAAGATGCGCGAACCCAACTTTGCGGTATAGTTTCAGTTTCGATTCAAATTAATTCGTTTAGGCTTGGCGTTTAAAATAGGCTAAAAGTTGTTTGTAATAAAGGGCACAATGGGCTATTTTTATAGACTACTATGCATTTATTATTATTATTATTATTATTATAAGTGGTTACTTATTTTTCATTTCTTGTTGTTTTCTGATTCCATTCATTTAAGGATTTGGCTATGGGGAAGTAAAATACGCATAGCCTATATGTTATTAATAGTGTTTATAATGTTAATGTTGTATTTTATTTACAGATCTTTTACACTATTTCTGAATACTAGCCTAATAATATAGGCCTAATGCGTGTTTCCCTCTCAACATGACTGAGCGCGCCACGCACAAGCGCGCATCCTTATAAATTCTAGGCTAATACATTTTAATAAAAAAGGCCTACATCATAAAACTCAGAAGAGTATGTATTTTAATATCTCTGATGTTCTCTGTTCTCTGGTTGTTAGACAGTAAGTCTGAATGACAGTTCATGCATGAACGTTAGGACTATACAGTCAATTATTACCTTTTTGTAGCTATTGTTTAAAATATTTAATTTACAACGAATTATATTGATTTATATCTTAATTTATTATTATTATTATTATTATTATTATTTAAAACTTACTGGACGAGGGCGACCATGGTAGACCAACAGTCGTCATTTACCCTGTATACAGTATATCTATACAGAAGAAAGACCTGTCTAGGCTCTTCGGTACGGGTTGTGTCGAACCATTCGTTAATCTGGTTGTTTGATGAGAAAAAGATGAAATGTAGTTGCAATAAATGCGTTAAGAATCCGTACAACTGCAGCAGAGGATGACTATTTTATTCTGCAGTGCGGAACTGAGGAAGAGCTGATGACGGAACAGTTTGATCAAGATAAATAGCAATCTTGTGAACTTTACTTCTTAAAAAAATGTTTCCTTCATCTCAGTAGCAGAAGATTATTAGCCTGTTGTTTATTTTTATCAATACAGATACAAATACAAAGTTTATTAAAAGTAGGCCTATATTCAAAGTTAATACAATTATTTGAATTGTGACTAAAATATGCCTCTAAGTCTTGTCTTTAATAGCACCTTGCTTGAGATTTTTGCTAAAATATACACTTCAAAACATGTCAAACAACAACATAAATGATATATAGGCTACATCATCCATATTTCCACATTTGTATTAATGACACTATAACGCAAACCGAAAGTTTCGCGTGGGCACGAGAAACTATCGCGTGCGCACGCGAAAGTTTCTCGTGCCCACGCGAAAGTTTCTCGTGCGCACGCGATAGTTTCTCGTGCCCACGCGAAAGTTTCTCGTGCGCACGCGATAGTTTCTCGTGCGCACGCGAAAGTTTCTCGTGCGCACGCGAAAGTCCTATTTTTTTTTTTTTTCCACAGGTCCCCTCAGGGGCTCCGTAACATTGTCATAATCATTTGAAGTTTTATTCTTACATTTTGAAACAATTTGAATTATCTCACTTTCCTCAAAAAGGAACATTGAATTTACATTTCTTTCAATAGAGCAATAACCATATTGATCATTTCTGGGGTCAGGAATATTCTCTGCCAGCTCTTTCCCAATATTAACAAAAAATGCATTGAAAGTATTTGCCACCACTGTCATATTATAATTATCTTTATCTCCCATATTAAAATATTTAGGATAACTTAACTGGCCAGAAGATTTTTTTATTACTTTATTCAATATTTTCCACATTTCCCTTACATCAGATTTCTTATTTTCTATTAATTTACTGTAATAATCTTTCTTAGTTTTTCTCAAGATATTGGTCAATTTATTTTTATATTTCTTATACTTATTTTCCGCCTCTTTAGTTCTTTGTTTAAAAAACTCCTTATAAAGCAAATTCTTCTTTTTGATTGCATTTTTCAATTCCTTTGTAATCCAGGGATGTCCTTTTTTCTTTGAAATTGTACATATTTTCTTCAATGGGCAATTTTTGTCATATAGTTTTTTTTAAATATTCTCATAAACTCATCATAGGCATCATGCACATTGCTCTTATCATATACACCATCCCAATTTTGTACAAATAAATCATTCTTAAAAAACATTCAAGGATTCTTCTGATCTTAATCTTTTGAATTTGCTTAATGGTTCCTGATGAGGCTTACAGTCGCTATCAAACACTGTAAATACGGGCAAATGATCACTGATGTCACTTATTAATATTCCACTTATTGCATCATTAAAGATTTCATTTGTTAGAATATCGTCAATTAGTGTGGCGCTATGGGTCGTTATCCTTGTAGGTCTAGTGATTTTAGGGTACAAATTCAAGCTGTAGATTGTACTGATGAAATTTTCTGTCAATTTATGCTTATTTGGATTGAGCATATCTATGTTGAAGTCTCCACAAACAATGATTGTTTTACTAGCTTTTTTGGTATACATTTCCTCCATATATTCACTAAATTTTTCAACACATGAGCCTGGTTTTCTATAAATACAACTTAGAATCACATTCGTCCTAAGTTCTCTGTGGAACTCAATTGTTAAAAATTCAAATATATTTTCAACACTGAGACTCATATCCTCCACAACACTAAATCTCAAGTTAGTGTCCACAAATAATGCAACACCTCCTCCTGCTCCATGTTTTCGGTCCATGTGTATAAAATCATATCCATCCAACTCAATTTTTTTTTTTTTTTTCTTATGCATCCATGTTTCAGATAAAGCAATTATACTGAATGGTTGTGCCAAACCCTGCAAATAGTTCTTAATATTTTCAAAGTTTGCATAGAGACTTCTACTGTTTATATGTATAACGGAGAGTCTGCCATCTTTGTTCATTCGATTGTGCGTTTCATCTGTATAGTAGCCACAGTTTTTGTTTGCACAAGTAAAAAAGTTCTTGTCCAGATCAATATCATGTTCCATATCAAAACTTATGTAATCAGTATGTTCAAATACTTGCAACTCCAGACTGGTTGTATCTTCTGCTTCATATGAGTGTCTTATTTGAGTATGTATGTCAGTCAGCTTACCTCGTATTCCAGTAGCCTGACAACCTTGTTTACTCATACTCAGTCAGCTCTTCCATACCCCTCACCACCAGTACTTTCACATCGTCTGGGCTTCCATTTAGTTTTATAAACACTTTACAGTTGGCAGTCCATGTATGTTGTATTTTCTTCATTTTTCTCAGGTACCTGGCTTTCTTTGCGATGTCTGCAGTGCATTGTGCTTTGTGAGGTGCTCATTGATATAAATGTTTGTTCCTTTAAGCTTTTTTCCTTCCTTCAAAATCGCAATCTTGTGTTTTCTGTTTGCAAATCTCATGATGACAGTAGATTTATCGCCTGCTTTCCTCCTCGGCAACACATGGCAAGCCTCAACATTATTACAATCCAGATCAATTCCTTTTGATTGTAGAAAGCTCGCCACTTGTTGCTCTGTCGAGCTGGTGTCAATCTCAGCTGCTGGATCCCTGATGTTTGCGTCTACCGCTCGAGCATACGATCGGGGTTTCACCGTGAACCCGGTTATTATGATGTCATTCATCCTCGAATATTGTTCGAGGTCTGCAACCCGGTTCTCCAGCTGCACTATTTTCGCGTCCTTCTCCGCGTTCTGGATGCGAAGAGACTGGACCTCCTTAACCAAATCCAAAATACGGATCTGTTGCTCCTTTACCTCCGTGATCTGTGTTTTGAGGAAATCCAACGTGACTTTAATGTCATCAATTTCCTCAGCCACATCACTTAACTTCTTTGGCGCCATTTTCACATTTTTCGAATCGTGGTAGGCTACTGGTCATACACCAATCTGTCTGAGATTGGCTGCGTCCAAAATCACATACTTTCTTGAGTCAAACAGTGGGTTGTAACTCGTGGCGAGAGATTGCTCAAAAGTGCGCCAAAGTTTCAAAGCAGCTTTACAGTGATAACAGGAAAATGATGCATTTCGGCTGTTGTTCAGCTGAAGTCAGTCACTGTTGATTCAGTTCCGTTGTAAAGATAGTCAATTATTAATTTAGTGCATTTCATCTATAAAGCAGTTCTGCAGAATACAGTGATGCCATCGTCCAGCTTAGTTCAGCTCCCATACAACAGTTTCAGTACACACTGTAAAAAAAAATTGCTGCTTTAATTTTTTAAGTACAATCAACTTGGATGTTTAAGTCATTTCAACTTAAATTAAACTAACTTAAAAAAAAAAACTTGAAAATTGAAAATTGCTTATTTTGATGAGTTAAAGCAATGTAAAACCATATGTTGTAATAACTTATGATCATAATTTTTTACAATGCAGTCAGATCAATAATATTGTTGAATATTAAGTGTTCCCAAATAAGCAAGAGGCAGTGAATACAATAAGGATATTATTTAGGTACTGGAATTCAATGACATTCCCAAAGATAATGGTGTAAAGAAATGTATTATGTAGCATAGCCAATTTCAGTGACAAGTGTATATATGGGGGGGGGGGGGGGGGGACAAACAAAAAGAAGAAACCACTAGGCGGTGACCACAATCAGTTCACTAAAACTAATCTCTTATAGCCCGCCGGCTAGTGGGAAAAGAAAAAAAATAAACAAAACGGAAAAGTGTCTAAAAAGCAGCATCTGCACATACATACACATTCAAACACATTAAAGAGAACAGCAGCCGACAATCAGATTGGCTGTAGCCTTTATAGAAACAAAAAAAAAGAAACGAGAGACCCAGTTGAGTGCTCTGTGCGCCTAAGATTCATAATCAGTCAGTCTATTTACATATAGCTACTAAACACACGCGCACACACGCCGAACACAAGACCCATAAATTAAATACTGGTATGTCCTAACCAGACGTGAGCCGGTAGAATTACTAAGAGAAAAATCCTCTACCATTACTTCTTTCAGCAAAGACCATGAAGCACATAACTTTGTTACACGTTTTGCTTTTTACCAAACACATTATAATCAGAGCCATAACATACCTTTTTGCAGTCTAGCGATTGGGTGAGTAGACAGTGTTCCAGCGCTTCACGCATTCACCATAGACAGTGTATAAACTGGACACAGCGACCCCATAGGTTTCAACTGAGAAAAGTGAAGCAAATTAGAAGCACTCACTTCCTGATGGCTGAGCGTACTGCGCAGACTCAAACTGAGCTTGACGACGTGGATGTGACGTGAGCAGCCTGTCTGACAGTTGTAAGTCTTGTAGTGTCTGGACCAATCAGACACACACACATTATTAATTTATTTAATGAATAATCCAGCAAACTCACTCTCCCAAATAAGGCCTGTGAAACTATCCCCAAAAACTAACATACCAAATGAAGTTTTACGACCCAAAGGAATGTCCTGAGAGCTGCGACTCTCACTTAAACTCTTGCAGAGGAAGAGAAATAAAAACCCTGTTAATCCTATATATTCTATATATATAACCACTTGATAAATGTGTAAACATGTATCTAATTTTCCCACCTCATGATTTTCCTTTTATGTGGCTGTCTTTTGTATTCTTGTAAACTCTATTGGGTTAATGTTTCAGACTTTGCATAGTATGGTTAACCAAATCATTTGTGTGGCATGTTTGGTTTCTATAAAATCCAATCTTCGTCTCTGATTTGTAAATCTACATTACATTTTGCTAACTTTGTGATGCATTAGTATTATAAGCATCTTAAAGATTCTTGTGTGAAACATCTAATCAAATTACATGCAGTGTTGGGGGTAACGAGTTACAAAGTAACGGATTACAGTAACAATATTACTTTTTGGGGTAACGAAATAAAGTAACGCATTTCACTAAAAATATCGGTAACTACACTACTTTACTAGACTATAGGAACGCGCTTTCCTGCGTTACCCAAGCCATGTTTGCCTGCGTGTAAAGCTCTGATCTGTTTAAGTGGTGCGTGCATGCCTGTGTGTGCTATTATTATTATGGCCAAAATGCCAGGGCCGATTTTTTTGTCCCAGTCCAGCCCTGATTATGTGTCTACCACCGCAGACATTTGTCCTTTATCCTGTTGTTTGTGGATTTTACAGTGAGGCATATTTCTTTGTGCAGACATGGATATTGTTCTTTCATATACTTTTATGCCATTTTGTATAGGCTACATTTATAAACACTATGTGGACAGGCTAAGTGAAATTTCAGGCTGGAGTGAAATTTCCCTCCAAAGGAAAATCCTCTCATTGGCTTTTGCACCTCCAGAAGGTGTTACTTCTTCACACTTTAAAAACCCAAGATCAGCTTTTAGCTCTCTCTTACTCCTGTAATGGAATGCTGACGTGAAGAAGATGCTGAACTAGAAGTTTCTAAGGACCCACCAAGCTTGTGCCAGGCTGCGGCCTTGTCTTTCCATTCACCAAAGATACTCTGGAAACCACTGGTTCTCTCTCATCAAGACCACATCAGCAAAGATCAACTGGAGCCTCAACAGATTACATCAGGACAGTTTAATTCAAATGGGCGAGACATGCAAGTATCAAACTTAGTCTCAGTATTTGATACATTAAGCATCCTTACCCCTTTAAAGAAGGGCGTGTTAGAACTAAACTGATGGTTTGCTCAAGGCTGTTGATCTGCTGTATTTCAAACAATGCTATAACAATGCTTCTTGCTTTCCTGTATTCTGCTTCAGCTCTCTTTCCCTTGGTAAACTGTATGCATGTATGTGTGTGTATGTTATCCTTTTATAGCTTTCGCATCACCGTCACATGCGACGTCACGAGTGACGCAACACCAATCAAGATTGGACTAGTTCTATACAGACTTCAGACGCGTCACACTGAAGGCGTTCCCCAATGTGTCGATTCTCGACGCAGCGCGAGTTCCCTCGAAAGGGAACTAACTTTAGCTGGACAATAACTTTATTCTAGAGCTGCTATAAAGCCAAAACAATCTCTGTTACTTTAATTTCCTATTATCAATGTAAAGCCGCTTTGGAACAATCTACATTGTTAAAAGCGCTATATAAATGAAGATGACTTGACTTCACTAAAGGGCACATAACATACAATACCTATAGAGTAGTATTGCATCCTCCATATCTCCGAAGAGTCTTTATTTTTAGCAGATTTATAAAAGACTAATATGATACCGATTCTTTCCAAAAACAGTCAAGCTCCTGGAGGCGTGCCGTGCCCATACAAGGACTTCCGCCCTTTATGACATCATTCATTGCCATACTCAAAAAAAAATAAAAATAAAATAAATTTCTGAAACTTACGTCCAACTCATTTTTTGGAACTTTAGCCATGTTTAGCATGAAAATTCAACTCTTTAACAGTGTAAATAAGTCAGAATAGCATTAGACATCCCAATGTTAAAATCAGTATAATTATGCATTAGTCATTACTAACATAATTAAAAGCTTTATTAAAAACCGACAATCAGTAATTTGTGCAGTTCATCTTAAAAAAAAATTGTATCCACAATGTGTGAGAATGGAAACGTAGTGCTGATGAAAGTTTGTGAGGTAAAGTAAAGAACTCAGAAGAGAAGACCAGGAGACTTGATTGTATCTTCAGCAGGATTCATTATTGAGAACATGAGCTGTCGGTAGCTGCAGTCATCAAGTCTGACCAAGGCAGTGTACATTGTAGTTTATATAGATTTTAGTGGGAAGTGCTTAGATATGGAAACAAAGCAGCTGGGTGACGACCTTAAACAAAACATGCAAATGAGTGTCCAGGTTTAGGAACCCACCCTAGACTCTAGAGTGTTACCAATCCTAATCCAATCAGCATAACTATTAAAGACTGGGACACGGGCTCCAAGAGACATTAAAGACAAAGGGTGTGAGTCTCAGTAATCTGACTAATTTAAAGCCACACCGCGGACTTTGTGACCTAAAGAGTTGACGCATACGAGTTTTTTTAAATGATTCCTCAGGCCAATATACAGCGTTTGACACTATTAATGCTCCGAGCGGGGCTGCCCTCTTGAAATACCGCCTATGTAAGTTTGGAGAAGACGGACCGTCGTTGGCCAGGTCATGTGACCTGGAGAACGTATCGCTTTACGGCCATCACGTGACCATAGGCTCTGATATACTCATGGAGCAGACTTTTGCGACAGTGCTGCGGCGCTTGTGGCCTCTAGGGGCGCTAGACGTGAAAGTTACAGGTCTAGCACCCCTAGCGCCCGCAAAAGTTCCGCGGTGTGGCTTTAACTTACAATAAAGAGAACAGGACTGGCAGGAATCTCTTGCTGGAAACTTTGCTTAGCAGCTGATATCATCATCATAACCTTAAATGCTAAATTCAGTGTACTCTACATTAGTTTTTTATGTTATGTTATGTTATGTTATGTTATGTTATGTTATGTTATGTTATGTTATGTTATGTTATGTAAGGACATGAGAGCAGCAGATCTTAAACAGATTCTCTAATTTGTAATCCTACACTGTATTAGAATAATATTGTGAATAATCATTGCTACTGGATAAAAATTATATATTATATTATATTATATTATATTATATTATATTATATTATATTATATTATATTATATTATATTATATTATATTATATTATATTATATTATATTATATTACTTAATATAAAGCATTTCTCAGAGGCCTGGTTTCACATCATCTGTGTCCACCACATCAAGTGAAGTTTAAAGAAGTCTAAAGTGGTGAGTGGTTCACAGTAACACCCACCACACCCATCTATTAATTTATGAGACTTGATTGTAATGTCATGAATGACAACTACTTTATTTTACTTTACTTAAGCAATGTGACACTTCAACCTAAATTACCTGAAAACTAAACTTATTTATGCTTCTTTTATGACTTACATAGTTGCTTATTGCTTGTTACATATTTTAAAAATCAATTTCAATACTTATATTCAATACCTAACAAATATCTCTGAAATGTTACAGAAATGTTTAATGTCCTATTTATTTTAATTTTAATGAGATTTAAACTAGGTCAAAATTGCAAACAAATTACACAATATAAAGACACCAGTTAATGCACTACCGATCGGAAACTCGTATAGAGAGTACCTGTGCATTACTTTCAAAATTGGGAAACATTCCCACAGGCAGTGAATGTGAAGAATGCTTTGGTAAACCAGGTGTCTTTTGACATCTCGCATGAGTAGAAAGCATGAAGGTTTGACGTAGGAAAAATAAACATGCAAATGAGCTGTATGATGATCTAAATGAAAACATGCATGTATGCTCACACCTGACATCAATCCAAGTCTTACAGATTTTTGTATAGCTTTATGTTTATTGTTTAATTCAAAGAAAACTCTAAATGTAGGCTTGCAATTTGTCCTGTATCATTAAAAAAAGAATAGATTGTTTATCTAAATCATTTTTTTTAATGTTTGTAATATACATATATAAAATATTGGCATAAATGGAAAATGTTTTTCAATCTCATTTTTAAGGTTAATCGATGTCTTTTGGCAGCATAAGCTAAATGTGTATAGATTTAAGATATATTCCAATATGGGTGCTTGATTGTCATAAAATATTAATGACAAGATAATTATGCCGGAAAGGAATTCAAAGCATCATAAAAAAAAAAAAAAAAAAAAAAATCAAGGCAATATGCATTAAGCATATTTTTTTCTTTCATGACAGAAATTTTTTCACTTTTTTTAAATTACAATTAGATAAAAACTATAATCTTTGTGTCTCAATAATAATGACAATCAGAAAACGTCAAGTAGGAAGATAAGCTTCTGACATCACAAAAAAATATGAACGTGTCAACAAAAACAACAACAGCAGCAAGTCTAAAAAAGAAAAAACTCTAGACAGTAGAAATCTCAATTTACGAAATTATAAAAATTCCATATCATATAATATTGTCACATTTAGATTTGTTGTATTAACCTTTTAGAGAGAGGGCATGTCAACTTGTTTAACATCCTCTATTTATAAACCTGGGATATTTTCTTTAGCATCACCACAGCTGTAATAAATTAGTGTGCAAACAATAATTACTGTTGACACATGAACAATAATTTTTTTTTTTTTTTTTTTTAATCAAAGCCTCAGCCAAGAAGCATTCCAATTGCTCATTTGTGCATTTCAATGAAGGCAAAAAAAAATAAAAATCTGTCAGGTTGCCATAACATTCTATTTAAGAGGAAGTATTGACACAGGTAAGTCTAAATCTTGAGCACAGTATAAGGTGGACTTGAAGCACTTGAGCCAACAGTGGATTAACAATTTCAGTGTTCAATATATTTGCTCAAGGATTGGTAAGGGCTTTTTAATTGTTATTATTATTATTATTATTATAGATGTTTGTGTTATTAATTATGAAGAAAGCGGGAAATTGTAACAATAAATGTCTGTAATTAGAAAAAAAAGGATAACACTTAACTGTGTAAATATGCTGTAGTCTGTATGATTAAAGTAGAGGTGTGTAGAATGTGTCCTGTAAATGTATTTTGTAAGGTGCTCAAGATGAATTTCTTTTACACTTTTAACAGATACTTTGCTACTACTTCTGATTCGGTGTAAAATTTTGTGAAATTGTTTCAATATTAAGTATTGTTTGTAGTTTAGGGTTATTCTAGCTGACAGTTGTATGAACCGCCACTGGTTGTTCCTTGGCTGCAGTGATGTTTTTATATGTTTGTGTTTTGTTTTCCTCCAACATCTCTTTGATGATGGAAAATGAGTTTGTGTATGTATATATCAAAATATATATTCAGTGATATATAGCTTATTTTCCAGACTCTTCTTCACCACTTGACCTTTACAAGGATGGAGAGGAGAACTTTTATTATAATATGGATTTTTATCTGTAAGTGAATTATTAATTAATTAATGATTCAATTAATGAATTCAAAACAAAACAAATAATATTTATTTGGTATTTTTTTTCTCACTTCAAAATCTGAAGTGAGGAGATACTGAGGATATAGCTCTGATGATATTCTTAACTCCTAGATCAATTGGCCAGTTTAACTGCTCGGGGAAATCAATGGATTCATGGAAAACCAACTGCGGCTCCTCAAGGTAACGACACATAATAGTAGGAATCAAGTGTATGTAAACTTTTGAACAGGGTCATTTTTATGGACTATATGTAAACGTCTTTTATGTAAAATATCTCATTCAGGACAGTGCTAAAGGAAAAAATAACATGCATTTTGTAAGATCTCTCTTATTTTGTTAAAATAATTAACATTTAGAATATTCTGCAAGGTGTATGTGAAATTTTGACCAGGACTGTATGTATTAATGCACATTCAAAAATGAATAGACAAGAAGAATTTAGAGATTAGCCCGTAGTGTTCTTTAGATTGTAAATATTATAATGCCACCTTGTGGCTGATTCTCGTCAAATGTATACAGCTTGTGTGGACTAACATTTAAAAAAAAAAAAAGAAAGAAAAAAAAAAAGAAAGAAATCAACTTTCTTAATCAAATAGTTTCATAGTTACTCTTGCACATCCTGATTTTTGCAGAGTTAGACACATTCCAGGATCAACATATTTAGATGATCCTGGAAAAACATTACGGTCCAAAAATTTTATTATAACCATATCCCTATCCTTAAACCTGCAACAACAACAACAGCATTGTCAACTGAAACAACTACTTCAGCCGCCACAACAACTGAGAGCACAAATGTTAGTACATCTGAAACAACAACACCAGCCACAACAACTGAGATCACAGGTAGTACAACTGAGACAACTACATTAGCCACAACAACTGAGAGCACAACTGTTCGTACAACTGAAACAACTACACCAGCCACAACAACTGAGAGCACAACTGTTAGTACAACTGAAACAACTGCACCAGCCACAACAAATGAGAGCACAGCTATTAGTACAACTGAAAATACACCAACCACAACAGCTGAGAGCACAACTGTTAGTACAACTGAGACAACGACACCAAACACAACAACTGAGAACACAACTGTTAGTACAACTGAGACAACTACACCAGCCACAACAACTGAGAGCACAACTGTTAGTACAACTGAGACAACTACACCAGCCAAAACAACTGAGAGCACAACTGTTAGTACAACTGAGACAACTACACCAGCCAAAACAACTGAGAGCACAACTGTTAGTACAAACGAAACAACTACACCAGCCTCAACAACCAAGAGCACAACTGTTAGTACAACTGAAACAACTACACCAGCCACAGCAACTGAGAGCACAACTGTTAGTACAACTGAAAATACACCAACCACAACAGCTGAGAGCACAACTGTTAGTACAACTGAGACAACGACACCAAACACAACAACTGAGAACACAACTGTTAGTACAACTGAGACAACTACACCAGCCACAACAACTGAGAGCACAACTGTTAGTACAACTGAGACAACTACACCAGCCAAAACAACTGAGAGCACAACTGTTAGTACAACTGAGACAAATACACCAGCCACAACAACTGAGAGCACAACTGTTAGTACAACTGAGACAAGTACACCAGCCACAACAACTGAGAGCACAACTGTTAGTACATCTGAGACAACTACACAAGCCACAAAAACTGAGAGCACAACTGTTAGTACAACTGAGACAACTACACCAGCCAGAACAACTGAGAGCACAACTGTTAGCACAAGTGAAACAACTACACTAGCCTCAACAACTGAGAGCACAACTGAGACAACTACACCAGACACAACAACTGAGAGCACAACTGTTATTACAACTGAAAATACACCAAACACAACAACTGAAATCACAACTGTTATTACAATTGAAATAACTACACCAGCCACAACAACTGTTAGTACATCTGAAACAACTACACCAGCCACAACAACTGAAAGCACAACGGTTAGTACAGCTGAAACAACGACAACAGTCACAACAACTGAGAGCACAACTCTTAGTACAACTGAAAATACACCAACCACAACAACTGAGAGCACAACTCTTAGTACAGCTGAAACAACTACACCAGACACAACAACTGAGAGCACAACTCTTAGTGCAGCTGAAACAACTACACCAGACACAACAACTGAGAGCACAACTGTTAGTACAACTGAAAATACACCAACCACAACAACTGAGATCACAACTGTTAGTACAACTGAAACAACTACAACAGTTACAACAACTGAGAGAACAACTCTTAGTACAAGTGAAACAACTACACCAGCCACAACAACTGAAAGCCCAACTGTTATTACAACTGAAACAACTACACCAGCCACATCAACTGAAAGCACAACTATTACTACATCTGAAACAACTACACTAGCCACAACAACTGAAAGCACAACTGTTAGTATAGCTGAAACAACTACACCAGTCACAGCAAATGACAGCATAACTGTTAGTACAGCTGAAACAACTACAACAGCCAGAACAACTGTTAGTACAACTGAAAATACACCAACCACAACAGCTGAGAGCACAACTCTTACTACAGCTGAAACAACTACACCAAACACAACAACTGAAAGCACAACTGTTAGTACAGCTGAAACAACTACACCAGCCACTTCAACGGCAAGCACAACTGTTAGTACAACTGAGACAACTACACCAGCCACAACAACTGAGAGCACAACATTTAGTACAACTGAAACAACTAAACCAGTCACAACAACAGAAAGCACAACTGTTAGTAAAGCTGAGACAACTACACCAGCCACAACAACCGAGAGCACAACTGTTAGTACAACTAAGACAACTACACCAGCCACAACAACTGAGAGCACAACTGTTAGTACAAGTGAAACAACTACACAAGCCACAACAACTGAGAGCACAACTGTTAGTACAACTGAAACAACTAAACCAGCCACAACAACTGAGAGCACAACTGTTAGTACAACTGAAACAACAACACCAGCCACAACAACTGAGAGCACAACTGTTAGTACAAATGAAAATACAACAACCACAACAATTGAGAGCACAACTCTTAGTACAGCTGAAACAACTACACCAGCCACAACAACTGAAAGCACAACTCTTAGTACAACTGAAACAGCTACACCAGCCACATCAACTGAAAGAACAACTCTTAGTACAGCTGAAACAACTACACCAGCCACCAGCACAACTGTTAGTACAACTGAAACAACTACACCAACCACATCAACTGAAAGCACAACTGTTAGTACAACTGAAACAACTACACCAGCCACCAGCACAACTGTCAGTACAAGTGAAACAACTACACCTGCCACAACAACTAAGAGCACAACTGTCAGTATAACTGAAACAACTACACCAGTCACTACAACTGAGAGCACATCTGTTAGTAGAAGTGAAAAAACTACGCAAGCCACACCAACTGAAAGCAAAACTGTTAGTACAGCTGAAACAACTACACCAGTCACAACAGCTGAAAGCACAACTGTTAGTACAACTGAAACAACTACACCAGCCGCCACAACAACGGAAAGCACAACTGTTAGTACAGCTGAGACAACTACACCAGCCACAACAACTGAGAGCACAACTGTTAGTACAACTGAAACAACTAAACCAGCCACAACAACTGAGAGTGCAACTGTTAGTACAACTGAAACAACTACAGCAGCCACAACAACTGAGAGCACAACTGATAGTACAGCTGAAACAACTACACCAGCCACAACAACTGAGAGCACAACTGTTAGTACAACTGAAACAACTACACCAGCCATAATAACAGAATCATCATCAGCCACAACAACTGAAAGCACAACTGCTAGTAGAACTGAAACAACTACACCAGCCACAACAACTGAGAGCATAACTGTTAGTACAACTGAAACAACAACACCAGCCACAACAACTGAGAGCACAACTGTTAGTACAACTGAAACAACTACACCAGCCATAACAACAGAATCATCATCAGCCACAACAACTGAGATCACAACTGTTAGTTCAGCTGAAACAACTACACAAGCCACAACAACTGAGATCACAACTGTTAGTACAGCTGAAACAACTACACCAGTCACAACAACTGAGAGCAAACATGTTAGTACAACTGAAACAACTACACCAGCCACACCAACAGAGAGCACAACTGTTAGTACAACTGAAACAACTACACCAGCCACACCAACAGAGAGCACAACTGTTAGTAAAACTGAAAATACACCAACCACAACAACTGAGAGCACAACTGTAAGTAAAACTGAAAATACACCAACCACAACAACTGAGAGCACAACTGTTAGTACAACTGAAACAACTACACCAGTCACAACAACTGAGAGCACAACCTTTAGTACAACTGAAACAACTACACCAGCCACAACAACTGAGAGCACAACCTTTAGTACAACTGAAACAACTACACCAGCCACAACAACTGAAAGCACAACTGTTCGTACAACTGAAACAACAACAACAGCCACAACAAATGTTAGTACAACTGAAACAACTACACCAGCCACAACAACAGAATCATCATCAGCCACAACAACTGAGATCACAACTGTTAGTACAGCTGAAACTACACCAGTCACAACAACTGAGAGCACAACTCTTAGTACAACTGAGACAACTACACCAGACACAACTATTGAAAGCACAACTGTTAGTACAACTGAAACAACTACACCAGCCACATCAACTGAGAGCACAACTGTTAGTACAACTGAAACAACTATACCAGCCACACCAACTGAGAGCACACCTCTTAGTACAAATGAAAATACAACAACCACAACAACTGAGAGCACAACTGTTAGTACAGCTGAAACAACACCAGCCACAACAACTGAAAGCACAACTATTAGTACAGCTGAAACAACTACACCAGCCACAACAACTGAGAGCACAACTGTTAGTACAACTGAGACAAGTACACCAGCCACAACAACAGAACTGTCATCAGCCACAACAACTGAGAGCACAACATTTAGTACAACTGAAACAACTACACCAGTCACAACAACAGAAAGCACAACTGTTAGTAAAGCTGAGACAACTACACCAGCCACATCAACCGAGAGCACAACTGTTAGTACAACTGAGACAACTACACCAGCCACAACAACTGAGAGCACAACTGTTAGTACATATGAAACAACTACACCAGTCACAACAACTGTTAGTACAACTGAAACAACTTCACCAGCCACAACAACTGAGAGCACAATTGTTAGTAAAACTGAAAATACACCAACCACAACAACTGAGAGCACAACTGTAAGTAAAACTGAAAATACACCAACCACAACAACTGAGAGCACAACTATTAGTACAACTGAAACTACACCAGTCACAACAGCTGAGAGCACAACTGTTAGTACAGCTGAGACAACTACAACAGCCACAACAACTGAGAGCACAACTGTTAGTACAAGTGAAACAACTACACAAGACACAACAACAGAATCATCATCAGCCATAACAACTGAGAGCACAACTGTTAGTACAACTGAAACAACTAAACCAGCCACAGCAACTGATAGCACAACTGTTAGTACAACTGAAACAACAACACCAGCCACAAAAACTGAGAGCACAACTGTTAGTACAACTGAAACAACTACAACAGCCACAACAACAGGATCATCATCAGCCACAACAACTGAGAGCACAACTGTTAGTACAGCTGAAACAACTACACCAGCCACAACAACTGAGATCACAACTGTTAGTACAACTGAAACAACTACACCAGCCACATCAATTGAGAGCACAACTGTTAGTACAACTGAAACAACTATACCAGCCACACCAACTGAGAGCACAACTCTTAGTACAAATGAAAATACAACAACCACAACAACTGAGAGCACAACTCTTAGTACAGCTGAAACAACTACACCAGCCACAACAACTGAAAGCACAACTCTTAGTACAACTGAAATAACTACACCAGCCACATCAACTGAAAACACAACTGTTATTACAACTGAAACAACTACACCAGCCACATCAACTGAAAGAACAACTCTTAGTACAGCTGAAACAACTACACCAGCCACCAGCACAACTGTTAGTACAAGTGAAACAACTACACCTGCCACAACAACTAAGAGCACAACTGTCAGTATAACTGAAACAACTACACCAGTCACTACAACTGAGAGCACATCTGTTAGTAGAAGTGAAAAAACTACGCAAGCCACACCAACTGAAAGCACAACTGTTAGTACAGCTGAAACAACTACACCAGTCACAACAGCTGAAAGCACAACTGTTAGTACAACTGAAACAACTACACCAGCCGCCACAACAACGGAAAGCACAACTGTTAGTACAGCTGAGACAACTACACCAGCCACAACAACTGAGGACACAACTGTTAGTACAACTGAAACAACTACACCAGTCACAACAACTGAGAGCACAACTGTTAGTACAGCTGAAACAACTACAACAGCCACAACAACAGGATCATCATCAGCCACAACAACTGAGAGCACAACTGTTAGTACAGCTGAAACAACTACACCAGCCACAACAACTGAGAGCACAACTGTTAGTACAACTGAAACAACTAAACCAGCCACAACAACTGAGAGTGCAACTGTTAGTACAACTGAAACAACTACAGCAGCCACAACAACTGAGAGCACAACTGATAGTACAAGAGAAACAACTACACCAGCCACAACAACTGAGAGCACAACTGTTAGTACAACTGAAACAACTACACCAGCCATAACAACAGAATCATCATCAGCCACAACAACTGAGATCACAACTGTTAGTTCAGCTGAAACAACTACACAAGCCAGAACAACTGAGATCACAACTGTTAGTACAGCTGAAACAACTACACCAGTCACAACAACTGAGAGCAACAATGTTAGTACAACTGAAACAACTACACCAGCCACACCAACAGAGAGCACAACTGTTAGTACAAATGAAACAACTACACCAGCCACATCAACTGAGAGCAAAACTGTTAGTACAACTGAAACAACTACACCAGCCACACCAACAGAGAGCACAACTGTTAGTAAAACTGAAAATACACCAACCACAACAACTGAGAGCACAACTGTAAGTAAAACTGAAAATACACCAACCACAACAACTGAGAGCACAACTATTACTACAACTGAAACTACACCAGTCACAACAGCTGAGAGCACAACTGTTAGTACAACTGAAACAACTACACCAGTCACAACAACTGAGAGCACAACCTTTAGTACAACTGAAACAACTACACCAGCCACAACAACTGAGAGCACAACTGTTCGTACAACTGAAACAACAACAACAGCCACAACAACTGTTAGTACAACTGAAACAACTACACCAGCCACAACAACAGAATCATCATCAGCCACAACAACTGAGAGCACAACTGTTAGTACAGCTGAAACAACTACACCAGCCACAACAACTGAGATCACAACTGTTAGTACAGCTGAAACTACACCAGTCACAACAACTGAGAGCACAACTCTTAGTACAACTGAGACAACTACACCAGACACAACAATTGAAAGAACAACTGTTAGTACAACTGAAACAACTACACCAGCCACATCAACTGAGAGCACAACTGTTAGTACAACTGAAACAACTATACCAGCCACACCAACTGAGAGCACACCTCTTAGTACAAATGAAAATACAACAACCACAACAACTGAGAGCACAACTGTTAGTACAGCTGAAACAACACCAGCCACAACAACTGAAAGCACAACTATTAGTACAGCTGAAACAACTACACCAGCCACAACAACTGAGAGCACAACTGTTAGTACAACTGAGACAAGTACACCAGCCACAACAACAGAATTGTCATCAGCCACAACAACTGAGAGCACAACATTTAGTACAACTGAAACAACTACACCAGTCACAACAACAGAAAGCACAACTGTTAGTACAACTGAGACAACTACACCAGCCACAACAACCGAGAGCACAACTGTTAGTACAACTGAGACAACTACACCAGTCACAACAACAGAAAGCACAACTGTTAGTACAGCTGAGACAACTACACCAGCCACAACAACTGAGAGCACAACTGTTAGTACAACTGAAACAACTACACCAGTCACAACAACTGTTAGTACAACTGAAACAACTACACCAGCCACAACAACTGAGAGCACAACTGTTAGTAAAACTGAAAATACACCAACCACAACAACTGAGAGCACAACTGTAAGTAAAACTGAAAATACACCAACCACAACAATTGAGAGCACAACTATTAGTACAACTGAAACTACACCAGTCACAACAGCTGAGAGCACAACTGTTAGTACAGCTGAGACAACTACAACAGCCACAACAACTGAGAGCACAACTGTTAGTACAAGTGAAACAACTACACAAGCCACAACAACAGAATCATCATCAGCCATAACAACTGAGAGCACAACTGTTAGTACAACTGAAAAAACTAAACCAGCCACAGCAACTGATAGCACAACTGTTAGTACAACTGAAACAACAACACCAGCCACAAAAACTGAGAGCACAACTGTTAGTACAACTGAAACAACTACAACAGCCACAACAACAGGATCATCATCAGCCACAACAACTGAGAGCACAACTGTTAGTACAGCTGAAACAACTACACCAGCCACAACAACTGAGATCACAACTGTTAGTACAGCTGAAACTACACCAGTCACAACAACTGAGAGCACAACTCTTAGTACAACTGAGACACCTACACCAGACACACCAACTGAAAGCACAAGTGTTAGTACAGCTGAAACAACTACACCAGCCACAACAACTGAGATCACAACTCTTAGTACAGCTGAAACTACACCAGTCACAACAACTGAGAGCACAACTGTTAGTACAACTGAAACAACTACACCAGCCACATCAACTGAAAGAACAACTCTTAGTACAGCTGAAACAACTACACCAGCCACCAGCACAACTGTTAGTACAAGTGAAACAACTACACCTGCCACAACAACTAAGAGCACAACTGTCAGTATAACTGAAACAACTACACCAGTCACTACAACTGAGAGCACATCTGTTAGTAGAAGTGAAAAAACTACGCAAGCCACACCAACTGAAAGCACAACTGTTAGTACAGCTGAAACAACTACACCAGTCACAACAGCTGAAAGCACAACTGTTAGTACAACTGAAACAACTACACCAGCCGCCACAACAACGGAAAGCACAACTGTTAGTACAGCTGAGACAACTACACCAGCCACAACAACTGAGGACACAACTGTTAGTACAACTGAAACAACTACACCAGTCACAACAACTGAGAGCACAACTGTTAGTACAGCTGAAACAACTACAACAGCCACAACAACAGGATCATCATCAGCCACAACAACTGAGAGCACAACTGTTAGTACAGCTGAAACAACTACACCAGCCACAACAACTGAGAGCACAACTGTTAGTACAACTGAAACAACTAAACCAGCCACAACAACTGAGAGTGCAACTGTTAGTACAACTGAAACAACTACAGCAGCCACAACAACTGAGAGCACAACTGATAGTACAAGAGAAACAACTACACCAGCCACAACAACTGAGAGCACAACTGTTAGTACAACTGAAACAACTACACCAGCCATAACAACAGAATCATCATCAGCCACAACAACTGAGATCACAACTGTTAGTTCAGCTGAAACAACTACACAAGCCAGAACAACTGAGATCACAACTGTTAGTACAGCTGAAACAACTACACCAGTCACAACAACTGAGAGCAAAAATGTTAGTACAACTGAAACAACTACACCAGCCACACCAACAGAGAGCACAACTGTTAGTACAAATGAAACAACTACACCAGCCACATCAACTGAGAGCAAAACTGTTAGTACAACTGAAACAACTACACCAGCCACACCAACAGAGAGCACAACTGTTAGTAAAACTGAAAATACACCAACCACAACAACTGAGAGCACAACTGTAAGTAAAACTGAAAATACACCAACCACAACAACTGAGAGCACAACTATTACTACAACTGAAACTACACCAGTCACAACAGCTGAGAGCACAACTGTTAGTACAACTGAAACAACTACACCAGCCACAACAACTGAGAGCACAACTGTTCGTACAACTGAAACAACAACAGCAGCCACAACAACTGTTAGTACAACTGAAACAACTACACCAGCCACATCAACAGAATCATCATCAGCCACAACAACTGAGAGCACAACTGTTAGTACAGCTGAAACAACTACACCAGCCACAACAACTGAGATCACAACTGTTAGTACAGCTGAAACTACACCAGTCACAACAACTGAGAGCACAACTCTTAGTACAACTGAGACAACTACACCAGACACAACAATTGAAAGTACAACTGTTAGTACAACTGAAACAACTACACCAGCCACATCAACTGAGAGCACAACTGTTAGTACAACTGAAACAACTATACCAGCCACACCAACTGAGAGCACACCTCTTAGTACAAATGAAAATACAACAACCACAACAACTGAGAGCACAACTGTTAGTACAGCTGAAACAACACCAGCCACAACAACTGAAAGCACAACTATTAGTACAGCTGAAACAACTACACCAGCCACAACAACTGAGAGCACAACTGTTAGTACAACTGAGACAAGTACACCAGCCACAACAACAGAATTGTCATCAGCCACAACAACTGAGAGCACAACATTTAGTACAACTGAAACAACTACACCAGTCACAACAACAGAAAGCACAACTGTTAGTACAACTGAGACAACTACACCAGCCACAACAACCGAGAGCACAACTGTTAGTACAACTGAGACAACTACACCAGTCACAACAACAGAAAGCACAACTGTTAGTACAGCTGAGACAACTACACCAGCCACAACAACTGAGAGCACAACTGTTAGTACAACTGAAACAACTACACCAGTCACAACAACTGTTAGTACAACTGAAACAACTACACCAGCCACAACAACTGAGAGCACAACTGTTAGTAAAACTGAAAATACACCAACCACAACAACTGAGAGCACAACTGTAAGTAAAACTGAAAATACACCAACCACAACAATTGAGAGCACAACTATTAGTACAACTGAAACTACACCAGTCACAACAGCTGAGAGCACAACTGTTAGTACAGCTGAGACAACTACAACAGCCACAACAACTGAGAGCACAACTGTTAGTACAAGTGAAACAACTACACAAGCCACAACAACAGAATCATCATCAGCCATAACAACTGAGAGCACAACTGTTAGTACAACTGAAAAAACTAAACCAGCCACAGCAACTGATAGCACAACTGTTAGTACAACTGAAACAACAACACCAGCCACAAAAACTGAGAGCACAACTGTTAGTACAACTGAAACAACTACAACAGCCACAACAACAGGATCATCATCAGCCACAACAACTGAGAGCACAACTGTTAGTACAGCTGAAACAACTACACCAGCCACAACAACTGAGATCACAACTGTTAGTACAGCTGAAACTACACCAGTCACAACAACTGAGAGCACAACTCTTAGTACAACTGAGACACCTACACCAGACACACCAACTGAAAGCACAACTGTTAGTACAGCTGAAACAACTACACCAGTCACAACAGCTGAAAGCACAAGTGTTAGTACAGCTGAAACAACTACACCAGCCACAACAACTGAGATCACAACTGTTAGTACAGCTGAAACTACACCAGTCACAACAACTGAGAGCACAACTGTTAGTACAACTGAAACAACTATACCAGCCACACCAACTGAGAGCACACCTCTTAGTACAAATGAAAATACAACAACCACAACAACTGAGAGCACAACTCTTAGTACAGCTGAAACAACTACACCAGCCACAACAACTGAAAGCACAACTCTTAGTACAACTGAAACAACTACACCAGCCTCATCAACTGAAAGAACAACTCTTAGTACAGCTGAAACAACTACACCAGCCACCAGCACAACTGTTAGTACAACTGAAACAACTACACCAACCACAACAACTGAGAGCACAACTGTTCGTATAACTGAAACAACTACACCAGTCACAACAACTGAGAGCACATCTGTTAGTAGAAGTGAAGAAACTACGCAAGCCACACCAACTGAAAGCACAACTGTTAGTACAGCTGAAACAACTACACCAGTCACAACAGCTGAAAGCACAAGTGTTAGTACAACTGAAACAACTACACCAGCCGCCACAACAACGGAAAGCACAACTGGTAGTACAGCTGAGACAACTACACCAGCCACAACAACTGAGAGCACAACTGTTAGTACAACTGAAACAACTAAACCAGCCACAACAACTGAGAGTACAACTGTTAGTACAACTGAAACAACTACAGCAGCCACAACAGCTGAGAGCACAACTTTTAGTACAGCTGAAACAACTACACCAGCCACAACAACTGTTAGTACAACTGAAACAACTACACCAGCCACAACAACTGAAAGCACAACTGTTAGTACAGCTGAAACAACTACAACAGCCACAACAACTGAGCGCACAACTCTTAGTACAACTGAAAATACACCAACCACAACAACTGAGAGCACAACTCTTAGTACAGCTGAAACAACTACACCAGACACAACAACTGAGAGCACAACTGTTAGTACAAGTGAAACAACTACACAAGCCACAACAACAGAATCATCATCAGCCATAACAACTGAGAGCACAACTGTTAGTACAACTGAAACAACAACACCAGCCACAACATCTGAGAGCACAACTGTTAGTACAACTGAAACAACTACAACAGCCACAACAACAGAATCATCATCAGCCACAACAACTGAAAGCACAACTGTTAGCACAACTGAAACAACTACACCAGCCACAACATCTGAGAGCACAACTGTTAGTACAACTGAAACAACTACTCCAGCCACAAAAATTGAGAGCACAACTGTTAACACAACTGAGACAACTACACCAGCCACAACAACTGAGAGCACAACTGTTAGTACAACTGAAACAACTACACCAGCCACAACAACTGTTAGTACAACTGAGACAACTACACCAGCCACAACAACAGAGAGCACAACTGTTAGTACAGCTGAAACAACTACACCAGCCACAACAACTGAGAGCACAACTGTTAGTACAGCTGAAACAACTACACCAGCCACCACAACAACTGAAAGCACAACTGTTAGTACAACTGAAACAACTACACCAGTCACAACAACTGAAAGCACAACTATTAGTATGGCTGAAACAATTACACCAACCACAACAACTGAAAGCACAACTGTTAGTACAACTGAAACAACTACAACAGCCAAATCAACTGAGAGCACAACTGCCAGTACAACAGAATCAACTACACCAGCCACAACAACTGAGAGCACCACTGTTATTACACCTGAAATGATAACACCAGCCACATCAACTGACATCACAACTGTTAATACAACTGAAACAACTACACCAGCCACATCAACTGACAGAACAACTGTCAGTACAACTGAAACAACTACACCAGCCACAGCAACTGAGAGCACAACTATTAGTACAGCTAAAACAACTACACCAGCCACAACAACTGAAAGCACAACTATTAGTACAGCTAAAACAACTACACCAGCCACAACAACTGAGAGCACAACTGTTAGTACATATGAAACAACTACACAAGCCAAAACAACTGAGAGTACAACTGTTAGTACTGCTGAAACAACTACACAGGCCACAACAACTGAAAGCACAACTGTTAGTACAACCGAAACAACTACACCAACCACAACATCTGAGAGCACAACTGATAGTACAACTGAAACAACTACACAAGCCACAACAACTGAGAGCACAACTGTTAGTACAACTGAAACAACTACTCCAGCCACAGCAACTGAGAGCACAACTGTTAACACAGCTGAGACAACTACACCAGCCACAACAACTGTGAGCACAACTGTTAGTACAACTGAAACAACTACACCAGCCACAACAACTGAGAGCACACCTGTTAGTACAGCTGAAACAACTACACCAGCCACAACAACTGAAAGCACAACTGTTAGTACAGCTGAGACAACTACACCAGCCACAACAACTGAAAGCAGAACTGTTAGTACAACTGAAACAACTACACCAGCCACATCAACTGAGAGCACAACTGTTAGTACCAGTGAAACAACTACACCAGCCACAACAACTGAGAGCACAACTGTTAGTTCAACTGAGACAACTACACCAGCCACAACAACTGAGAGCACAACTGTTAGTAGCACTGAAACAATTGCACCAGCCACAACAACTGTTAGTACAACTGAGACAACTACACCAGCCACAACAACTGAGAGCACAACTGTTAGTTCAGCTGAAACAACTACACCAGCCACAACAACTGAGAGCACAACTGTTAGTACAGCTGAAACAACTACACCAGCCACAACAACTGAGAGCACAACTGTTAGTACAGCTGAAACAACTACACCAGCCACAACAACTGAGAGCACAACTGTTAGTACAGCTGAAACAACTACACCAGCCACAACAACTGAGAGCACAACTGTTAGTACAGCTGAAACAACTACACCAGCCACAACAACTGAGAGCACAACTATTAGTACAACTGAAACAACTACACCAGCCACAACAACTGAGAGCACAACTGTTAGTACAGCTGAAACAACTACACCAGCCACAACAACTGAGAGCACAACTGTTAGTACAGCTGAAACAACTACACCAGCCACAACAACTGAGGGCACAACTTTTAGTACAACTGTGATAACTACACCAGCCACAACAACTGAGAGCACAACTGCTAGTACAAGTGAAACAACTACACCAGCCACAACAACTGAGAGCACAACTGTCAGTACAACTGAAACAACTACACCAGCCACAACAACTGAGAGCACAACTGTTTGGACAACTGAAACAACTACACCAGTCACAACAACTGAGAGCACAACTGTTATTACAACTGAAACAACTGCACTAGTAAAAACAACTGAGAGGACAACTCTTAGTACAGCTGAAACAACTACACCATCCACAACAACTGATAGCAAAACTATTAGTACAACTGAAACAACTACACCAGCCACAACAACTGAGAGCACAGCTGTTGGTACAGCTGAAACAACTACACCATCCACAACAACTGAGAGCACAACTATTAGTACAACTGAAACAACTCCACCAGCCACATCAACTGGAAGCAAAACTGTTAGTACAACTGAAACAACTGCACCCGCCTCAATAACTGAAAGCACAACTGTTAGTACAACTGAAACAACTACACCAGTCACAACAACTGAAAGCACAACTATTAGTACAACTGAAACAACTCCACCAGCCACATCAACTGGAAGCAAAACTGTTAGTACAACTGAAACAACTGCACCCGCCTCAATAACTGAGAGCACAACTGTTAGTACAAGTGAAACAACTACACCAGCCAAAACAACTGAGAGCACAACTCTTAGTACAGCTGAAACAACTACACCAGCCACCACAACAACTGAAAGCACAACTGTTAGTACAACTGAAACAACTACACCAGCCACATCAACTGAAAGCACAACTGTTAGTACAACTGAAACAACTACACCAGCCACAACATCTGAGAGAAAAACTGTTAGTACAAGTGAAACAACTACACCAGCCACATCAACTGAGAGTCCAACTGTCAATACAGCTGAATCAACAACACCAGCCACAACAACTGAGAGCACAACTGTTATTACACCTGATATGATAACACCAGCAACTACAACTGAGAGCACAACTACTAGTTTAACTGAAACAACTACAGCAATCACAACAGCTGAGAGAACAACTGATACTACAACTGAAACAACTACACCAGCCACAACAACTGAGAGCACAATTATTAGTACAGCTGAAACAACTACACCATCCACAACAACTGAGAGCAAAAGTATTAGTACAACTGAAACAACTACACCAGCCACAACAACTGAGAGCACAACTGTTAGTACAACTGAAACAACTACACAGGCCACAACAACTGAGAGCACAACTGTTAGTACAACTGAAACAACTACACCAGTCACAACAACTGAAAGCATAACTGTTAGTACAACTGAAACAACTACACCAGTCACAACAACTGAAAGCACAACTGTTAGTACGGCTGAAACAATTACACCAACCACAACAACTGAAAGCACAACTGTTAGTACAACTGAAACAACTACAACAGCCAAATCAACTGAGAGCACAACGGCCAGTACAGCAGAATCAACTACACCAGCCACAACAACTGAGAGCACCACTGTTATTACACCTGAAAAAATAACACCAGCCACATCAACTGAAATCACAACTGTTAATACAACTGAAACAACTACAACAGCCACATCAACTGACAGCACAACTGTCAGTACAACTGAAACAACTACACCAGCCACAGCAACTGAGAGCACAACTGTTAGTACAGCTGAAACAACACCAGCCACAACAACTGAAAGCACAACTATTAGTACAGCTGAAACAACTACACCAGCCACAACAACTGAGAGCACCACTGTTAGTACAGCTGAAACAACTACACCAGCCACAACAACTGAGAGCACAGCTATTAGTACAACTGAAACAACTACACCAGCCACAACAACTGAGAGCACAACTGTTAGTACAGCTGAAACAACTACACCAGCCACAACAACTGAAAGCAGAACTATAAGTACAGCTGAAACAACTACACCAGCCACAACAACTGAGAGCACAGCTATTTGTACAACTGAAACAACTACACGAGTCACAAAAACTGAGAGCACAACTGTTAGTACAGCTGAAACAACTACACCATTTACAACAACTGAGAGCACAACTATTAGCACAGCTGAAACAACTACACCAGTCACAACAACTGAAAGCACAACTGTTAGTACAACTGAAACAACTACACCAGTCACAACAACTGAAAGCACAACTGTTAGTACAACTGAAACAACTACACCAGTCACAACAACTGAAAGCACAGCTATTAGTACAACTGAAACAACTACACCAGCCACAACAACTGAGAGCACAACCGCTATTACAGCTGAAATAATTACACCAACCAGAACAACTGAGAGCACAACTATTAGTACAACTGAAACAACTACACCAGCCACAACAACAGAGAGCACAACTATTAGTACAGCTGAAACAACTACACCAGTCACAACAACTGAAAGCACAACTGTTAGTACAACTGAAACAACTACACCAGTCACAACAACTGAAAGCACAACTCTTAGTACAGCTGAATCAGCAACACCAGTCACAACAACTGAAAGCACAACTGTTAGTACAACTGAATCAGCAACACCAGCCACAACAACTGAGAGAACAGCTATTAGTACAACTGAAACAACTACACCAGCCACAACAACTGAGAGCACAACTATTAGTACAACTGAAACAACTACACCAGTCACAACAACTGAAAGCACAACTGTTAGTACAGCTGAAACAACTACACCAGCCACAACAACTGAGAGCACAACTGCTATTACAGCTGAAATAATTACACCGACCACAACAACTGAGAGCACAACTGTTAGTACATCTGAAACAACTACACCAGCCACAACAACTGAAAGCACAACTATTAGTACAGCTGAAACAACTACACCAGCCACAACAACTGAGAGCACAACTGTTAGTACAAATGAAACAACTACACAAGCCACAACAACTGAGAGCACACCTGTTAGTACAGCTGAAACAACTACACCAGCCACAACAACTGAGAGCACACCTGTTAGTACAGCTGAAACAACTACACCAGCCAAATCAACTGAGAGCACAACTGTTAGTACAACTGAAACAACTACACAAGCCACAACAACTGAGAGCACAACTGTTAGTAAAACTGAAACAACTACACCAGTCACAACAACTGAAAGCATAACTGTTAGTACAACTGAAACAACTACACCAGCCACAACAACTGAGAGCACAACTGTTAGTACAGCTGAGACAACTACACCAGCCACAACAACTGAGAGCACAACTGTTAGTACAGCTGAAACAACTACACCAGCCACAACAACTGAGAGCACAACTGTTATTACAACTGAAACAACTGCACTAGTAAAAACAACTGAGAGGACAACTCTTAGTACAGCTGAAACAACTACACCATCCACAACAACTGATAGCACAACTATTAGTACAACTGAAACAACTACACCAGCCACAACAACTGAGAGCACAGCTGTTAGTACAAATGAAACAACTACACCAGCCACAACAACTGAGAGCACAACTATTGGTACAGCTGAAACAACTACACCATCCACAACAACTGAGAGCTCAACTGTTAGTATAACTGAAACAACTACACCAGCCACATCAACTGAGAGCACAACTGTTAGTACAGCTGAAACAACTACACCAGTCACAACAACTGAAAGTGCAACTGTTAGTACAACTGAAACAACTACACCAGTCACAACAACTGAAAGCACAACTATTAGTACGGCTGAAACAATTACACCAACCACAACAACTGAAAGCACAACTGTTAGTACAACTGAAACAACTACAACAGCCACATCAACTGAGAGCACAACTGCCAGTACAGCAGAATCAACTACACCAGCCACAACATCTGAGAGCACAGCTATTAGTACAACTGAAACAACTACACCAGTCACAACAACTGAGAGCACCACTGTTAGTACAGCTGAAACAACTACACCAGCCACAACAACTGAGAGCACAGCTATTAGTACAACTGAAACAACTACACCAGCCACAACAACTGAGAGCACAACTGTTAGTACAGCTGAAACAACTACACCAGCCACAACAACTGAAAGCACAACTATAAGTACAGCTGAAACAACTACACCAGCCACAACAACTGAGAGCACAGCTATTAGTACAACTGAAACAACTACACCAGTCACAACAACTGAAAGCACAACTGTTAGTACAACTGAAACAACTACACCAGTCACAACAACTGAAAGCACAGCTATTAGTACAACTGAAACAACTACACCAGCCACAACAACTGAAAGCACAACTATAAGTACAGCTGAAACAACTACACCATTTACAACAACTGAGAGCACAACTATTAGTACAACTGAAACAACTACACCAGTCACAACAACTGAAAGCACAGCTATTAGTACAACTGAAACAACTACACCAGCCACAACAACTGAGAGCACAACCGCTATTACAGCTGAAATAATTACACCAACCAGAACAACTGAGAGCACAACTATTAGTACAACTGAAACAACTACACCAGCCACAACAACAGAGAGCACAACTATTAGTACAGCTGAAACAACTACACCAGTCACAACAACTGAAAGCACAACTGTTAGTACAACTGAAAAACCTACACCAGTCACAACAACTGAAAGCACAACTCTTAGTACAGCTGAATCAGCAACACCAGTCACAACAACTGAAAGCACAACTGTTAGTACAACTGAATCAGCAACACCAGCCACAACAACTGAGAGAACAGCTATTAGTACAACTGAAACAACTACACCAGCCACAACAACTGAGAGCACAACTATTAGTACAACTGAAACAACTACACCAGTCACAACAACTGAAAGCACAACTGTTAGTACAGCTGAAACAACTACACCAGCCACAACAACTGAGAGCACAACTGCTATTACAGCTGAAATAATTACACCGACCACAACAACTGAGAGCACAACTGTTAGTACATCTGAAACAACTACACCAGCCACAACAACTGAGAGCACAACTGTTAGTACAGCTGAAACAACTACACCAGCCAAATCAACTGAGAGCACAACTGTTAGTACAACTGAAACAACTACACAAGCCACAACAACTGAGAGCACAACTGTTAGTAAAACTGAAACAACTACACCAGTCACAACAACTGAAAGCATAACTGTTAGTACAACTGAAACAACTACACCAGCCACAACAACTGAGAGCACAACTGTTAGTACAGCTGAGACAACTACACCAGCCACAACAACTGAGAGCACAACTGTTAGTACAGCTGAAACAACTACACCAGCCACAACAACTGAGAGCACAACTGTTATTACAACTGAAACAACTGCACTAGTAAAAACAACTGAGAGGACAACTCTTAGTACAGCTGAAACAACTACACCATCCACAACAACTGATAGCAAAACTATTAGTACAACTGAAACAACTACACCAGCCACAATAACTGAGAGCACAGCTGTTAGTACAAATGAAACAACTACACCAGCCACAACAACTGAGAGCACAACTATTGGTACAGCTGAAACAACTACACCATCCACAACAACTGAGAGCACAATTGTTAGTATAACTGAAACAACTACACCAGCCACATCAACTGAGAGCACAACTGTTAGTACAGCTGAAACAACTACACCAGTCACAACAACTGAAAGCACAACTGTTAGTACAACTGAAACAACTACAACAGCCACATCAACTGAGAGCACAACTGCCAGTACAGCAGAATCAACTACACCAGCCACAACATCTGAGAGCACAGCTATTAGTAAAACTGAAACAACTACACCAGTCACAACAACTGAGAGCACCACTGTTAGTACAGCTGAAACAACTACACCAGCCACAACAACTGAGAGCACAGCTATTAGTACAACTGAAACAACTACACCAGCCACAACAACTGAGAGCACAACTGTTAGTACAGCTGAAACAACTACACCAGCCACAACAACTGAAAGCACAACTATAAGTACAGCTGAAACAACTACACCAGCCACAACAACTGAAAGCACAGCTATTAGTACAACTGAAACAACTACACCAGTCACAAAAACTGAGAGCACAACTGTTAGTACAACTGAAACAACTACACCAGTCACAACAACTGAAAGCACAACTGTTAGTACAACTGAAACAACTACACCAGTCACAACATCTGAAAGCACAGCTATTAGTACAACTGAAACAACTGCACCAGCCACAACAACTGAAAGCACAACTATAAGTACAGCTGAAACAACTACACCATTTACAACAACTGAGAGCACAACTATTAGCACAGCTGAAACAACTACACCAGTCACAACAACTGAAAGCACAACTGTTAGTACAACTGAAACAACTACACCAGTCACAACAACTGAAAGCACAACTGTTAGTACAACTGAAACAACTACACCAGTCACAACAACTGAAAGCACAGCTATTAGTACAACTGAAACAACTACACCAGCCACAACAACTGAGAGCACAACCGCTATTACAGCTGAAATAATTACACCAACCAGAACAACTGAGAGCACAACTATTAGTACAACTGAAACAACTACACCAGCCACAACAACAGAGAGCACAACTATTAGTACAGCTGAAACAACTACACCAGTCACAACAACTGAAAGCACAACTGTTAGTACAACTGAAACAACTACACCAGTCACAACAACTGAAAGCACAACTCTTAGTACAGCTGAATCAGCAACACCAGTCACAACAACTGAAAGCACAACTGTTAGTACAACTGAATCAGCAACACCAGCCACAACAACTGAGAGAACAGCTATTAGTACAACTGAAACAACTACACCAGCCACAACAACTGAGAGCACAACTATTAGTACAACTGAAACAACTACACCAGTCACAACAACTGAAAGCACAACTGTTAGTACAGCTGAAACAACTACACCAGCCACAACAACTGAGAGCACAACTGCTATTACAGCTGAAATAATTACACCGACCACAACAACTGAGAGCACAACTGTTAGTACATCTGAAACAACTACACCAGCCACAACAACTGAAAGCACAACTATTAGTACAGCTGAAACAACTACACCAGCCACAACAACTGAAAGCACAACTATTAGTACAGCTGAAACAACTACACCAGCCACAACAACTGAGAGCACAACTGCTATTACAGCTGAAATAATTACACCGACCACAACAACTGAGAGCACAACTGTTAGTACATCTGAAACAACTACACCAGCCACAACAACTGAGAGCACAACTGTTAGTACAGCTGAAACAACTACACCAGCCAAATCAACTGAGAGCACAACTGTTAGTACAACTGAAACAACTACACAAGCCACAACAACTGAGAGCACAACTGTTAGTAAAACTGAAACAACTACACCAGTCACAACAACTGAAAGCATAACTGTTAGTACAACTGAAACAACTACACCAGCCACAACAACTGAGAGCACAACTGTTAGTACAGCTGAGACAACTACACCAGCCACAACAACTGAGAGCACAACTGTTAGTACAGCTGAAACAACTACACCAGCCACAACAACTGAGAGCACAACTGTTATTACAACTGAAACAACTGCACTAGTAAAAACAACTGAGAGGACAACTCTTAGTACAGCTGAAACAACTACACCATCCACAACAACTGATAGCAAAACTATTAGTACAACTGAAACAACTACACCAGCCACAACAACTGAGAGCACAGCTGTTAGTACAAATGAAACAACTACACCAGCCACAACAACTGAGAGCACAACTATTGGTACAGCTGAAACAACTACACCATCCACAACAACTGAGAGCACAACTGTTAGTATAACTGAAACAACTACACCAGCCACATCAACTGAGAGCACAACTGTTAGTACAGCTGAAACAACTACACCAGTCACAACAACTGAAAGTGCAACTGTTAGTACAACTGAAACAACTACACCAGTCACAACAACTGAAAGCACAACTATTAGTACGGCTGAAACAATTACACCAACCACAACAACTGAAAGCACAACTGTTAGTACAACTGAAACAACTACAACAGCCACATCAACTGAGAGCACAACTGCCAGTACAGCAGAATCAACTACACCAGCCACAACATCTGAGAGCACAGCTATTAGTACAACTGAAACAACTACACCAGTCACAACAACTGAGAGCACCACTGTTAGTACAGCTGAAACAACTACACCAGCCACAACAACTGAGAGCACGGCTATTAGTACAACTGAAACAACTACACCAGCCACAACAACTGAGAGCACAACTGTTAGTACAGCTGAAACAACTACACCAGCCACAACAACTGAAAGCACAACTATAAGTACAGCTGAAACAACTACACCAGCCACAACAACTGAGAGCACAGCTATTAGTACAACTGAAACAACTACACCAGTCACAAAAACTGAGAGCACAACTGTTAGTACAACTGAAACAACTACACCAGTCACAACAACTGAAAGCACAACTGTTAGTACAACTGAAACAACTACACCAGTCACAACAACTGAAAGCACAGCTATTAGTACAACTGAAACAACTACACCAGCCACAACAACTGAAAGCACAACTATAAGTACAGCTGAAACAACTACACCATTTACAACAACTGAGAGCACAACTATTAGTACAACTGAAACAACTACACCAGTCACAACAACTGAAAGCACAGCTATTAGTACAACTGAAACAACTACACCAGCCACAACAACTGAGAGCACAACCGCTATTACAGCTGAAATAATTACACCAACCAGAACAACTGAGAGCACAACTATTAGTACAACTGAAACAACTACACCAGCCACAACAACAGAGAGCACAACTATTAGTACAGCTGAAACAACTACACCAGTCACAACAACTGAAAGCACAACTGTTAGTACAACTGAAACAACTACACCAGTCACAACAACTGAAAGCACAACTCTTAGTACAGCTGAATCAGCAACACCAGTCACAACAACTGAAAGCACAACTGTTAGTACAACTGAATCAGCAACACCAGCCACAACAACTGAGAGAACAGCTATTAGTACAACTGAAACAACTACACCAGCCACAACAACTGAGAGCACAACTATTAGTACAACTGAAACAACTACACCAGTCACAACAACTGAAAGCACAACTGTTAGTACAGCTGAAACAACTACACCAGCCACAACAACTGAGAGCACATCTGTTAGTACAGCTGAAACAACTACACCAGACACAACAACTGAGAGCACAACTATTAGTACAACTGAATCAGCAACACCAGCCACAACAACTGAGAGCACAACTATTAGTACAACTGAAACAACTACACCAGCCACAACAACTGAGAGCACAACTATTAGTACAACTGAATCAGCAACACCAGCCACAACAACTGAGATCACAACTATTAGTACAACTGAATCAACAACACCAGCCACAACAACTGAGAGCACAACTCTTAGTACAGCTGAAACAACTACACCAGTCACAACAACTGAGAGCACAACTGTTAGTACATCTGAAACATTTATACCAGCCACAACAACTGAGAGCACAACTATTAGTACAGCTGAAACAACTACACCAGCCACAACAACTGAGAGCATAACTATTAGTACAGCTGAAACAACTACACCAGCCACAACAACTGAGAGCACAGCTATTAGTACAGCTGAAACATCTACACCAGCCACAACAACTGAGAGCACAACTATTAGTACAGCTGAAACAACTACACCAGCCACAACAACTGAGAGCATAACTATTAGTACAGCTGAAACAACTACACCAGCCACATCAACTGAGAGCACAACTATTAGTACAGCTGAAACAACTACACCAGCCACAACAACTGAGAGCACATCTATTAGTACAACTGAAACAACTACACCAGTCACAACAACTGAGAGCACAGCTATTAGTACAGCTGAAACAACTACACCAGCCACAACAACTGAGAGCACAACTATTAGTACATCTGAAACAACTACACCAGCCACAACAACTGAGATCACAGCTATTAGTACAACTGAAACAACTACACCAGTCACAACAACTGAGAGCACAACTGTTAGTACAACTGAGACAACTACACCAGCCACATCAACTGAGAGCACAACTATTAGTACAGCTGAAACAACTACACCAGTCACATCTACTGAGAGCACATCTGTTAGTACAGCTGAAACAACTACACCAGCCACATCAACTGAGAGCACAACTCTTAGTACAGCTGAAACAACTACACCAGCCACATCAACTGAGAGCACACCTCTTAGTACAGCTGAAACAACTACACCAGCCACAACAACTGAGAGCACAACTGTGAGTACAACTGAGAAAACTACACCAGCCACATCAACTGAGAGCACAACTGTTAGTACAACTGAAACAACTACACCAGCCACAACAACTGAGAGCACAACTTTTAGTACAACTGAAACAACTACACCAGCCACAACAACTGAGAGCACAACTGTTAGTACAACTGAGACAACTACACCAGCCACATCAACTGAGAGCACAACTCTTAGTACAGCTGAAACATCTACACCAGCCACAACAACTGAGAGCACAACTATTAGTACAGCTGAAACAACTACACCAGCCACAACAACTGAGAGCATAACTATTAGTACAGCTGAAAAAACTACACCAGCCACATCAACTGAGAGCACAACTATTAGTACAGCTGAAACAACTACACCAGCCACAACAACTGAGAGCACATCTATTAGTACAACTGAAACAACTACACAAGCCACAACAACTGAGAGCACAACTCTTAGTACAACTGAAACAACTACACCAGCCACAACAACTGAGAGCACAACTGTGAGTACAACTGAGAAAACTACCCCAGCCACATCAACTGAGAGCACAACTGTTGGTACAACTGAAACAACTACACCATCCACAACAACTGAGAGCACAACTCTTAGTACAACTGAAACAACTACACCAGCCACAACAACTGAGAGCACAACTGTGAGTACAACTGAGAAAACTACCCCAGCCACATCAACTGAGAGCACAACTGTTGGTACAACTGAAACAACTACACCAGCCACAACAACTAAGAGCACATCTATTAGTACAACTGAAACAACTACACCAGTCACAACAACTGAGAGCACAGCTATTAGTACAGCTGAAACAACTACACCAGCCACAACAACTGAGAGCACAACTATTAGTACATCTGAAACAACTACACCAGCCACAACAACTGAGATCACAGCTATTAGTACAACTGAAACAACTACACCAGTCACAACAACTGAGAGCACAACTGTTAGTACAACTGAGACAACTACACCAGCCACATCAACTGAGAGCACAACTGTTAGTACAGCTGAAACAACTACACCAGCCACATCAACTGAGAGCACAACTCTTAGTACAGCTGAAACAACTACACCAGCCACATCAACTGAGAGCACACCTCTTAGCACAGCTGAAACAACTACACCAGCCACAACAACTGAGAGCACAACTGTGAGTACAACTGAGAAAACTACACCAGCCACATCAACTGAGAGCACAACTGTTAGTACAACTGAAACAACTACACCAGCCACAACAACTGAGAGCACAACTTTTAGTACAACTGAGACAACTACACCAGCCACATCAACTGAGAGCACAACTGTTAGTACAACTGAGACAACTACACCAGCCACATCAACTGAGAGCACAACTCTTAGTACAGCTGAAACAACTACACCAGTCACAACTACTGAGAGCACAACTGTTAGTACAGCTGAAACAACTACACCAGCCACATCAACTGAGAGCACAACTCTTAGTACAGCTGAAACAACTACACCAGCCACATCAACTGAGAGCACACCTCTTAGTACAGCTGAAACAACTACAGCAGCCACAACAACTGAGAGCACAACTGTGAGTACAACTGAGAAAACTACACCAGCCACATCAACTGAGAGCACAACTGTTAGTACAACTGAAACAACTACACCAGCCACAACAACTGAGAGCACAACTTTTAGTACAACTGAAACAACTACACCAGCCACAACAACTGAGAGCACAACTGTTAGTACAACTGAGACAACTACACCAGCCACATCAACTGAGATCACAGCTATTAGTACAACTGAAACAACTACACCAGTCACAACAACTGAGAGCACAACTGTTAGTACAACTGAGACAACTACACCAGCCACATCAACTGAGAGCACAACTCTTAGTACAGCTGAAACAACTACACCAGTCACATCTACTGAGAGCACATCTGTTAGTACAGCTGAAACAACTACACCAGCCACATCAACTGAGAGCACAACTCTTAGTACAGCTGAAACAACTACACCAGCCACATCAACTGAGAGCACACCTCTTAGTACAGCTGAAACAACTACACCAGCCACAACAACTGAGAGCACAACTGTGAGTACAACTGAGAAAACTACACCAGCCACATCAACTGAGAGCACAACTGTTAGTACAACTGAAACAACTACACCAGCCACAACAACTGAGAGCACAACTTTTAGTACAACTGAAACAACTACACCAGCCACAACAACTGAGAGCACAACTGTTAGTACAACTGAGACAACTACACCAGCCACATCAACTGAGAGCACAACTCTTAGTACAGCTGAAACATCTACACCAGCCACAACAACTGAGAGCACAACTATTAGTACAGCTGAAACAACTACACCAGCCACAACAACTGAGAGCATAACTATTAGTACAGCTGAAAAAACTACACCAGCCACATCAACTGAGAGCACAACTATTAGTACAGCTGAAACAACTACACCAGCCACAACAACTGAGAGCACATCTATTAGTACAACTGAAACAACTACACAAGCCACAACAACTGAGAGCACAACTCTTAGTACAACTGAAACAACTACACCAGCCACAACAACTGAGAGCACAACTGTGAGTACAACTGAGAAAACTACCCCAGCCACATCAACTGAGAGCACAACTGTTGGTACAACTGAAACAACTACACCATCCACAACAACTGAGAGCACAACTCTTAGTACAACTGAAACAGCTACACCAGCCACAACAACTGAGAGCACAACTGTGAGTACAACTGAGAAAACTACCCCAGCCACATCAACTGAGAGCACAACTGTTGGTACAACTGAAACAACTACACCAGCCACAACAACTAAGAGCACATCTATTAGTACAACTGAAACAACTACACCAGTCACAACAACTGAGAGCACAGCTATTAGTACAGCTGAAACAACTACACCAGCCACAACAACTGAGAGCACAACTATTAGTACATCTGAAACAACTACACCAGCCACAACAACTGAGATCACAGCTATTAGTACAACTGAAACAACTACACCAGTCACAACAACTGAGAGCACAACTGTTAGTACAACTGAGACAACTACACCAGCCACATCAACTGAGAGCACAACTGTTAGTACAGCTGAAACAACTACACCAGCCACATCAACTGAGAGCACAACTCTTAGTACAGCTGAAACAACTACACCAGCCACATCAACTGAGAGCACACCTCTTAGCACAGCTGAAACAACTACACCAGCCACAACAACTGAGAGCACAACTGTGAGTACAACTGAGAAAACTACACCAGCCACATCAACTGAGAGCACAACTGTTAGTACAACTGAAACAACTACACCAGCCACAACAACTGAGAGCACATCTTTTAGTACAACTGAGACAACTACACCAGCCACATCAACTGAGAGCACAACTGTTAGTACAACTGAGACAACTACACCAGCCACATCAACTGAGAGCACAACTCTTAGTACAGCTGAAACAACTACACCAGTCACAACTACTGAGAGCACAACTGTTAGTACAGCTGAAACAACTACACCAGCCACATCAACTGAGAGCACAACTCTTAGTACAGCTGAAACAACTACACCAGCCACATCAACTGAGAGCACACCTCTTAGTACAGCTGAAACAACTACAGCAGCCACAACAACTGAGAGCACAACTGTGAGTACAACTGAGAAAACTACACCAGCCACATCAACTGAGAGCACAACTGTTAGTACAACTGAAACAACTACACCAGCCACAACAACTGAGAGCACAACTTTTAGTACAACTGAAACAACTACACCAGCCACAACAACTGAGAGCACAACTGTTAGTACAACTGAGACAACTACACCAGCCACATCAACTGAGAGCACAACTCTTAGTACAGCTGAAACATCTACACCAGCCACAACAACTGAGAGCACAACTATTAGTACAGCTGAAACAACTACACCAGCCACAACAACTGAGAGCATAACTATTAGTACAGCTGAAAAAACTACACCAGCCACATCAACTGAGAGCACAACTATTAGTACAGCTGAAACAACTACACCAGCCACAACAACTGAGAGCACATCTATTAGTACAACTGAAACAACTACACCAGTCACAACAACTGAGAGCACAGCTATTAGTACAGCTGAAACAACTACACCAGCCACAACAACTGAGAGCACAACTATTAGTACATCTGAAACAACTACACCAGCCACAACAACTGAGATCACAGCTATTAGTACAACTGAAACAACTACACCAGTCACAACAACTGAGAGCACAACTGTTAGTACAACTGAGACAACTACACCAGCCACATCAACTGAGAGCACAACTGTTAGTACAGCTGAAACAACTACACCAGCCACATCAACTGAGAGCACAACTCTTAGTACAGCTGAAACAACTACACCAGCCACATCAACTGAGAGCACACCTCTTAGCACAGCTGAAACAACTACACCAGCCACAACAACTGAGAGCACAACTGTGAGTACAACTGAGAAAACTACACCAGCCACATCAACTGAGAGCACAACTGTTAGTACAACTGAAACAACTACACCAGCCACAACAACTGAGAGCACAACTTTTAGTACAACTGAGACAACTACACCAGCCACATCAACTGAGAGCACAACTGTTATTACAACTGAAACAACTACACCATCCACAACAACTGAGAGCACAACTCTTAGTACAACTGAAACAACTACACCAGCCACAAGAACTGAGAGCACAACTGTGAGTACAACTGAGAAAACTACACCAGCCACATCAACTGAGAGCACAACTGTTGGTACAACTGAAACAACTACACCAGCCACAACAAATGAAAGCACAACTGTTAGTACAACTGAAACAACTACACCAGTCACAACAACTGAAAGCACAACTGTTAGTACAGCTGAAACAACTACACCAGCCACAACAACTGAGAGCACAACTGTTAGTACAACTGAAACAACTACACCAGTCACAACAACTGAAAGCACAACTGTTAGTTCAACTGAAACAACTACACCAGCCACAACAACTGAGAGAACAACTCTTAGTACAGCTGAAACAACTACACCAGCCACATCAACTGAGAGCACACCTCTTAGCACAGCTGAAACAACTACACCAGCCACAACAACTGAGAGCACAACTGTGAGTACAACTGAGAAAACTACACCAGCCACATCAACTGAGAGCACAACTGTTAGTACAACTGAAACAACTACACCAGCCACAACAACTGAGAGCACAACTTTTAGTACAACTGAGACAACTACACCAGCCACATCAACTGAGAGCACAACTGTTATTACAACTGAAACAACTACACCATCCACAACAACTGAGAGCACAACTCTTAGTACAACTGAAACAACTACACCAGCCACAAGAACTGAGAGCACAACTGTGAGTACAACTGAGAAAACTACACCAGCCACATCAACTGAGAGCACAACTGTTGGTACAACTGAAACAACTACACCAGCCACAACAACTGAACGCACAACTGTTAGTACAACTGAAACAACTACACCAGTCACAACAACTGAAAGCAAAACTGTTAGTACAGCTGAAACAACTACACCAGCCACAACAACTGAGAGCACAACTGTTAGTACAACTGAAACAACTACACCAGTCACAACAACTGAAAGCACAACTGTTAGTTCAACTGAAACAACTACACCAGCCACAACAACTGAGAGAACAACTGCTATTACAGCTGAAATTATTACACCAACCACAACTGAGAGCACAACTATTAGTACAACTGAAACAACTACACCAGCCACAACAACTGAGATCACAGCTATTAGTACAACTGAAACAACTACACCAGTCACAACAACTGAAAGCACAACTGTTAGTACAACTGAAACAACTACACCAGTCACAACAACTGAAAGCACAGCTATTAGTACAACTGAAACAACTACACCAGCCACAAAAACTGAGAGCACAACTATTAGTACAGCTGAAACAACTACACCAGCCACAACAACTGAGAGCACAGCTATTAGTACAACAGAAACAACTACACCAGCCACAACAACTGAGAGCACAACTGTGAGTACAACTGAATCAGCAACACCAGTCACAACAACTGAAAGCACAACTGTTAGTACAACTGAATCAGCAACACCAGCCACAACAACTGAGAGAACAGCTATTAGTACAACTGAAACAACTACACCAGCCACAACAACTGAGAGCACAACTATTAGTACAACTGAAACAACTACACCAGTCACAACAACTGAAAGCACAACTGTTAGTACAGCTGAAACAACTACACCAGCCACAACAACTGAGAGCACAACTGCTATTACAGCTGAAATAATTACACCGACCACAACAACTGAGAGCACAACTGTTAGTACATCTGAAACAACTACACCAGCCACATCAACTGAGAGCACACCTCTTAGTACAGCTGAAACAACTACACCAGCCACAACAACTGAGATCACAGCTATTAGTACAGCTGAAACAACTACACCAGTCACAACTACTGAGAGCACAACTGTTAGTACAGCTGAAGCAACTACACCAGCCACATCAACTGAGAGCACAACTCTTAGTACAGCTGAAACAACTACACCAGCCACATCAACTGAGAGCACACCTCTTAGTACAGCTGAAACAAATACACCAGCCACAACAACTGAGAGCACAACTGTGAGTACAACTGAGAAAACTACACCAGCCACATCAACTGAGAGCACAACTGTTAGTACAACTGAAACAACTACACCAGCCACAAAAACTGAGAGCACAACTTTTAGTACAGCTGAAACAACTACACCAGCCACAACAACTGAGAGCAAAGCTATTAGTACAACAGAAACAACTACACCAGTCACAACAACTGAAAGCACAGCTATTAGTACAACTGAAACAACTACACCAGCCACAAAAACTGAGAGCACAACTATTAGTACAGCTGAAACAACTACACCAGCCACAACAACTGAGAGCACAGCTATTAGTACAACAGAAACAACTACACCAGCCACAACAACTGAGAGCACAACTATTAGTACAACTGAAACAACTACTCCATTCACAAAAACAGAGAGCACAGCTATTAGTACAACTGAAACAACTACACCAGTCACAACAACTGAAAGCACAACTCTTAGTACAGCTGAATCAGCAACACCAGTCACAACAACTGAAAGCACAACTGTTAGTACAACTGAATCAGCAACACCAGCCACAACAACTGAGAGAACAGCTATTAGTACAACTGAAACAACTACACCAGCCACAACAACTGAGAGCACAACTATTAGTACAACTGAAACAACTACACCAGTCACAACTACTGAGAGCACAACTGTTAGTACAGCTGAAACAACTACACCAGCCACATCAACTGAGAGCACAACTCTTAGTACAGCTGAAACAACTACACCAGCCACTTCAACTGAGAGCACACCTCTTAGTACAGCTGAAACAACTACACCAGCCACAACAACTGAGAGCACAACTGTTAGTACAACTGAAACAACTACACCAGTCACAACAACTGAAAGCACAACTGTTAGTTCAACTGAAACAACTACACCAGCCACAACAACTGAGAGAACAACTGCTATTACAGCTGAAATTATTACACCAACCACAACTGAGAGCACAACTATTAGTACAACTGAAACAACTACACCAGCCACAACAACTGAGATCACAGCTATTAGTACAACTGAAACAACTACACCAGTCACAACAACTGAAAGCACAACTGTTAGTACAACTGAAACAACTACACCAGTCACAACAACTGAAAGCACAGCTATTAGTACAACTGAAACAACTACACCAGCCACAAAAACTGAGAGCACAACTATTAGTACAGCTGAAACAACTACACCAGCCACAACAACTGAGAGCACAGCTATTAGTACAACAGAAACAACTACACCAGCCACAACAACTGAGAGCACAACTGTGAGTACAACTGAATCAGCAACACCAGTCACAACAACTGAAAGCACAACTGTTAGTACAACTGAATCAGCAACACCAGCCACAACAACTGAGAGAACAGCTATTAGTACAACTGAAACAACTACACCAGCCACAACAACTGAGAGCACAACTATTAGTACAACTGAAACAACTACACCAGTCACAACAACTGAAAGCACAACTGTTAGTACAGCTGAAACAACTACACCAGCCACAACAACTGAGAGCACAACTGCTATTACAGCTGAAATAATTACACCGACCACAACAACTGAGAGCACAACTGTTAGTACATCTGAAACAACTACACCAGCCACATCAACTGAGAGCACACCTCTTAGTACAGCTGAAACAACTACACCAGCCACAACAACTGAGATCACAGCTATTAGTACAGCTGAAACAACTACACCAGTCACAACTACTGAGAGCACAACTGTTAGTACAGCTGAAGCAACTACACCAGCCACATCAACTGAGAGCACAACTCTTAGTACAGCTGAAACAACTACACCAGCCACATCAACTGAGAGCACACCTCTTAGTACAGCTGAAACAAATACACCAGCCACAACAACTGAGAGCAGAACTGTGAGTACAACTGAGAAAACTACACCAGCCACATCAACTGAGAGCACAACTGTTAGTACAACTGAAACAACTACACCAGCCACAAAAACTGAGAGCACAACTTTTAGTACAGCTGAAACAACTACACCAGCCACAACAACTGAGAGCAAAGCTATTAGTACAACAGAAACAACTACACCAGTCACAACAACTGAAAGCACAGCTATTAGTACAACTGAAACAACTACACCAGCCACAAAAACTGAGAGCACAACTATTAGTACAGCTGAAACAACTACACCAGCCACAACAACTGAGAGCACAGCTATTAGTACAACAGAAACAACTACACCAGCCACAACAACTGAGAGCACAACTATTAGTACAACTGAAACAACTACTCCATTCACAAAAACAGAGAGCACAGCTATTAGTACAACTGAAACAACTACACCAGTCACAACAACTGAAAGCACAACTCTTAGTACAGCTGAATCAGCAACACCAGTCACAACAACTGAAAGCACAACTGTTAGTACAACTGAATCAGCAACACCAGCCACAACAACTGAGAGAACAGCTATTAGTACAACTGAAACAACTACACCAGCCACAACAACTGAGAGCACAACTATTAGTACAACTGAAACAACTACACCAGTCACAACTACTGAGAGCACAACTGTTAGTACAGCTGAAACAACTACACCAGCCACATCAACTGAGAGCACAACTCTTAGTACAGCTGAAACAACTACACCAGCCACATCAACTGAGAGCACACCTCTTAGTACAGCTGAAACAACTACACCAGCCACAACAACTGAGAGCACAACTGTGAGTACAACTGAGAAAACTACACCAGCCACATCAACTGAGAGCACAACTGTTAGTACAACTGAAACAACTACACCAGCCACAACAACTGAGAGCACAACTTTTAGTACAACTGAAACAACTACACCAGCCACAACAACTGAGAGCACAACTGTTAGTACAACTGAGACAACTACACCAGCCACATCAACTGAGAGCACAACTCTTAGTACAGCTGAAACAACTACACCAGTCACAACAACTGAGAGCACAACTGTTAGTACATCTGAAACATCTATACCAGCCACAACAACTGAGAGCAAAACTATTAGTACAGCTGAAACAACTACACCAGCCACAACAACTGAGAGCATAACTATTAGTACAGCTGAAACAACTACACCAGCCACAACAACTGAGAGCACAGCTATTAGTACAGCTGAAACATCTACACCAGCCACAACAACTGAGAGCACAACTATTAGTACAGCTGAAACAACTACACCAGCCACAACAACTGAGAGCATAACTATTAGTACAGCTGAAACAACTACACCAGCCACATCAACTGAGAGCACAACTATTAGTACAGCTGAAACAACTACACCAGCCACAACAACTGAGAGCACATCTATTAGTACAACTGAAACAACTACACCAGTCACAACAACTGAGAGCACAACTGTTAGTACAACTGAGACAACTACACCAGCCACATCAACTGAGAGCACAACTCTTAGTACAGCTGAAACAACTACACCAGTCACAACTACTGAGAGCACAACTGTTAGTACAGCTGAAACAACTACACCAGCCACATCAACTGAGAGCACAACTCTTAGTACAGCTGAAACAACTACACCAGCCACATCAACTGAGAGCACACCTCTTAGCACAGCTGAAACAACTACACCAGCCACAACAACTGAGAGCACAACTGTGAGTACAACTGAGAAAACTACACCAGCCACATCAACTGAGAGCACAACTGTTAGTACAACTGAAACAACTACACCAGCCACAACAACTGAGAGCACAACTTTTAGTACAACTGAGACAACTACACCAGCCACATCAACTGAGAGCACAACTGTTATTACAACTGAAACAACTACACCATCCACAACAACTGAGAGCACAACTCTTAGTACAACTGAAACAACTACACCAGCCACAAGAACTGAGAGCACAACTGTGAGTACAACTGAGAAAACTACACCAGCCACATCAACTGAGAGCACAACTGTTGGTACAACTGAAACAACTACACCAGCCACAACAACTGAAAGCACAACTGTTAGTACAACTGAAACAACTACACCAGTCACAACAACTGAAAGCACAACTGTTAGTACAGCTGAAACAACTACACCAGTCACAACAACTGAAAGCACAACTGTTAGTACAACTGAAACAACTACACCAGCCACAACAACTGAGAGCACAACTGCTATTACAGCTGAAATTATTACACCAACCACAACTGAGAGCACAACTATTAGTACAACTGAAACAACTACACCATTTACAACAACTGAGAGCACAACTATTAGTACAATTGAAACAACTACACCAGTCACAACAACTGAAAGCACAACTGTTAGTACAACTGAAACAACTACACCAGTCACAACAACTGAAAGCACAGCTATTAGTACAACTGAATCAACAACACCAGCCACAACAACTGAGAGCACAACTATTAGTACATCTAAAACAACTACACCAGCCACAACAACTGAGAGCACAACTATTAGTACAACTGAATCAGCAACACCAGCCACAACAACTGAGAGCACAACTATTAGTACAACTGAAACAACTACACCAGCCACAACAACTGAGAGCACAACTGTTAGTACAACAGAATCAGCAACACCAGCCACAACAACTGAGAGCACAACTATTAGTACAGCTGAAACAACTACACCAGCCACAACAACTGAGAGCATAACTATTAGTACAGCTGAAACATCTACACCAGCCACAACAACTGAGAGCACAACTATTAGTACAGCTGAAACAACTACACCAGCCACAACAACTGAGAGCATAACTATTAGTACAGCTGAAACAACTACACCAGCCACATCAACTGAGAGCACAACTATTAGTACAGCTGAAACAACTACACCAGCCACAACAACTGAGAGCACATCTATTAGTATAACTGAAACAACTACACCAGTCACAACAACTGAGAGCACAACTGTTAGTACAACTGAGACAACTACACCAGCCACATCAACTGAGAGCACAACTGTTAGTACAGCTGAAACAACTACACCAGCCACATCAACTGAGAGCACACCTCTTAGTACAGCTGAAACAACTACACCAGCCACAACAACTGAGAGCACAACTGTGAGTACAACTGAGAAAACTACACCAGCCACATCAACTGAGATCACAACTGTTAGTACAACTGAAACAACTACACCAGCCACAACAACTGAGAACACAACTGTTATTACAACTGAGACAACTACACCAGCCACATCAACTGAGAGCACAACTGTTATTACAACTGAAACAACTACACCAGTCACAACAACTGAAAGCACAGCTATTAGTACAACTGAAACAACTACACCAGCCACAACAACTGAGAGCACAACTGTGAGTACAACTGAGAAAACTACCCCAGCCACATCAACTGAGAGCACAACTGTTGGTACAACTGAAACAACTACACCATCCACAACAACTGAGAGCACAACTCTTAGTACAACTGAAACAACTACACCAGCCACAACAACTGAGAGCACAACTGTGAGTACAACTGAGAAAACTACACCAGCCACATCAACTGAGAGCACAACTGTTGGTACAACTGAAACAACTACACCAGCCACAACAACTGAAAGCACAACTGTTAGTACAACTGAAACAACTACACCAGTCACAACAACTGAAAGCACAACTGTTAGTACAGCTGAAACAACTACACCAGCCACAACAACTGAGAGCACAACTGTTAGTACAACTGAAACAACTACACCAGTCACAACAACTGAAAGCACAACTGTTAGTAAAACTGAAACAACTACACCAGCCACAACAACTGAGAGCACAACTGCTATTACAGCTGAAATGATTACAACAACCACAACTGAGAGCACAACTATTAGTACAACTGAAACAACTACACCATTTACAACAACTGAGAGCACAACTATTAGTACAATTAAAACAACTACACCAGTCACAACAACTGAAAGCACAACTGTTAGTACAACTGAAACAACTACACCAGTCACAACAACTGAAAGCACAGCTATTAGTACAACTGTAACAACTACACCAGCCACAACAACTGAGAGCACAACTATTAGTACAGATGAAACAACTACACCAGCCACAACAACTGAGAGCACAGCTATTAGTACAACAGAAACAACTACACCAGCCACAACAACTGAGAGCACAACTATTAGTACAACTGAAACAACTACACCATTCACAAAAACAGAGAGCACAGCTATTAGTACAACTGAATCAACAACACCAGCCACAACAACTGAGAGCACAACTATTAGTACATCTGAAACAACTACACCAGACACAACAACTGAGAGCACAACTATTAGTACAACTGAATCAGCAACACCAGCCACAACAACTGAGAGCACAACTATTAGTACAACTGAAACAACTACACCAGCTACAACAACTGAGAGCACAACTATTAGTACAACTGAATCAGCAACACCAGCCACAACAACTGAGATCACAACTATTAGTACAGCTGAAACAACTACACCAGCCACAACAACTGAGAGCATAACTATTAGTACAGCTGAAACTACACCAGCCACAACAACTGAGAGCACAGCTATTAGTACAGCTGAAACATCTACACCAGCCACAACAACTGAGAGCACAACTATTAGTACAGCTGAAACAACTACACCAGCCACAACAACTGAGAGCATAACTATTAGTACAGCTGAAACAACTACACCAGCCACATCAACTGAGAGCACAACTATTAGTACAGCTGAAACAACTACACCAGCCACAACAACTGAGAGCACATCTATTAGTATAACTGAAACAACTACACCAGTCACAACAACTGAGAGCACAACTGTTAGTACAACTGAGACAACTACACCAGCCACATCAACTGAGAGCACAACTGTTAGTACAGCTGAAACAACTACACCAGCCACATCAACTGAGAGCACACCTCTTAGTACAGCTGAAACAACTACACCAGCCACAACAACTGAGAGCACAACTGTGAGTACAACTGAGAAAACTACACCAGCCACATCAACTGAGATCACAACTGTTAGTACAACTGAAACAACTACACCAGCCACAACAACTGAGAACACAACTTTTAGTACAACTGAGACAACTACACCAGCCACATCAACTGAGAGCACAACTGTTATTACAACTGAAACAACTACACAAGCCACAACAACTGAGAGCACAACTGTGAGTACAACTGAAACAACTACACCAGCCACAACAACTGAGAGCACAACTGTGAGTACAACTGAGAAAACTACCCCAGCCACATCAACTGAGAGCACAACTGTTGGTACAACTGAAACAACTACACCATCCACAACAACTGAGAGCACAACTCTTAGTACAACTGAAACAACTACACCAGCCACAACAACTGAGAGCACAACTGTGAGTACAACTGAGAAAACTACACCAGCCACATCAACTGAGAGCACAACTGTTGGTACAACTGAAACAACTACACCAGCCACAACAAATGAAAGCACAACTGTTAGTACAACTGAAACAACTACACCAGTCACAACAACTGAAAGCACAACTGTTAGTACAGCTGAAACAACTACACCAGCCACAACAACTGAGAGCACAACTGTTAGTACAACTGAAACAACTACACCAGTCAAAACAACTGAAAGCACAACTGTTAGTAAAACTGAAACAACTACACCAGCCACAACAACTGAGAGCACAACTGCTATTACAGCTGAAATGATTACACCAACCACAACTGAGAGCACAACTATTAGTACAACTGAAACAACTACACCATTTACAACAACTGAGAGCACAACTATTAGTACAATTGAAACAACTACACCAGTCACAACAACTGAAAGCACAACTGTTAGTACAACTGAAACAACTACACCAGTCACAACAACTGAAAGCACAGCTATTAGTACAACTGTAACAACTACACCAGCCACAACAACTGAGAGCACAACTATTAGTACAGATGAAACAACTACACCAGCCACAACAACTGAGAGCACAGCTATTAGTACAACAGAAACAACTACACCAGCCACAACAACTGAGAGCACAACTATTAGTACAACTGAAACAACTACACCATTCACAAAAACAGAGAGCACAGCTATTAGTACAACTGAATCAACTACACCAGCCACAACAACTGAGAGCACAACTATTAGTACATCTGAAACAACTACACCAGACACAACAACTGAGAGCACAACTATTAGTACAACTGAATCAGCAACACCAGCCACAACAACTGAGAGCACAACTATTAGTACAACTGAAACAACTACACCAGCCACAACAACTGAGAGCACAACTATTAGTACAGCTGAAACAACTACACCAGTCACAACAACTGAGAGCACAACTGTTAGTACAACTGAGACAACTACACCAGCCACATCAACTGAGAGCACAACTGTTAGTAAAGCTGAAACAACTACACCAGCCACATCAACTGAGAGCACACCTCTTAGTACAGCTGAAACAACTACACCAGTCACAACAACTGAGAGCACAGCTATTAGTACAGCTGAAACAACTACACCAGCCACAACAACTGAGAGCACAACTATTAGTACAGCTGAAACAACTACACCAGCCGCAACAACTGAGAGCACAGCTATTAGTACAACTGAAACAACTACACCAGTCACAACAACTGAGAGCACAACTGTTAGTACAACTGAGACAACTACACCAGCCACATCAACTGAGAGCACAACTGTTAGTACAGCTGAAACAACTACACCAGCCACATCAACTGAGAGCACACCTCTTAGTACAGCTGAAACAACTACACCAGCCACAACAACTGAGAGCACAACTGTGAGTACAACTGAGAAAACTACACCAGCCACATCAACTGAGAGCACAACTGTTAGTACAAATGAAACAACTACACCAGCCACAACAACTGAGAGCACAACTTTTAGTACAACTGAGACAACTACACCAGCCACATCAACTGAGAGCACAACTGTTAGTACAGCTGAAACAACTACACCAGCCACAACAACTGAAAGCACAACTGTTAGTACAACTGAAACAACTACAGCAGTCACAACAACTGAAAGCACAACTTTTAGTACAACTGAAACAACTACACCATTTACCACAACTGAGAGCACAACTATTAGTACAACTGAAACAACTACACCAGTCACAACAACTGAAAGCACAACTGTTAGTACATCTGAAACAACTACACCAGTCACAACAACTGAAAGCACAACTGTTAGTACAGCTGAAACAACTACACCAGCCACAACAACTGAGAGAACAACTGCTATTACAGCTGAAACAACTACACCAGTCACAACAACTGAGAGCACAACTGTTAGTACAACTGAGACAACTACACCAGCCACATCAACTGAGAGCACAACTGTTAGTACAGCTGAAACAACTACACCAGCCACATCAACTGAGAGCACACCTCTTAGTACAGCTGAAACAACTACACCAGTCACAACAACTGAGAGCACAGCTATTAGTACAGCTGAAACAACTACACCAGCCACAACAACTGAGAGCACAACTATTAGTACAGCTGAAACAACTACACCAGCCGCAACAACTGAGAGCACAGCTATTAGTACAACTGAAACAACTACACCAGTCACAACAACTGAGAGCACAACTGTTAGTACAACTGAGACAACTACACCAGCCACATCAACTGAGAGCACAACTGTTAGTACAGCTGAAACAACTACACCAGCCACATCAACTGAGAGCACACCTCTTAGTACAGCTGAAACAACTACACCAGCCACAACAACTGAGAGCACAACTGTGAGTACAACTGAGAAAACTACACCAGCCACATCAACTGAGAGCACAACTGTTAGTACAAATGAAACAACTACACCAGCCACAACAACTGAGAGCACAACTTTTAGTACAACTGAGACAACTACACCAGCCACATCAACTGAGAGCACAACTGTTAGTACAGCTGAAACAACTACACCAGCCACAACAACTGAAAGCACAACTGTTAGTACAACTGAAACAACTACAGCAGTCACAACAACTGAAAGCACAACTTTTAGTACAACTGAAACAACTACACCATTTACCACAACTGAAAGCACAACTATTAGTACAACTGAAACAACTACACCAGTCACAACAACTGAAAGCACAACTGTTAGTACATCTGAAACAACTACACCAGTCACAACAACTGAAAGCACAACTGTTAGTACAGCTGAAACAACTACACCAGCCACAACAACTGAGAGCACAACTGTTAGTACAAATGAAACAACTACACCAGTCACAACAACTGAAAGCACAACTGTTAGTACAACTGAAACAACTACACCAGCCACAACAACTGAGAGCACAACTGCTATTACAGCTGAAGTAATTACACCAACCACAACAACTGAAAGCACAACTGTTAGTACATCTGAAACAACTACACCAGCCCCAACAACTGAGAGCATAACTATTAGTACAGCTGAAACAACTACACCAGCCACATCAACTGAGAGCACAACTATTAGTACAGCTGAAACAACTACACCAGCCACATCAACTGAGAGCACAACTATTAGTACAGCTGAAACAACTACACCAGCCACAACAACTGAGAGCACAACTATTAGTACAGCTGAAACAACTACACCAGCCACAACAACTGAGAGCACAGCTATTAGTACAACTGAAACAACTACACCAGTCACAACAACTGAGAGCACAACTATTAGTACAGCTGAAACAACTACACCAGTCACAACAACTGAAAGCACAACTGTTAGTACAACTGAAACAACTACACCAGTCACAACAACTGAAAGCACAACTGTTAGTACAACTGAAACAACTACACCAGTCACAACAACTGAAAGCACAGCTATTAGTACAACTGAAACTACTACACCAGCCACAACAACTGAGAGCACAACCGCTATTATAGCTGAAATAATTACACCAACCAGAACAACTGAGAGCACAACTATTAGTACAACTGAAACAACTACACCAGCCACAACAACAGAGAGCACAACTATTAGTACAGCTGAAACAACTACACCAGTCACAACAACTGAAAGCACAACTGTTAGTACAACTAAAACAACTACACCAGTCACAACAACTGAAAGCACAACTCTTAGTACAGCTGAAACAACTACACCAGTCAAAACAACTGAAAGCACAACTGTTAGTACAACTGAAACAACTACACCAGCCACATCAACTGAGAGCACAACTCTTAGTACAGCTGAAATAATTACACCAACCACAACAACTGAGAGCACAACTGTTAGTACAACTGAAACAACTACACCAGTCACAACAACTGAAAGCACAGCTATTAGTACAACTGAAACTACTACACCAGCCACAACAACTGAGAGCACAACCGCTATTATAGCTGAAATAATTACACCAACCAGAACAACTGAGAGCACAACTATTAGTACAACTGAAACAACTACACCAGCCACAACAACAGAGAGCACAACTATTAGTACAGCTGAAACAACTACACCAGTCACAACAACTGAAAGCACAACTGTTAGTACAACTGAAACAACTACACCAGTCACAACAACTGAAAGCACAACTCTTAGTACAGCTGAAACAACTACACCAGTAACAACAACTGAAAGCACAACTGTTAGTACAACTGAAACAACTACACCAGCCACATCAACTGAGAGCACAACTGTTAGTACAGCTGAAACAACTACACCAGCCTCAACAACTGAGAGCACAACTGTTAGTACAACTGAGACAACTACACCAGCCACATCAACTGAGAGCACAACTGTTAGTACAGCTGAAACATCTACACCAGCCACAACAACAGAGAGCACAACTATTAGTACAGCTGAAACAACTACACCAGCCACAACAACTGAGAGCATAACTATTAGTACAGCTGAAACAACTACACCAGCCACATCAACTGAGAGCACAACTATTAGTACAGCTGAAACAACTACACCAGTCACAACAACTGAGAGCACAACTGTTAGTACAACTGAGACAACTACACCAGCCACATCAACTGAGAGCACAACTGTTAGTACAGCTGAAACAACTACACCAGCCACATCAACTGAGAGCACACCTCTTAGTACAGCTGAAACAACTACACCAGTCACAACAACTGAGAGCACAGCTATTAGTACAGCTGAAACAACTACACCAGCCACAACAACTGAGAGCACAACTATTAGTACAGCTGAAACAACTACACCAGCCACAACAACTGAGAGCACAGCTATTAGTACAACTGAAACAACTACACCAGTCACAACAACTGAGAGCACAACTGTTAGTACAACTGAGACAACTACACCAGCCACATCAACTGAGAGCACAACTGTTAGTACAGCTGAAACAACTACACCAGCCACATCAACTGAGAGCACACCTCTTAGTACAGCTGAAACAACTACACCAGCCACAACAACTGAGAGCACAACTGTGAGTACAACTGAGAAAACTACACCAGCCACATCAACTGAGAGCACAACTGTTAGTACAAATGAAACAACTACACCAGCCACAACAACTGAGAGCACAACTTTTAGTACAACTGAGACAACTACACCAGCCACATCAACTGAGAGCACAACTGTTAGTACAGCTGAAACAACTACACCAGCCACAACAACTGAAAGCACAACTGTTAGTACAACTGAAACAACTACAGCAGTCACAACAACTGAAAGCACAACTTTTAGTACAACTGAAACAACTACACCATTTACCACAACTGAGAGCACAACTATTAGTACAACTGAAACAACTACACCAGTCACAACAACTGAAAGCACAACTGTTAGTACATCTGAAACAACTACACCAGTCACAACAACTGAAAGCACAACTGTTAGTACAGCTGAAACAACTACACCAGCCACAACAACTGAGAGCACAACTGTTAGTACAAATGAAACAACTACACCAGTCACAACAACTGAAAGCACAACTGTTAGTACAACTGAAACAACTACACCAGCCACAACAACTGAGAGCACAACTGCTATTACAGCTGAAATAATTACACCAACCACAACAACTGAAAGCACAACTGTTAGTACATCTGAAACAACTACACCAGCCCCAACAACTGAGAGCATAACTATTAGTACAGCTGAAACAACTACACCAGCCACATCAACTGAGAGCACAACTATTAGTACAGCTGAAACAACTACACCAGCCACATCAACTGAGAGCACAACTATTAGTACAGCTGAAACAACTACACCAGCCACAACAACTGAGAGCACAACTATTAGTACAGCTGAAACAACTACACCAGCCACAACAACTGAGAGCACAGCTATTAGTACAACTGAAACAACTACACCAGTCACAACAACTGAGAGCACAACTATTAGTACAGCTGAAACAACTACACCAGTCACAACAACTGAAAGCACAACTGTTAGTACAACTGAAACAACTACACCAGTCACAACAACTGAAAGCACAACTGTTAGTACAACTGAAACAACTACACCAGTCACAACAACTGAAAGCACAGCTATTAGTACAACTGAAACTACTACACCAGCCACAACAACTGAGAGCACAACCGCTATTATAGCTGAAATAATTACACCAACCAGAACAACTGAGAGCACAACTATTAGTACAACTGAAACAACTACACCAGCCACAACAACAGAGAGCACAACTATTAGTACAGCTGAAACAACTACACCAGTCACAACAACTGAAAGCACAACTGTTAGTACAACTAAAACAACTACACCAGTCACAACAACTGAAAGCACAACTCTTAGTACAGCTGAAACAACTACACCAGTCACAACAACTGAAAGCACAACTGTTAGTACAACTGAAACAACTACACCAGCCACATCAACTGAGAGCACAACTATTAGTACAGCTGAAACAACTACACCAGCCACAACAACTGAGAGCACAACTATTAGTACAGCTGAAACAACTACACCAGCCACAACAACTGAGAGCACAGCTATTAGTACAACTGAAACAACTACACCAGTCACAACAACTGAGAGCACAACTATTAGTACAACTGAAACAACTACACCAGCCACAACAACAGAGAGCACAACTATTAGTACAGCTGAAACAACTACACCAGTCACAACAACTGAAAGCACAACTGTTAGTACAACTGAAACAACTACACCAGTCACAACAACTGAAAGCACAACTGTTAGTACAACTGAAACAACTACACCAGTCACAACAACTGAAAGCACAACTGTTAGTACAACTGAAACAACTACACCAGTCACAACAACTGAAAGCACAGCTATTAGTACAACTGAAACTACTACACCAGCCACAACAACTGAGAGCACAACCGCTATTATAGCTGAAATAATTACACCAACCAGAACAACTGAGAGCACAACTATTAGTACAACTGAAACAACTACACCAGCCACAACAACAGAGAGCACAACTATTAGTACAGCTGAAACAACTACACCAGTCACAACAACTGAAAGCACAACTGTTAGTACAACTGAAACAACTACACCAGTCACAACAACTGAAAGCACAACTCTTAGTACAGCTGAAACAACTACACCAGTCACAACAACTGAAAGCACAACTGTTAGTACAACTGAAACAACTACACCAGCCACATCAACTGAGAGCACAACTATTAGTACAGCTGAAACAACTACACCAGCCACAACAACTGAGAGCACAACTATTAGTACAGCTGAAACAACTACACCAGCCACAACAACTGAGAGCACAGCTATTAGTACAACTGAAACAACTACACCAGTCACAACAACTGAGAGCACAACTATTAGTACAACTGAAACAACTACACCAGCCACAACAACAGAGAGCACAACTATTAGTACAGCTGAAACAACTACACCAGTCACAACAACTGAAAGCACAACTGTTAGTACAACTGAAACAACTACACCAGTCACAACAACTGAAAGCACAACTGTTAGTACAACTGAAACAACTACACCAGTCACAACAACTGAAAGCACAACTGTTAGTACAACTGAAACAACTACACCAGTCACAACAACTGAAAGCACAGCTATTAGTACAACTGAAACTACTACACCAGCCACAACAACTGAGAGCACAACCGCTATTATAGCTGAAATAATTACACCAACCAGAACAACTGAGAGCACAACTATTAGTACAACTGAAACAACTACACCAGCCACAACAACAGAGAGCACAACTATTAGTACAGCTGAAACAACTACACCAGTCACAACAACTGAAAGCACAACTGTTAGTACAACTGAAACAACTACACCAGTCACAACAACTGAAAGCACAACTCTTAGTACAGCTGAAACAACTACACCAGTAACAACAACTGAAAGCACAACTGTTAGTACAACTGAAACAACTACACCAGCCACATCAACTGAGAGCACAACTGTTAGTACAGCTGAAACAACTACACCAGCCTCAACAACTGAGAGCACAACTGTTAGTACAACTGAGACAACTACACCAGCCACATCAACTGAGAGCACAACTGTTAGTACAGCTGAAACATCTACACCAGCCACAACAACAGAGAGCACAACTATTAGTACAGCTGAAACAACTACACCAGCCACAACAACTGAGAGCATAACTATTAGTACAGCTGAAACAACTACACCAGCCACATCAACTGAGAGCACAACTATTAGTACAGCTGAAACAACTACACCAGTCACAACAACTGAGAGCACAACTGTTAGTACAACTGAGACAACTACACCAGCCACATCAACTGAGAGCACAACTGTTAGTACAGCTGAAACAACTACACCAGCCACATCAACTGAGAGCACACCTCTTAGTACAGCTGAAACAACTACACCAGTCACAACAACTGAGAGCACAGCTATTAGTACAGCTGAAACAACTACACCAGCCACAACAACTGAGAGCACAACTATTAGTACAGCTGAAACAACTACACCAGCCACAACAACTGAGAGCACAGCTATTAGTACAACTGAAACAACTACACCAGTCACAACAACTGAGAGCACAACTGTTAGTACAACTGAGACAACTACACCAGCCACATCAACTGAGAGCACAACTGTTAGTACAGCTGAAACAACTACACCAGCCACATCAACTGAGAGCACACCTCTTAGTACAGCTGAAACAACTACACCAGCCACAACAACTGAGAGCACAACTGTGAGTACAACTGAGAAAACTACACCAGCCACATCAACTGAGAGCACAACTGTTAGTACAAATGAAACAACTACACCAGCCACAACAACTGAGAGCACAACTTTTAGTACAACTGAGACAACTACACCAGCCACATCAACTGAGAGCACAACTGTTAGTACAGCTGAAACAACTACACCAGCCACAACAACTGAAAGCACAACTGTTAGTACAACTGAAACAACTACAGCAGTCACAACAACTGAAAGCACAACTTTTAGTACAACTGAAACAACTACACCATTTACCACAACTGAGAGCACAACTATTAGTACAACTGAAACAACTACACCAGTCACAACAACTGAAAGCACAACTGTTAGTACATCTGAAACAACTACACCAGTCACAACAACTGAAAGCACAACTGTTAGTACAGCTGAAACAACTACACCAGCCACAACAACTGAGAGCACAACTGTTAGTACAAATGAAACAACTACACCAGTCACAACAACTGAAAGCACAACTGTTAGTACAACTGAAACAACTACACCAGCCACAACAACTGAGAGCACAACTGCTATTACAGCTGAAATAATTACACCAACCACAACAACTGAAAGCACAACTGTTAGTACATCTGAAACAACTACACCAGCCCCAACAACTGAGAGCATAACTATTAGTACAGCTGAAACAACTACACCAGCCACATCAACTGAGAGCACAACTATTAGTACAGCTGAAACAACTACACCAGCCACATCAACTGAGAGCACAACTATTAGTACAGCTGAAACAACTACACCAGCCACAACAACTGAGAGCACAACTATTAGTACAGCTGAAACAACTACACCAGCCACAACAACTGAGAGCACAGCTATTAGTACAACTGAAACAACTACACCAGTCACAACAACTGAGAGCACAACTATTAGTACAGCTGAAACAACTACACCAGTCACAACAACTGAAAGCACAACTGTTAGTACAACTGAAACAACTACACCAGTCACAACAACTGAAAGCACAACTGTTAGTACAACTGAAACAACTACACCAGTCACAACAACTGAAAGCACAGCTATTAGTACAACTGAAACTACTACACCAGCCACAACAACTGAGAGCACAACCGCTATTATAGCTGAAATAATTACACCAACCAGAACAACTGAGAGCACAACTATTAGTACAACTGAAACAACTACACCAGCCACAACAACAGAGAGCACAACTATTAGTACAGCTGAAACAACTACACCAGTCACAACAACTGAAAGCACAACTGTTAGTACAACTAAAACAACTACACCAGTCACAACAACTGAAAGCACAACTCTTAGTACAGCTGAAACAACTACACCAGTCACAACAACTGAAAGCACAACTGTTAGTACAACTGAAACAACTACACCAGCCACATCAACTGAGAGCACAACTATTAGTACAGCTGAAACAACTACACCAGCCACAACAACTGAGAGCACAACTATTAGTACAGCTGAAACAACTACACCAGCCACAACAACTGAGAGCACAGCTATTAGTACAACTGAAACAACTACACCAGTCACAACAACTGAGAGCACAACTATTAGTACAACTGAAACAACTACACCAGCCACAACAACAGAGAGCACAACTATTAGTACAGCTGAAACAACTACACCAGTCACAACAACTGAAAGCACAACTGTTAGTACAACTGAAACAACTACACCAGTCACAACAACTGAAAGCACAACTGTTAGTACAACTGAAACAACTACACCAGTCACAACAACTGAAAGCACAACTGTTAGTACAACTGAAACAACTACACCAGTCACAACAACTGAAAGCACAGCTATTAGTACAACTGAAACTACTACACCAGCCACAACAACTGAGAGCACAACCGCTATTATAGCTGAAATAATTACACCAACCAGAACAACTGAGAGCACAACTATTAGTACAACTGAAACAACTACACCAGCCACAACAACAGAGAGCACAACTATTAGTACAGCTGAAACAACTACACCAGTCACAACAACTGAAAGCACAACTGTTAGTACAACTAAAACAACTACACCAGTCACAACAACTGAAAGCACAACTCTTAGTACAGCTGAAACAACTACACCAGTCACAACAACTGAAAGCACAACTGTTAGTACAACTGAAACAACTACACCAGCCACATCAACTGAGAGCACAACTCTTAGTACAGCTGAAATAATTACACCAACCACAACAACTGAGAGCACAACTGTTAGTACAACTGAAACAACTACACCAGTCACAACAACTGAAAGCACAGCTATTAGTACAACTGAAACTACTACACCAGCCACAACAACTGAGAGCACAACCGCTATTATAGCTGAAATAATTACACCAACCAGAACAACTGAGAGCACAACTATTAGTACAACTGAAACAACTACACCAGCCACAACAACAGAGAGCACAACTATTAGTACAGCTGAAACAACTACACCAGTCACAACAACTGAAAGCACAACTGTTAGTACAACTGAAACAACTACACCAGTCACAACAACTGAAAGCACAACTCTTAGTACAGCTGAAACAACTACACCAGTCACAACAACTGAAAGCACAACTGTTAGTACAACTGAAACAACTACACCAGCCACATCAACTGAGAGCACAACTGTTAGTACAGCCTCAACAACTACACCAGCCTCAACAACTGAGAGCACAACTGTTAGTACAACTGAGACAACTACACCAGCCACATCAACTGAGAGCACAACTGTTAGTACAGCTGAAACATCTACACCAGCCACAACAACAGAGAGCACAACTATTAGTACAGCTGAAACAACTACACCAGCCACAACAACTGAGAGCATAACTATTAGTACAGCTGAAACAACTACACCAGCCACATCAACTGAGAGCACAACTATTAGTACAGCTGAAACAACTACACCAGTCACAACAACTGAGAGCACAACTGTTAGTACAACTGAGACAACTACACCAGCCACATCAACTGAGAGCACAACTGTTAGTACAGCTGAAACAACTACACCAGCCACATCAACTGAGAGCACACCTCTTAGTACAGCTGAAACAACTACACCAGTCACAACAACTGAGAGCACAGCTATTAGTACAGCTGAAACAACTACACCAGCCACAACAACTGAGAGCACAACTATTAGTACAGCTGAAACAACTACACCAGCCACAACAACTGAGAGCACAGCTATTAGTACAACTGAAACAACTACACCAGTCACAACAACTGAGAGCACAACTGTTAGTACAACTGAGACAACTACACCAGCCACATCAACTGAGAGCACAACTGTTAGTACAGCTGAAACAACTACACCAGCCACATCAACTGAGAGCACACCTCTTAGTACAGCTGAAACAACTACACCAGCCACAACAACTGAGAGCACAACTGTGAGTACAACTGAGAAAACTACACCAGCCACATCAACTGAGAGCACAACTGTTAGTACAAATGAAACAACTACACCAGCCACAACAACTGAGAGCACAACTTTTAGTACAACTGAGACAACTACACCAGCCACATCAACTGAGAGCACAACTGTTAGTACAGCTGAAACAACTACACCAGCCACAACAACTGAAAGCACAACTGTTAGTACAACTGAAACAACTACAGCAGTCACAACAACTGAAAGCACAACTTTTAGTACAACTGAAACAACTACACCATTTACCACAACTGAGAGCACAACTATTAGTACAACTGAAACAACTACACCAGTCACAACAACTGAAAGCACAACTGTTAGTACATCTGAAACAACTACACCAGTCACAACAACTGAAAGCACAACTGTTAGTACAGCTGAAACAACTACACCAGCCACAACAACTGAGAGCACAACTGTTAGTACAAATGAAACAACTACACCAGTCACAACAACTGAAAGCACAACTGTTAGTACAACTGAAACAACTACACCAGCCACAACAACTGAGAGCACAACTGCTATTACAGCTGAAATAATTACACCAACCACAACAACTGAAAGCACAACTGTTAGTACATCTGAAACAACTACACCAGCCCCAACAACTGAGAGCATAACTATTAGTACAGCTGAAACAACTACACCAGCCACATCAACTGAGAGCACAACTATTAGTACAGCTGAAACAACTACACCAGCCACATCAACTGAGAGCACAACTATTAGTACAGCTGAAACAACTACACCAGCCACAACAACTGAGAGCACAACTATTAGTACAGCTGAAACAACTACACCAGCCACAACAACTGAGAGCACAGCTATTAGTACAACTGAAACAACTACACCAGTCACAACAACTGAGAGCACAACTATTAGTACAGCTGAAACAACTACACCAGTCACAACAACTGAAAGCACAACTGTTAGTACAACTGAAACAACTACACCAGTCACAACAACTGAAAGCACAACTGTTAGTACAACTGAAACAACTACACCAGTCACAACAACTGAAAGCACAGCTATTAGTACAACTGAAACTACTACACCAGCCACAACAACTGAGAGCACAACCGCTATTATAGCTGAAATAATTACACCAACCAGAACAACTGAGAGCACAACTATTAGTACAACTGAAACAACTACACCAGCCACAACAACAGAGAGCACAACTATTAGTACAGCTGAAACAACTACACCAGTCACAACAACTGAAAGCACAACTGTTAGTACAACTAAAACAACTACACCAGTCACAACAACTGAAAGCACAACTGTTAGTACAACTGAAACAACTACACCAGTCACAACAACTGAAAGCACAACTGTTAGTACAGCTGAAACAACTACACCAGCCACAACAACTGAGAGCACAACTGTTAGTACAGCTGAAACAACTACACCAGCCACAACAACTGAGAGCACAACTGCTAGTACAACTGAAACAACTACACCAGCCACATCAACTGAGAGCACAACTATTAGTACAGCTGAAACAACTACACCAGCCACAACAACTGAGAGCACATCTATTAGTACAACTGAAACAACTACACCAGTCACAACAACTGAGAGCACAACTATTAGTACAGCTGAAACAACTACACCAGCCACAACAACTGAGAGCACAACTGCTATTACAGCTGAAATAATTACACCAACCACAACAACTGAAAGCACAACTGTTAGTACATCTGAAACAACTACACCAGCCACAACAACTAAGAGCACAACTGTTAGTACAGCTGAAACAACTACACCAGCCACAACAACTGAGAGCACAGCTATCACAACAGCTGAGAGCACAGCTATTAGTACAGCTGAAACATCTACACCAGCCACAACAACTGAGAGAACAACTATTAGTACAGCTGAAACAACTACACCAGCCACATCAACTGAGAGCACAACTATTAGTACAGCTGAAACAACTACACCAACCACAACAACTGAGAGCACATCTATTAGTACAACTGAAACAACTACACCAGTCACAACAACTGAGAGCACAACTATTAGTACAGCTGAAACAACTACACCAGCCACAACAACTGAGAGCACAACTATTAGTACTGCTGAAACAACTACACCAGCCACAACAACTGAGAGCACAGCTATTAGTACAACTGAAACAACTACACCAGTCACAAAAACTGAGAGCACAACGGTTAGTACAGCTGAAACAACTACACCATTTACAACAACTGAGAGCACAACTATTAGTACAGCTGAAACAACTACACCAGTCACAACAACTGAAAGCACAACTGTTAGTACAACTGAAACAACTACACCAGTCACAACAACTGAAAGCACAACTGTTAGTACAACTGAAACAACTACACCAGTCACAACAACTGAAAGCACAGCTATTAGTACAACTGAAACTACTACACCAGCCACAACAACTGAGAGCACAACCGCTATTACAGCTGAAATAATTACACCAACCACAACTGAGAGCACAACTATTAGTACAACTGAAACAACTACACCATTTACAACAACTGAGAGCACAACTATTAGTACAATTGAAACAACTACACCAGTCACAACAACTGAAAGCACAACTGTTAGTACAACTGAAACAACTACACCAGTCACAACAACTGAAAGCACAGCTATTAGTACAACTGAAACAACTACACCAGCCACAACAACTGAGAGCACAACTATTAGTACAGCTGAAACAACTACACCAGCCACAACAACTGAGAGCACAGCTATTAGTACAACAGAAACAACTACACCAGCCACAACAACTGAGAGCACAACTATTAGTACAACTGAAACAACTACACCATTCACAAAAACAAAGAGCACAGCTATTAGTAGAACTGAATCAACAACACCAGCCACAACAACTGAGAGCACAACTATTAGTACATCTGAAACAACTACACCAGCCACAACAACTGAGAGCACAACTATTAGTACAACTGAATCAGCAACACCAGCCACAACAACTGAGAGCACAACTATTAGTACAACTGAAACAACTACACCAGCCACAACAACTGAGAGCACAGCTATTAGTATAACTGAATCGACAACACCAGCCACAACAACTGAGAGCACAACTATTAGTACAGCTGAAACAACTACACCAGCCACAACAACTGAGAGCACAGCTATTAGTACAACTGAAACAACTACACCAGCCACAACAACTGAGAGCACAACTATTAGTGCAACTGAAACAACTACACCTGCCACAACAACTGAGAGCACAACTGTTAGTACAACTGAGACAACTACACCAGCCACATCAACTGAGAGCACAACTCTTAGTACAGCTGAAATAATTACACCAACCACAACAACTGAGAGCACAACTGTTAGTACATCTGAAACAACTACACCAGCCACAACAACTGAGAGCACAACTGTTAGTACAGCTGAAACAACTACACCAGCCACAACAACTGAGAGCACAACTGTTAGTACAGCTGAAACAACTACACCAGCCACAACAACTGAGAGCACAACTGTTAGTACAGCTGAAACAACTACACCAGCCACAACAACTGAAAGCACAACTATTAGTACAGCTGAAACAACTACACCAGCCACAACAACTGAGAGCACAGCTATTAGTACAACTGAAACAACTACACCAGTCACAAAAACTGAGAGCACAACTGTTAGTACAGCTGAAACAACTACACCATTTACAACAACTGAGAGCACAACTATTAGTACAGCTGAAACAACTACACCAGTCACAACAACTGAAAGCACAACTGTTAGTACAACTGAAACAACTACACCAGTCACAATAACTGAAAGCACAACTGTTAGTACAACTGAAACAACTACACCAGTCACAACAACTGAAAGCACAACTATTAGTACAACTGAAACTACTACACCAGCCACAACAACTGAGAGCACAACCGCTATTACAGCTGAAATAATTACACCAACCACAACTGAGAGCACAACTATTAGTACAACTGAAACAACTACACCATTTACAACAACTGAGAGCACAACTATTAGTACAATTGAAACAACTACACCAGTCACAACAACTGAAAGCACAACTGTTAGTACAACTGAAACAACTACACCAGTCACAACAACTGAAAGCACAGCTATTAGTACAACTGAAACAACTACACCAGCCACAACAACTGAGAGCACAACTATTAGTACAGCTGAAACAACTACACCAGCCACAACAACTGAGAGCACAGCTATTAGTACAACAGAAACAACTACACCAGCCACAACAACTGAGAGCACAACTATTAGTACAACTGAAACAACTACACCATTCACAAAAACAGAGAGCACAGCTATTAGTACAACTGAATCAACAACACCAGCCACAAAAACTGAGAGCACAACTATTAGTACATCTGAAACAACTACACCAGCCACAACAACTGAGAGCACAACTATTAGTACAACTGAATCAGCAACACCAGCCACAACAACTGAGAGCACAACTATTAGTACAACTGAAACAACTACACCAGCCACAACAACTGAGAGCACAGCTATTAGTAAAACTGAATCGACAACACCAGCCACAACAACTGAGAGCACAACTATTAGTACAGCTGAAACAACTACACCAGCCACAACAACTGAGAGCACAGCTATTAGTACAACTGAAACAACTACACCAGCCACAACAACTGAGAGCACAACTATTAGTACAACTGAAACAACTACACCAGCCACAACAACTGAGAGCACAACTGTTAGTACAACTGAGACAACTACACCAGCCACATCAACTGAGAGCACAACTCTTAGTACAGCTGAAATAATTACACCAACCACAAAAACTGAGAGCACAACTGTTAGTACATCTGAAACAACTACACCAGCCACAACAACTGAGAGCACAACTGTTAGTACAGCTGAAACAACTACACCAGCCACAACAACTGAGAGCACAACTGTTAGTACAGCTGAAACAACTACACCAGCCACAACAACTGAGAGCACAACTGCTAGTACAACTGAAACAACTACACCAGCCACAACAACTGAGAGCACAACTGTTAGTACAACTGAGACAACTACACCAGCCACATCAACTGAGAGCACAACTCTTAGTACAGCTGAAACAACTACACCAGTCACAACAACTGAGAGCACAACTGTTAGTACATCTGAAACATCTACACCAGCCACAACAACTGAGAGCACAACTGCTATTACAGCTGAAATTATTACACCAAACACAACTGAGAGCACAACTATTAGTACAACTGAAACAACTACACCATTTAAAACAACTGAGGGCACAACTATTAGTACAACTGAAACAACTACACCAGTCACAACAACTGAAAGCACAACTGTTAGTACAACTGAAACAACTACACCAGCCACAACAACTGAGAGCACAGCTATTAGTACAACAGAAACAACTACACCAGTCACAACAACTGAGAGCACAACTATTAGTACAACTGAAACAACTACACCATTCACAAAAACAGAGAGCACAGCTATTAGTACAACTGAATCAGCAACACCAGCCACAACAACTGAGAGCACAACTATTAGTACAACTGAAACAACTACACCAGCCACAACAACTGAGAGCACAGCTATTAGTAAAACTGAATCGACAACACCAGCCACAACAACTGAGAGCACAACTATTAGTACAGCTGAAACAACTACACCAGCCACAACAACTGAGAGCACAGCTATTAGTACAACTGAAACAACTACACCAGCCACAACAACTGAGAGCACAACTATTAGTACAACTGAAACAACTACACAAGCCACAACAACTGAGAGCACAACTGTTAGTACAACTGAGACAACTACACCAGCCACATCAACTGAGAGCACAACTCTTAGTACAGCTGAAATAATTACACCAACCACAAAAACTGAGAGCACAACTGTTAGTACATCTGAAACAACTACACCAGCCACAACAACTGAGAGCACAACTGTTAGTACAGCTGAAACAACTACACCAGCCACAACAACTGAGAGCACAACTGTTAGTACAGCTGAAACAACTACACCAGCCACAACAACTGAGAGCACAACTGCTAGTACAACTGAAACAACTACACCAGCCACAACAACTGAGAGCACAACTGTTAGTACAACTGAGACAACTACACCAGCCACATCAACTGAGAGCACAACTCTTAGTACAGCTGAAACAACTACACCAGTCACAACAACTGAGAGCACAACTGTTAGTACATCTGAAACATCTACACCAGCCACAACAACTGAGAGCACAACTGCTATTACAGCTGAAATTATTACACCAAACACAACTGAGAGCACAACTATTAGTACAACTGAAACAACTACACCATTTAAAACAACTGAGGGCACAACTATTAGTACAACTGAAACAACTACACCAGTCACAACAACTGAAAGCACAACTGTTAGTACAACTGAAACAACTACACCAGCCACAACAACTGAGAGCACAGCTATTAGTACAACAGAAACAACTACACCAGTCACAACAACTGAGAGCACAACTATTAGTACAACTGAAACAACTACACCATTCACAAAAACAGAGAGCACAGCTATTAGTACAACTGAATCAGCAATACCAGCCACAACAACTGAGAGCACAACTATTAGTACAACTGAATCAACAACACCAGCCACAACAACTGAGAGCACAACTATTAGTACAACTGAAACAACTATACCAGCCATAACAACTGAGAGCACAACTATTAGTACAACTGAATCAGCAACACCAGCCACAACAACTGAGAGCACAACTATTAGTACAACTGAAACAACTACACCAGCTACAACAACTGAGAGCACAACTATTAGTACAAATGAAACAACTACACCAGCCACAACAACTGAGAGCACAACTATTAGTACAATCGAAACAACTACACCATTCACAACAACAGAGAGCACAGCTATTAGTACAACTGAATCAACAACACCAGCCACAACAACTGAGAGCACAACTATTAGTACAGCTGAAACAACTACACCAGCCACAACAACTGAGAGCACAGCTATTAGTACAACTGAAACAACTACACCAGCCACAACAACTGAGAGCACAACTATTAGTACAACTGAAACAACTACACCAGTCACAACAACTGAAAGAACAACTGTTAGTACAGCTGAAACAATTACACCAGCCACAACAACTGAGAGCACAACTGCTATTACAGCTGAAATAATTACACCAATCACAACAACTGAGAGCACAACTGTTAGTACATCTGAAACAACTACACCAGCCACAACAACTGAGAGCACAACTGTTAGTACAGCTGAAACAACTACACCAGCCACAACAACTGAGAGCACAACTGTTAGTACAGCTGAAACAACTACACCAGCCACAACAACTGAGAGCACAACTGCTAGTACAACTGAAACAACTACACCAGCCACAACAACTGAGAGCACAACTGTTAGTACAACTGAGACAACTACACCAGCCACATCAACTGAGAGCACAACTCTTAGTACAGCTGAAACAACTACACCAGTCACAACAACTGAAAGCACAACTGTTAGTACATCTGAAACATCTACACCAGCCACAACAACTGAGAGCACAACTGCTAGTACAGCTGAAACAACTACACCAGCCACAACAACTGAGAGCACAACTGTTAGTACAACTGAAACAACTACACCAGCCACATCAACTGAGAGCACAACTCTTAGTACAGCTGAAATAATTACACCAACCACAACAACTGAGAGCACAACTGTTAGCACAACTGAAACAACTACAGCAGTCACAACAACTGAAAGCACAACTGTTAGTACAGCTGAAACAACTACACCAGCCACAACAACTGAGAGCACAACTGCTAGTACAACTGAAACAACTACACCAGCCACAACAACTGAGAGCACAACTGTTAGTACAACTGAGACAACTACACCAGCCACATCAACTGAAAGCACAACTCTTAGTACAGCTGAAACAACTACACCAGCCACAACAACTGAGAGTACAACTGCTATTACAGCTGAAATAATTACACCAACCACAACATCTGAGAGCACAACTATTAGTACAACTGAAACAACTACACCATTTACAACAACTGAGAGCACAACTATTAGTACAACTGAAACAACTACACCAGTCACAACAACTGAAACCACAACTGTTAGTACAGCTGAAACAACTACACCAGCCACAACAACTGAGAGCACAACTATTAGTACAACTGAAACAACTACACCAGCCACAACAACTGAGAGCACAACTGTTAGTACAACTGAGACAACTACACCAGCCACATCAACTGAGAGCACAACTCTTAGTACAGCTGAAATAATTACACCAACCACAACAACTGAGAGCACAACTGTTAGTACATCTGAAACAACTACACCAGCCACAACAACTGAGAGCACAACTGTTAGTACAGCTGAAACAACTACACCAGCCACAACAACTGAGAGCACAACTGTTAGTACAGCTGAAACAACTACACCAGCCACAACAACTGAGAGCACAACTGCTAGTACAACTGAAACAACTACACCAGCCACAACAACTGAGAGCACAACTGTTAGTACAGCTGAAACAACTACACCAGCCACAACAACTGAGAGCACAACTGCTAGTACAACTGAAACAACTACACCAGCCACAACAACTGAGAGCACAGCTATCACAACAGCTGAGAGCACAGCTATTAGTACAGCTGAAACATCTACACCAGCCACAACAATTGAGAGCACAACTATTAGTACAGCTGAAACAACTACACCAGCAACAACAACTGAGAGCATAACTATTAGTACAGCTGAAACAACTACACCAGCCACATCAACTGAGAGCACAACTATTAGTACAGCTGAAACAACTACACCAACCAAAACAACTGAGATCACATCTATTAGTACAACTGAAACAACTACACCAGTCACAACAACTGAGAGCACAACTATTAGTACAGCTGAAACAACTACACCAGCCAAAACAACTGAGAGCACAACTATTAGTACAGCTGAAACAACTACACCAGCCACAACAACTGAGAGCACAGCTATTAGTACAACTGAAACAACTACACCAGTCACAACAACTGAGAGCACAACTATTAGTACAGCTGAAACAACTACACCAGCCACAACAACTGAGAGCACAGCTATTAGTACAACTGAAACAACTACACCAGTCACAAAAACTGAGAGCACAACTGTTAGTACAGCTGAAACAACTACACCAGCCACAACAACTGAGAGCACAGCTATTAGTACAACTGAAACAACTACACCAGCCACAACAACTGAGAGCACAACTGTTAGTACAGCTGAAACAACTACACCAGCCACAACAACTGAGAGCACAGCTATTAGTACAACTGAAACAACTACACCAGTCACAAAAACTGAGAGCACAACTGTTAGTAGAGCTGAAACAACTACACCATTTACAACAACTGAGAGCACAACTATTAGTACAGCTGAAACAACTACACCAGTCACAACAACTGAAAGCACAACTGTTAGTACAACTGAAACAACTACACCAGTCACAACAACTGAAAGCACAACTGTTAGTACAACTGAAACAACTACACCAGTCACAACAACTGAAAGCACAGCTATTAGTACAACTGAAACTACTACACCAGCCACAACAACTGAGAGCACAACCGCTATTACAGCTGAAATAATTACACCAACCACAACTGAGAGCACAACTATTAGTACAACTGAAACAACTACACCATTTACAACAACTGAGAGCACAACTATTAGTACAATTGAAACAACTACACCAGTCACAACAACTGAAAGCACAACTGTTAGTACAACTGAAACAACTACACCAGTCACAACAACTGAAAGCACAGCTATTAGTACAACTGAAACAACTACACCAGCCACAACAACTGAGAGCACAACTATTAGTACAGCTGAAACAACTACACCAGCCACAACAACTGAGAGCACAGCTATTAGTACAACAGAAACAACTACACCAGCCACAACAACTGAGAGCACAACTATTAGTACAACTGAAACAACTACACCATTTACAAAAACAGAGAGCACAGCTATTAGTACAACTGAATCAACAACACCAGCCACAACAACTGAGAGCACAACTATTAGTACATCTGAAACAACTACACCAGCCACAACAACTGAGAGCACAACTATTAGTACAACTGAATCAGCAACACCAGCCACAACAACTGAGAGCACAACTATTAGTACAACTGAAACAACTACACCAGGCACAACAACTGAGAGCACAGCTATTAGTACAACTGAATCGACAACACCAGCCACAACAACTGAGAGCACAACTATTAGTACAGCTGAAACAACTACACCAGCCACAACAACTGAGAGCACAGCTATTAGTACAACTGAAACAACTACACCAGCCACAACAACTGAGAGCACAACTATTAGTACAACTGAAACAACTACACCAGCCACAACAACTGAGAGCACAACTGTTAGTACAACTGAGACAACTACACCAGCCACATCAACTGAGAGCACAACTCTTAGTACAGCTGAAATAATTACACCAACCACAACAACTGAGAGCACAACTGTTAGTACATCTGAAACAACTACACCAGCCACAACAACTGAGAGCACAACTGTTAGTACAGCTGAAACAACTACACCAGCCACAACAACTGAGAGCACAACTGTTAGTACAGCTGAAACAACTACACCAGCCACAACAACTGAGAGCACAACTGCTAGTACAACTGAAACAACTACACCAGCCACAACAACTGAGAGCACAACTGTTAGTACAACTGAGACAACTACACCAGCCACATCAACTGAGAGCACAACTCTTAGTACAGCTGAAACAACTACACCAGTCACAACAACTGAGAGCACAACTGTTAGTACATCTGAAACATCTACACCAGCCACAACAACTGAGAGCACAACTGCTATTACAGCTGAAATTATTACACCAACCACAACTGAGAGCACAACTGTTAGTACAACTGAAACAACTACACCAGTCACAACAACTGAAAGCACAGCTATTAGTACAACTGAAACAACTACACCAGCCACAACAACTGAGAGCACAGCTATTAGTACAACAGAAACAACTACACCAGACACAACAACTGAGAGCACAACTATTAGTACAACTGAAACAACTACACCATTCACAAAAACAGAGAGCACAGCTATTAGTACAACTGAATCAGCAATACCAGCCACAACAACTGAGAGCACAACTGTTAGTACAGCTGAAACAACTACACCAGCCACAACAACTGAGAGCACAACTGTTAGTACAGCTGAAACAACTACACCAGCCACAACAACTGAGAGCACAACTGTTAGTACAACTGAAACAACTACACCAGCCACAACAACTGAAAGCACAACTGTTAGTACAACTGAAACAACTACACCAGCCACAACAACTGAGAGCACAACTATTAGTACAACTGAAACAACTGCACCAGCCACAGCAACTGAGAGCACAACTGTTAGTACAACTGAGACAACTACACCAGCCACATCAACTGAGAGCACAACTCTTAGTACAACTGAAACAACTGCACCAGCCACAGCAACTGAGAGCACAACTGTTAGTACAACTGAGACAACTACACCAGCCACATCAACTGAGAGCACAACTCTTAGTACATCTGAAACAACTACACCAGCCACAACAACTGAGAGCACAACTGTTAGTAGAGCTGAAACAACTACACCAGCCACAACAACTGAGAGCACAACTGCTAGTACAACTGAAACAACTACACCAGCCACATCAACTGAGAGCACAACTATTAGTACAGCTGACACAACTACACCAGCCACAACAACTGAGAGCACATCTATTAGTACAACTGAAACAACTACACCAGCCACAACAACTGAGAGCACAACTATTAGTACAGCTGAAACAACTACACCAGCCACAACAACTGAGAGCACAACTGCTATTACAGCTGAAATAATTACACCAACCACAACAACTGAAAGCACAACTGTTAGTACATCTGAAACAACTACACCAGCCACAACAACTAAGAGCACAACTGTTAGTACAGCTGAAACAACTACACCAGCCACAACAACTGAGAGCACAACTGTTAGTACAGCTGAAACAACTACACCAGCCAGAACAACTGAGAGCACAACTGCTAGTACAACTGAAACAACTACACCAGCCACAACAACTGAGAGCACAGCTATCACAACAGCTGAGAGCACAGCTATTAGTACAGCTGAAACATCTACACCAGCCACAACAACTGAGAGCACAACTATTAGTACAGCTGAAACAACTACACCAGCCACAACAACTGAGAGCATAACTATTAGTACAGCTGAAACAACTACACCAGCCACATCAACTGAGAGCACAACTATTAGTACAGCTGAAACAACTACACCAACCACAACAACTGAGAGCACATCTATTAGTACAACTGAAACAACTACACCAGTCACAACAACTGAGAGCACAACTATTAGTACAGCTGAAACAACTACACCAGCCACAACAATTGAGAGCACAACTATTAGTACAGCTGAAACAACTACACCAGCCACAACAACTGAGAGCACAGCTATTAGTACAACTGAAACAACTACACCAGTCACAACAACTGAGAGCACAACTATTAGTACAGCTGAAACAACTACACCAGCCACAACAACTGAGAGCACAGCTATTAGTACAACTGAAACAACTACACCAGTCACAACAACTGAGAGCACAACTATTAGTACAGCTGAAACAACTACACCAGCCACAACAACTGAGAGCACAGCTATTAGTACAACTGAAACAACTACACCAGTCACAAAAACTGAGAGCACAACTGTTAGTACAGCTGAAACAACTACACCAGCCACAACAACTGAGAGCACAGCTATTAGTACAACTGAAACAACTACACCAGCCACAACAACTGAGAGCACAACTGTTAGTACAGCTGAAACAACTACACCAGCCACAACAACTGAGAGCACAGCTATTAGTACAACTGAAACAACTACACCAGTCACAAAAACTGAGAGCACAACTGTTAGTAGAGCTGAAACAACTACACCATTTACAACAACTGAGAGCACAACTATTAGTACAGCTGAAACAACTACACCAGTCACAACAACTGAAAGCACAACTGTTAGTACAACTGAAACAACTACACCAGTCACAACAACTGAAAGCACAACTGTTAGTACAACTGAAACAACTACACCAGTCACAACAACTGAAAGCACAGCTATTAGTACAACTGAAACTACTACACCAGCCACAACAACTGAGAGCACAACCGCTATTACAGCTGAAATAATTACACCAACCACAACTGAGAGCACAACTATTAGTACAACTGAAACAACTACACCATTTACAACAACTGAGAGCACAACTATTAGTACAATTGAAACAACTACACCAGTCACAACAACTGAAAGCACAACTGTTAGTACAACTGAAACAACTACACCAGTCACAACAACTGAAAGCACAGCTATTAGTACAACTGAAACAACTACACCAGCCACAACAACTGAGAGCACAACTATTAGTACAGCTGAAACAACTACACCAGCCACAACAACTGAGAGCACAGCTATTAGTACAACAGAAACAACTACACCAGCCACAACAACTGAGAGCACAACTATTAGTACAACTGAAACAACTACACCATTTACAAAAACAGAGAGCACAGCTATTAGTACAACTGAATCAACAACACCAGCCACAACAACTGAGAGCACAACTATTAGTACATCTGAAACAACTACACCAGCCACAACAACTGAGAGCACAACTATTAGTACAACTGAATCAGCAACACCAGCCACAACAACTGAGAGCACAACTATTAGTACAACTGAAACAACTACACCAGGCACAACAACTGAGAGCACAGCTATTAGTACAACTGAATCGACAACACCAGCCACAACAACTGAGAGCACAACTATTAGTACAGCTGAAACAACTACACCAGCCACAACAACTGAGAGCACAGCTATTAGTACAACTGAAACAACTACACCAGCCACAACAACTGAGAGCACAACTATTAGTACAACTGAAACAACTACACCAGCCACAACAACTGAGAGCACAACTGTTAGTACAACTGAGACAACTACACCAGCCACATCAACTGAGAGCACAACTCTTAGTACAGCTGAAATAATTACACCAACCACAACAACTGAGAGCACAACTGTTAGTACATCTGAAACAACTACACCAGCCACAACAACTGAGAGCACAACTGTTAGTACAGCTGAAACAACTACACCAGCCACAACAACTGAGAGCACAACTGTTAGTACAGCTGAAACAACTACACCAGCCACAACAACTGAGAGCACAACTGCTAGTACAACTGAAACAACTACACCAGCCACAACAACTGAGAGCACAACTGTTAGTACAACTGAGACAACTACACCAGCCACATCAACTGAGAGCACAACTCTTAGTACAGCTGAAACAACTACACCAGTCACAACAACTGAGAGCACAACTGTTAGTACATCTGAAACATCTACACCAGCCACAACAACTGAGAGCACAACTGCTATTACAGCTGAAATTATTACACCAACCACAACTGAGAGCACAACTGTTAGTACAACTGAAACAACTACACCAGTCACAACAACTGAAAGCACAGCTATTAGTACAACTGAAACAACTACACCAGCCACAACAACTGAGAGCACAGCTATTAGTACAACAGAAACAACTACACCAGACACAACAACTGAGAGCACAACTATTAGTACAACTGAAACAACTACACCATTCACAAAAACAGAGAGCACAGCTATTAGTACAACTGAATCAGCAATACCAGCCACAACAACTGAGAGCACAACTGTTAGTACAGCTGAAACAACTACACCAGCCACAACAACTGAGAGCACAACTGTTAGTACAGCTGAAACAACTACACCAGCCACAACAACTGAGAGCACAACTGTTAGTACAACTGAAACAACTACACCAGCCACAACAACTGAAAGCACAACTGTTAGTACAACTGAAACAACTACACCAGCCACAACAACTGAGAGCACAACTATTAGTACAACTGAAACAACTGCACCAGCCACAGCAACTGAGAGCACAACTGTTAGTACAACTGAGACAACTACACCAGCCACATCAACTGAGAGCACAACTCTTAGTACAACTGAAACAACTGCACCAGCCACAGCAACTGAGAGCACAACTGTTAGTACAACTGAGACAACTACACCAGCCACATCAACTGAGAGCACAACTCTTAGTACATCTGAAACAACTACACCAGCCACAACAACTGAGAGCACAACTGTTAGTAGAGCTGAAACAACTACACCAGCCACAACAACTGAGAGCACAACTGCTAGTACAACTGAAACAACTACACCAGCCACATCAACTGAGAGCACAACTATTAGTACAGCTGACACAACTACACCAGCCACAACAACTGAGAGCACATCTATTAGTACAACTGAAACAACTACACCAGCCACAACAACTGAGAGCACAACTATTAGTACAGCTGAAACAACTACACCAGCCACAACAACTGAGAGCACAACTGCTATTACAGCTGAAATAATTACACCAACCACAACAACTGAAAGCACAACTGTTAGTACATCTGAAACAACTACACCAGCCACAACAACTAAGAGCACAACTGTTAGTACAGCTGAAACAACTACACCAGCCACAACAACTGAGAGCACAACTGTTAGTACAGCTGAAACAACTACACCAGCCAGAACAACTGAGAGCACAACTGCTAGTACAACTGAAACAACTACACCAGCCACAACAACTGAGAGCACAGCTATCACAACAGCTGAGAGCACAGCTATTAGTACAGCTGAAACATCTACACCAGCCACAACAACTGAGAGCACAACTATTAGTACAGCTGAAACAACTACACCAGCCACAACAACTGAGAGCATAACTATTAGTACAGCTGAAACAACTACACCAGCCACATCAACTGAGAGCACAACTATTAGTACAGCTGAAACAACTACACCAACCACAACAACTGAGAGCACATCTATTAGTACAACTGAAACAACTACACCAGTCACAACAACTGAGAGCACAACTATTAGTACAGCTGAAACAACTACACCAGCCACAACAATTGAGAGCACAACTATTAGTACAGCTGAAACAACTACACCAGCCACAACAACTGAGAGCACAGCTATTAGTACAACTGAAACAACTACACCAGTCACAACAACTGAGAGCACAACTATTAGTACAGCTGAAACAACTACACCAGCCACAACAACTGAGAGCACAGCTATTAGTACAACTGAAACAACTACACCAGTCACACAAACTGAGAGCACAACTGTTAGTACAACTGAAACAACTACACCAGCCACAACAACTGAGAGCACAGCTATTAGTACAACTGAAACAACTACACCAGCCACAACAACTGAGAGCAGAACTGTTAGTACAGCTGAAACAACTACACCAGCCACAACAACTGAAAGCACAACTATTAGTACAGCTGAAACAACTACACCAGCCACAACAACTGAGAGCACAGCTATTAGTACAACTGAAACAACTACACCAGTCACAAAAACTGAGAGCACAACTGTTAGTACAGCTGAAACAACTACACCAGTCACAACAACTGAAAGCACAACTGTTAGTACAACTGAAACAACTACACCAGTCACAACAACTGAAAGCACAACTGTTAGTACAACTGAAACAACTACACCAGTCACAACAACTGAAAGCACAGCTATTAGTACAACTGAATCTACTACACCAGCCACAACAACTGAGAGCACAACCACTATTACAGCTGAAATAATTACACCAAACAAAACTGAGAGCACAACTATTAGTACAACTGAAACAACTACACCATTTACAACAACTGAGAGCACAACTATTAGTACAATTGAAACAACTACACCAGTCACAACAACTGAAAGCACAACTGTTAGTACAACTGAAACAACTACACCAGTCACAACAACTGAAAGCACAGCTATTAGTACAACTGAAACAACTACACCAGCCACAACAACTGAGAGCACAACTATTAGTACAGCTGAAACAACTACACCAGCCACAACAACTGAGAGCACAGCTATTAGTACAACAGAAACAACTACACCAGCCACAACAACTGAGAGCACAACTATTAGTACAACTGAAACATCTACACCAGCCACAACAACTGAGAGCACAACTGCTATTACAGCTGAAATTATTACACCAACCACAACTGAGAGCACAACTGTTAGTACAACTGAAACAACTACACCAGTCACAACAACTGAAAGCACAGCTATTAGTACAACTGAAACAACTACACCAGCCACAACAACTGAGAGCACAGCTATTAGTACAACAGAAACAACTACACCAGACACAACAACTGAGAGCACAACTATTAGTACAACTGAAACAACTACACCATTCACAAAAACAGAGAGCACAGCTATTAGTACAACTGAATCAGCAATACCAGCCACAACAACTGAGAGCACAACTGTTAGTACAGCTGAAACAACTACACCAGCCACAACAACTGAGAGCACAACTGTTAGTACAGCTGAAACAACTACACCAGCCACAACAACTGAGAGCACAACTGTTAGTACAACTGAAACAACTACACCAGCCACAACAACTGAAAGCACAACTGTTAGTACAACTGAAACAACTACACCAGCCACAACAACTGAGAGCACAACTATTAGTACAACTGAAACAACTGCACCAGCCACAGCAACTGAGAGCACAACTGTTAGTACAACTGAGACAACTACACCAGCCACATCAACTGAGAGCACAACTCTTAGTACAACTGAAACAACTGCACCAGCCACAGCAACTGAGAGCACAACTGTTAGTACAACTGAGACAACTACACCAGCCACATCAACTGAGAGCACAACTCTTAGTACATCTGAAACAACTACACCAGCCACAACAACTGAGAGCACAACTGTTAGTAGAGCTGAAACAACTACACCAGCCACAACAACTGAGAGCACAACTGCTAGTACAACTGAAACAACTACACCAGCCACATCAACTGAGAGCACAACTATTAGTACAGCTGACACAACTACACCAGCCACAACAACTGAGAGCACATCTATTAGTACAACTGAAACAACTACACCAGCCACAACAACTGAGAGCACAACTATTAGTACAGCTGAAACAACTACACCAGCCACAACAACTGAGAGCACAACTGCTATTACAGCTGAAATAATTACACCAACCACAACAACTGAAAGCACAACTGTTAGTACATCTGAAACAACTACACCAGCCACAACAACTAAGAGCACAACTGTTAGTACAGCTGAAACAACTACACCAGCCACAACAACTGAGAGCACAACTGTTAGTACAGCTGAAACAACTACACCAGCCAGAACAACTGAGAGCACAACTGCTAGTACAACTGAAACAACTACACCAGCCACAACAACTGAGAGCACAGCTATCACAACAGCTGAGAGCACAGCTATTAGTACAGCTGAAACATCTTCACCAGCCACAACAACTGAGAGCACAACTATTAGTACAGCTGAAACAACTACACCAGCCACAACAACTGAGAGCATAACTATTAGTACAGCTGAAACAACTACACCAGCCACATCAACTGAGAGCACAACTATTAGTACAGCTGAAACAACTACACCAACCACAACAACTGAGAGCACATCTATTAGTACAACTGAAACAACTACACCAGTCACAACAACTGAGAGCACAACTATTAGTACAGCTGAAACAACTACACCAGCCACAACAATTGAGAGCACAACTATTAGTACAGCTGAAACAACTACACCAGCCACAACAACTGAGAGCACAGCTATTAGTACAACTGAAACAACTACACCAGTCACAACAACTGAGAGCACAACTATTAGTACAGCTGAAACAACTACACCAGCCACAACAACTGAGAGCACAGCTATTAGTACAACTGAAACAACTACACCAGTCACACAAACTGAGAGCACAACTGTTAGTACAACTGAAACAACTACACCAGCCACAACAACTGAGAGCACAGCTATTAGTACAACTGAAACAACTACACCAGCCACAACAACTGAGAGCAGAACTGTTAGTACAGCTGAAACAACTACACCAGCCACAACAACTGAAAGCACAACTATTAGTACAGCTGAAACAACTACACCAGCCACAACAACTGAGAGCACAGCTATTAGTACAACTGAAACAACTACACCAGTCACAAAAACTGAGAGCACAACTGTTAGTACAGCTGAAACAACTACACCAGTCACAACAACTGAAAGCACAACTGTTAGTACAACTGAAACAACTACACCAGTCACAACAACTGAAAGCACAACTGTTAGTACAACTGAAACAACTACACCAGTCACAACAACTGAAAGCACAGCTATTAGTACAACTGAATCTACTACACCAGCCACAACAACTGAGAGCACAACCACTATTACAGCTGAAATAATTACACCAAACAAAACTGAGAGCACAACTATTAGTACAACTGAAACAACTACACCATTTACAACAACTGAGAGCACAACTATTAGTACAATTGAAACAACTACACCAGTCACAACAACTGAAAGCACAACTGTTAGTACAACTGAAACAACTACACCAGTCACAACAACTGAAAGCACAGCTATTAGTACAACTGAAACAACTACACCAGCCACAACAACTGAGAGCACAACTATTAGTACAGCTGAAACAACTACACCAGCCACAACAACTGAGAGCACAGCTATTAGTACAACAGAAACAACTACACCAGCCACAACAACTGAGAGCACAACTATTAGTACAACTGAAACAACTACACCATTCACAAAAACAGAGAGCACAGCTATTAGTACAACTGAATCAACAACACCAGCCACAACAACTGAGAGCACAACTATTAGTACATCTGAAACAACTACACCAGCCACAACATCTGAGAGCACAACTATTAGTACAACTGAATCAGCAACACCAGCCACAACAACTGAGAGCACAACTATTAGTAAAACTGAAACAACTACACCAGCCACAACAACTGAGAGCACAGCTATTAGTACAACTGAATCGACAACACCAGCCACAACAACTGAGAGCACAACTATTAGTACAGCTGAAACAAATACACCAGCCACAACAACTGAGAGCACAGCTATTAGTACAACTGAAACAACTACACCAGCCACAACAACTGAGAGCACAACTGTTAGTACAACTGAGGCAACTACACCAGCCACATCAACTGAGAGCACAACTCTTAGTACAGCTGAAACAACTACACCAGTCACAACAACTGAGAGCACAACTGTTAGTACATCTGAAACATCTACACCAGCCACAACAACTGAGAGCACAACTGCTATTACAGCTGAAATTATTACACCAACCACAACTGAGAGCACAACTATTCGTACAACTGAAACAACTACACCATTTAAAACAACTGAGGGCACAACTATTAGTACAACTGAAACAACTACACCAGTCACAACAACTGAAAGCACAACTGTTAGTACAACTGAAACAACTACACCAGTCACAACAACTGAAAGCACAGCTATTAGTACAACTGAAACAACTACACCAGCCACAACAACTGAGAGCACAGCTATTAGTACAACAGAAACAACTACACCAGTCACAACAACTGAGAGCACAACTATTAGTACAACTGAAACAACTACACCATTCACAAAAACAGAGAGCACAGCTATTAGTACAACTGAATCAGCAATACCAGCCACAACAACTGAGAGCACAACTATTAGTACAACTGAATCAACAACACCAGCCACAACAACTGAGAGCACAACTATTAGTACAACTGAAACAACTATACCAGCCACAACAACTGAGAGCACAACTATTAGTACAACTGAATCAGCAACACCAGCCACAACAACTGAGAGCACAACTATTAGTACAACTGAAACAACTACACCAGCCACAACAACTGAGAGCACAACTATTAGTACAACTGAAACAACTACACCAGCCACAACAACTGAGAGCACAACTATTAGTACAGCTGAAACAACTACACAAGCCACAACAACTGAGAGCACAGCTATTAGTACAACTGAAACAACTACACCAGCCACAACAACTGAGAGCACAACTGTTAGTACAACTGAGACAACTACACCAGCCACATCAACTGAGAGCACAACTCTTAGTACAGCTGAAATAATTACACCAACCACAACAACTGAGAGCACAACTGTTAGTACAGCTGAGACAACTACACCAGCCACATCAACTGAGAGCACAACTCTTAGTACAGCTGAAACAACTACACCAGCCACAACAACTGAGAGCACAGCTATTAGTACAACTGAAACAACTACACCAGCCACAAAAACTGAGAGCACAACTATTAGTACAACTGAAACAACTGCACCAGCCACAACAACTGAGAGCACAACTGTTAGTACAACTGAGACAACTACACCAGCCACATCAACTGAGAGCACAACTCTTAGTACATCTGAAACAACTACACCAGCGACAACAACTGAGAGCACAACTGTTAGTACAGCTGAAACAACTACACCAGCCACAACAACTGAGAGCACAACTGTTAGTACAGCTGAAACTACACCAGCCACAACAACTGAGAGCACAACTATTAGTACAACTGAAACAACTACACCAGTCACAACAACTGAAAGCACAACTGTTAGTACAACTGAAACAACTACACCAGTCACAACAACTGAAAGCACAGCTATTAGTACAACTGAAACAACTACACCAGCCACAACAACTGAGAGCACAGCTATTAGTACAACAGAAACAACTACACCAGTCACAACAACTGAGAGCACAACTATTAGTACAACTGAAACAACTACACCATTCACAAAAACAGAGAGCACAGCTATTAGTACAACTGAATCAGCAATACCAGCCACAACAACTGAGAGCACAACTATTAGTACAACTGAATCAACAACACCAGCCACAACAACTGAGAGCACAACTATTAGTACAACTGAAACAACTATACCAGCCACAACAACTGAGAGCACAACTATTAGTACAACTGAATCAGCAACACCAGCCACAACAACTGAGAGCACAACTATTAGTACAACTGAAACAACTACACCAGCCACAACAACTGAGAGCACAACTATTAGTACAACTGAAACAACTACACCAGCCACAACAACTGAGAGCACAACTATTAGTACAACTGAAACAACTACACCATTCACAACAACAGAGAGCACAGCTATTAGTACAACTGAATCAACAACACCAGCCACAACAACTGAGAGCACAACTATTAGTACAGCTGAAACAACTACACAAGCCACAACAACTGAGAGCACAGCTATTAGTACAACTGAAACAACTACACCAGCCACAACAACTGAGAGCACAACTGTTAGTACAACTGAGACAACTACACCAGCCACATCAACTGAGAGCACACCTCTTAGTACAGCTGAAATAATTACACCAACCACAACAACTGAGAGCACAACTGTTAGTACAGCTGAGACAACTACACCAGCCACATCAACTGAGAGCACAACTCTTAGTACAGCTGAAACAACTACACCAGCCACAACAACTGAGAACACAGCTATTAGTACAACTGAAACAACTACACCAGCCACAAAAACTGAGAGCACAACTATTAGTACAACTGAAACAACTGCACCAGCCACAACAACTGAGAGCACAACTGTTAGTACAACTGAGACAACTACACCAGCCACATCAACTGAGAGCACAACTCTTAGTACATCTGAAACAACTACACCAGCGACAACAACTGAGAGCACAACTGTTAGTACAGCTGAAACAACTACACCAGCCACAACAACTGAGAGCACAACTGTTAGTACAGCTGAAACTACACCAGCCACAACAACTGAGAGCACAACTGCTAGTACAACTGAAACAACTACACCAGCCACATCAACTGAGAGCACAACTATTAGTACAGCTGAAACAACTACACCAGCCACAACAACTGAGAGCACATCTATTAGTACAACTGAAACAACTACACCAGTCACAACAACTGAGAGCACAACTATTAGTACAGCTGAAACAACTACACCAGCCACAACAACTGAGAGCACAACTGCTATTACAGCTGAAATAATTACACCAACCACAACAACTGAAAGCACAACTGTTAGTACAACTGAAACAACTACACCAGCCACAACAACTGAGAGCACAACTATTAGTACAACTGAAACAACTGCACCAGCCACAACAACTGAGAGCACAACTGTTAGTACAACTGAGACAACTACACCAGCCACATCAACTGAGAGCACAACTCTTAGTACATCTGAAACAACTACACCAGCCACAACAACTGAGATCACAACTGTTAGTACAACTGAGACAACTACACCAGCCACATCAACTGAGAGCACAACTCTTAGTACAGCTGAAATAATTACACCAGCCACATCAACTGAGAGCACAACTATTAGTACAGCTGAAACAACTACACCAGCCACAACAACTGAGAGCACATCTATTAGTACAACTGAAACAACTACACCAGTCACAACAACTGAGAGCACAACTATTAGTACAGCTGAAACAACTACACCAGCCACAACAACTGAGAGCACAACTGTTAGTACATCTGAAACAACTACACCAGCCACAACAACTAAGAGCACAACTGTTAGTACAGCTGAAACAACTACACCAGCCACAACAACTGAGAGCACAACTGTTAGTACAGCTGAAACAACTACATCAGCCAGAACAACTGAGAGCACAACTGCTAGTACAACTGAAACAACTACACCAGCCACAACAACTGAGAGCACAGCTATCACAACAGCTGAGAGCACAGCTATTAGTACAGCTGAAACATCTACACCAGCCACAACAACTGAGAGCACAACTATTAGTACAGCTGAAACAACTACACCAGCCACAACAACTGAGAGCATAACTATTAGTACAGCTGAAACAACTACACCAGCCACATCAACTGAGAGCACAACTATTAGTACAGCTGAAACAACTACACCAACCACAACAACTGAGAGCACATCTATTAGTACAACTGAAACAACTACACCAGTCACAACAACTGAGAGCACAACTGTTATTACAACTGAAACAACTACACCAGCCACATCAACTGAGAGCACAACTCTTAGTACAGCTGAAATAATTACACCAACCACAACAACTGAGAGCACAACTGTTAGTACATCTGAAACAACTACACCAGCCACAACAACTGAGAGCACAACTGTTAGTACAACTGAAACAACTACACCAGCCACAACAACTGAAAGCACAACTGTTAGTACAACTGAAACAACTACACCAGCCACAACAACTGAGAGCACAACTATTAGTACAACTGAAACAACTGCACCAGCCACAACAACTGAGAGCACAACTGTTAGTACAACTGAAACAACTACACCAGCCACAACAACTGAGAGCACAACTATTAGTACAACTGAAACAACTGCACCAGCCACAACAACTGAGAGCACAGCTATTAGTACAACTGAAACAACTACACCAGTCACAACAACTGAGAGCACAACTATTAGTACAGCTGAAACAACTACACCAGCCACAACAACTGAGAGCACAGCTATTAGTACAACTGAAACAACTACACCAGTCACAAAAACTGAGAGCACAACTGTTAGTACAGCTGAAACAACTACACCAGCCACAACAACTGAGAGCACAGCTATTAGTACAACTGAAACAACTACACCAGCCACAACAACTGAGAGCACAACTGTTAGTACAGCTGAAACAACTACACCAGCCACAACAACTGAAAGCACAACTATTAGTACAGCTGAAACAACTACACCAGCCACAACAACTGAGAGCACAACCACTATTACAGCTGAAATAATTACACCAAACAAAACTGAGAGCACAACTATTAGTACAACTGAAACAACTACACCATTTACAACAACTGAGAGCACAACTATTAGTACAATTGAAACAACTACACCAGTCACAACAACTGAAAGCACAACTGTTAGTACAACTGAAACAACTACACCAGTCACAACAACTGAAAGCACAGCTATTAGTACAACTGAAACAACTACACCAGCCACAACAACTGAGAGCACAACTATTAGTACAGCTGAAACAACTACACCAGCCACAACAACTGAGAGCACAGCTATTAGTACAACAGAAACAACTACACCAGCCACAACAACTGAGAGCACAACTATTAGTACAACTGAAACAACTACACCATTCACAAAAACAGAGAGCACAGCTATTAGTACAACTGAATCAACAACACCAGCCACAACAACTGAGAGCACAACTATTAGTACATCTGAAACAACTACACCAGCCACAACAACTGAGAGCACAACTATTAGTACAACTGAATCAGCAACACCAGCCACAACAACTGAGAGCACAACTATTAGTACAACTGAAACAACTACACCAGCCACAACAACTGAGAGCACAGCTATTAGTACAACTGAATCGACAACACCAGCCACAACAACTGAGATCACAACTGTTAGTACAACTGAGACAACTACACCAGCCACATCAACTGAGAGCACAACTCTTAGTACAGCTGAAATAATTACACCAGCCACATCAACTGAGAGCACAACTATTAGTACAGCTGAAACAACTACACCAGCCACAACAACTGAGAGCACATCTATTAGTACAACTGAAACAACTACACCAGTCACAACAACTGAGAGCACAACTATTAGTACAGCTGAAACAACTACACCAGCCACAACAACTGAGAGCACAACTGTTAGTACATCTGAAACAACTACACCAGCCACAACAAGTAAGAGCACAACTGTTAGTACAGCTGAAACAACTACACCAGCCACAACAACTGAGAGCACAACTGTTAGTACAGCTGAAACAACTACATCAGCCAGAACAACTGAGAGCACAACTGCTAGTACAACTGAAACAACTACACCAGCCACAACAACTGAGAGCACAGCTATCACAACAGCTGAGAGCACAGCTATTAGTACAGCTGAAACATCTACACCAGCCACAACAACTGAGAGCACAACTATTAGTACAGCTGAAACAACTACACCAGCCACAACAACTGAGAGCATAACTATTAGTACAGCTGAAACAACTACACCAGCCACATCAACTGAGAGCACAACTATTAGTACAGCTGAAACAACTACACCAACCACAACAACTGAGAGCACATCTATTAGTACAACTGAAACAACTACACCAGTCACAACAACTGAGAGCACAACTGTTATTACAACTGAAACAACTACACCAGCCACATCAACTGAGAGCACAACTCTTAGTACAGCTGAAATAATTACACCAACCACAACAACTGAGAGCACAACTGTTAGTACATCTGAAACAACTACACCAGCCACAACAACTGAGAGCACAACTGTTAGTACAACTGAAACAACTACACCAGCCACAACAACTGAAAGCACAACTGTTAGTACAACTGAAACAACTACACCTGCCACAACAACTGAGAGCACAACTATTAGTACAACTGAAACAACTGCACCAGCCACAACAACTGAGAGCACAACTGTTAGTACAACTGAAACAACTACACCAGCCACAACAACTGAGAGCACAACTATTAGTACAACTGAAACAACTGCACCAGCCACAGCAACTGAGAGCACAACTGTTAGTACAACTGAGACAACTACACCAGCCACATCAACTGAGAGCACAACTCTTAGTACAACTGAAACAACTGCACCAGCCACAGCAACTGAGAGCACAACTGTTAGTACAACTGAGACAACTACACCAGCCACATCAACTGAGAGCACAACTATTAGTACAACTGAAACAACTGCACCAGCCACAGCAACTGAGAGCACAACTGTTAGTACATCTGAAACAACTACACCAGCCACAACAACTGAGAGCACAACTGTTAGTACAGCTGAAACAACTACACCAGCCACAACAACTGAGAGCACAACTGCTAGTACAACTGAAACAACTACACCAGCCACATCAACTGAGAGCACAACTATTAGTACAGCTGAAACAACTACACCAGCCACAACAACTGAGAGCACATCTATTAGTACAACTGAAACAACTACACCAGTCACAACAACTGAGAGCACAACTATTAGTACAGCTGAAACAACTACACCAGCCACAACAACTGAGAGCACAACTGCTATTACAGCTGAAATAATTACACCAACCACAACAACTGAAAGCAAAACTGTTAGTACATCTGAAACAACTACACCAGCCACAACAACTAAGAGCACAACTGTTAGTACAGCTGAAACAACTACACCAGCCACAACAACTGAGAGCACAACTGTTAGTACAGCTGAAACAACTACACCAGCCAGAACAACTGAGAGCACAACTGCTAGTACAACTGAAACAACTACACCAGCCACAACAACTGAGAGCACAGCTAACACAACAGCTGAGAGCACAGCTATTAGTACAGCTGAAACATCTACACCAGCCACAACAACTGAGAGCACATCTGTTAGTACAGCTGAAACAACTACACCAGCCACAACAACTGAGAGCACAGCTATTAGTACAACTGAAACAACTACACCAGCCACAACAACTGAGAGCACAACTGTTAGTACAGCTGAAACAACTACACCAGCCACAACAACTGAAAGCACAACTATTAGTACAGCTGAAACAACTACACCAGCCACAACAACTGAGAGCACAGCTATTAGTACAACTGAAACAACTACACCAGTCACAAAAACTGAGAGCACAACTGTTAGTACAGCTGAAACAACTACACCATTTACAACAACTGAGAGCACAACTATTAGTACAGCTGAAACAACTACACCAGTCACAACAACTGAAAGCACAACTGTTAGTACAACTGAAACAACTACACCAGTCACAACAACTGAAAGCACAGCTATTAGTACAACTGAAACTACTACACCAGCCACAACAACTGAGAGCACAACCGCTATTACAGATGAAATAATTACACCAACCACAACTGAGAGCACAACTATTAGTACAACTGAAACAACTACACCATTTAAAACAACTGAGGGCACAACTATTAGTACAACTGAAACAACTACACCAGTCACAACAACTGAGAGCACAACTATTAGTACAACTGAAACAACTACACCATTCACAAAAACAGAGAGCACAGCTATTAGTACAACTGAATCAGCAATACCAGCCACAACAACTGAGAGCACAACTATTAGTACAACTGAATCAACAACACCAGCCACAACAACTGAGAGCACAACTATTAGTACAACTGAAACAACTATACCAGCCACAACAACTGAGAGCACAACTATTAGTACAACTGAATCAGCAACACCAGCCACAACAACTGAGAGCACAACTATTAGTACAACTGAAACAACTACACCAGCCACAACAACTGAGAGCACAGCTATTAGTACAACTGAAACAACTACACCAGCCAAAACAACTGAGAGCACAACTATTAGTACAACTGAAACAACTACACCAGTCACAACAACTGAAAGAACAACTGTTAGTACAGCTGAAACAACTACACCAGCCACAACAACTGAGAGCACAACTGCTATTACAGCTGAAATAATTACACCAACCACAACAACTGAGAGCACAACTGTTAGTACATCTGAAACAACTACACCAGCCACTACAACTGAGAGCACAACTGTTAGTACATCTGAAACAACTACACCAGCCACAACAACTGAGAGCACAACTGTTAGTACAGCTGAAACAACTACACCAGCCACAACAACTGAGAGCACAACTGCTAGTACAACTGAAACAACTACACCAGCCACAACAACTGAGAGCACAACTGTTAGTACAACTGAGACAACTACACCAGCCACATCAACTGAGAGCACAACTCTTAGTACAGCTGAAACAACTACACCAGTCACAACAACTGAGAGCACAACTGTTAGTACAGCTGAAACATCTACACCAGCCACAACAACTGAGAGCACAACTGCTAGTACAGCTGAAACAACAACACCAGCCACAACAACTGAGAGCACAACTATTAGTACAACTGAATCAGCAACACCAGCCACAACAACTGAGAGCACAACTATTAGTACAACTGAAACAACTACACCAGCCACAACAACTGAGAGCACAACTATTAGTACAACTGAAACAACTACACCAGCCACAACAACTGAGAGCACAACTATTAGTACAACTGAAACAACTACACCATTCACAACAACAGAGAGCACAGCTATTAGTACAACTGAATCAACAACACCAGCCACAACAACTGAGAGCACAACTATTAGTACAGCTGAAACAACTACACCAGCCACAACAACTGAGAGCACAGCTATTAGTACAACTGAAACAACTACACCAGCCAAAACAACTGAGAGCACAACTATTAGTACAACTGAAACAACTACACCAGTCACAACAACTGAAAGAACAACTGTTAGTACAGCTGAAACAACTACACCAGCCACAACAACTGAGAGCACAACTGCTATTACAGCTGAAACAATTACACCAACCACAACAACTGAGAGCACAACTGTTAGTACATCTGAAACAACTACACCAGCCACAACAACTGAGAGCACAACTGTTAGTACAGCTGAAACAACTACACCAGCCACAACAACTGAGAGCACAACTGTTAGTACAGCTGAAACAACTACACCAGCCACAACAACTGAGAGCACAACTGCTAGTACAACTGAAACAACTACACCAGCCACAACAACTGAGAGCACAACTGTTAGTACAACTGAGACAACTACACCAGCCACATCAACTGAGAGCACAACTCTTAGTACAGCTGAAACAACTACACCAGTCACAACAACTGAGAGCACAACTGTTAGTACAGCTGAAACATCTACACCAGCCACAACAACTGAGAGCACAACTGCTAGTACAGCTGAAACAACTACACCAGCCACAACAACTGAGAGCACAACTGTTAGTACAACTGAAACAACTACACCAGCCACATCAACTGAGAGCACAACTCTTAGTACAGCTGAAACAACTACACCAGCCACAACAACTGAGAGCACAACTGCTATTACAGCTGAAATAATTAAACCAACCACAACAACTGAAAGCACAACTGTTAGTACAACTGAAACAACTACACCAGCCACAACAACTGAGAGCACAACTATTAGTACAACTGAAACAACTGCACCAGCCACAACAACTGAGAGCACAACTGTTAGTACAACTGAGACAACTACACCAGCCACAACAACTGAGAGCACAACTGCTAGTACAACTGAAACAACTACACCAGCCACATCAACTGAGAGCACAACTATTAGTACAGCTGAAACAACTACACCAGCCACATCAACTGAGAGCACAACTATTAGTACAGCTGAAACAACTACACCAGCCACAACAACTGAGAGCACATCTATTAGTACAACTGAAACAACTACACCAGTCACAACAACTGAGAGCACAACTATTAGTACAGCTGAAACAACTACACCAGCCACAACAACTGAGAGCACAACTGCTATTACAGCTGAAATAATTACACCAACCACAACAACTGAAAGCACAACTGTTAGTACATCTGAAACAACTACACCAGCCACAACAACTAAGAGCACAACTGTTAGTACAGCTGAAACAACTACACCAGCCACAACAACTGAGAGCACAACTGTTAGTACAGCTGAAACAACTACACCAGCCAGAACAACTGAGAGCACAACTGCTAGTACAACTGAAACAACTACACCAGCCACAACAACTGAGAGCACAGCTATAACAACAGCTGAGAGCACAGCTATTAGTACAGCTGAAACATCTACACCAGCCACAACAACTGAGAGCACAACTATTAGTACAGCTGAAACAACTACACCAGCCACAACAACTGAGAGCATAACTATTAGTACAGCTGAAACAACTACACCAGCCACATCAACTGAGAGCACAACTATTAGTACAGCTGAAACAACTACACCAGTCACAAAAACTGAGAGCACAACTGTTAGTACAGCTGAAACAACTACACCAGCCACAACAACTGAGAGCACAGCTATTAGTACAACTGAAACAACTACACCAGCCACAACAACTGAGAGCACAACTGTTAGTACAGCTGAAACAACTACACCAGCCACAACAACTGAAAGCACAACTATTAGTACAGCAGAAACAACTACACCAGCCACAACAACTGAGAGCACAGCTATTAGTACAACTGAAACAACTACACCAGTCACAAAAACTGAGAGCACAACTGTTAGTACAGCTGAAACAACTATACCATTTACAACAACTGAGAGCACAACTATTAGTACAGCTGAAACAACTACACCAGTCACAACAACTGAAAGCACAACTGTTAGTACAACTGAAACAACTACACCAGTCACAACAACTGAAAGCACAACTGTTAGTACAACTGAAACAACTACACCAGTCACAACAACTGAAAGCACAGCTATTAGTACAACTGAAACTACTACACCAGCCACAACAACTGAGAGCACAACCGCTATTACAGCTGAAATAATTACACCAACCACAACTGAGAGCACAACTATTAGTACAACTGAAACAACTACACCATTTAAAACAACTGAGTGCACAACTATTAGTACAACTGAAACAACTACACCAGTCACAACAACTGAGAGCACAACTATTAGTACAACTGAAACAACTACACCATTCACAAAAACAGAGAGCACAGCTATTAGTACAACTGAATCAGCAATACCAGCCACAACAACTGAGAGCACAACTATTAGTACAACTGAATCAACAACACCAGCCACAACAACTGAGAGCACAACTATTAGTACAACTGAAACAACTATACCAGCCACAACAACTGAGAGCACAACTATTAGTACAACTGAATCAGCAACACCAGCCACAACAACTGAGAGCACAACTATTAGTACAACTGAAACAACTACACCAGCCACAACAACTGAGAGCACAGCTATTAGTACAACTGAAACAACTACACCAGCCAAAACAACTGAGAGCACAACTATTTGTACAACTGAAACAACTACACCAGTCACAACAACTGAAAGAACAACTGTTAGTACAGCTGAAACAACTACACCAGCCACAACAACTGAGAGCACAACTGCTATTACAGCTGAAATAATTACACCAACCACAACAACTGAGAGCACAACTGTTAGTACATCTGAAACAACTACACCAGCCACTACAACTGAGAGCACAACTGTTAGTACATCTGAAACAACTACACCAGCCACAACAACTGAGAGCACAACTGTTAGTACAGCTGAAACAACTACACCAGCCACAACAACTGAGAGCACAACTGCTAGTACAACTGAAACAACTACACCAGCCACAACAACTGAGAGCACAACTGTTAGTACAACTGAGACAACTACACCAGCCACATCAACTGAGAGCACAACTCTTAGTACAGCTGAAACAACTACACCAGTCACAACAACTGAGAGCACAACTGTTAGTACAGCTGAAACATCTACACCAGCCACAACAACTGAGAGCACAACTGCTAGTACAGCTGAAACAACAACACCAGCCACAACAACTGAGAGCACAACTATTAGTACAACTGAAACAACTATACCAGCCACAACAACTGAGAGCACAACTATTAGTACAACTGAATCAGCAACACCAGCCACAACAACTGAGAGCACAACTATTAGTACAACTGAAACAACTACACCAGCCACAACAACTGAGAGCACAACTATTAGTACAACTGAAACAACTACACCAGCCACAACAACTGAGAGCACAACTATTAGTACAACTGAAACAACTACACCATTCACAACAACAGAGAGCACAGCTATTAGTACAACTGAATCAACAACACCAGCCACAACAACTGAGAGCACAACTATTAGTACAGCTGAAACAACTACACCAGCCACAACAACTGAGAGCACAGCTATTAGTACAACTGAAACAACTACACCAGCCAAAACAACTGAGAGCACAACTATTAGTACAACTGAAACAACTACACCAGTCACAACAACTGAAAGAACAACTGTTAGTACAGCTGAAACAACTACACCAGCCACAACAACTGAGAGCACAACTGCTATTACAGCTGAAACAATTACACCAACCACAACAACTGAGAGCACAACTGTTAGTACATCTGAAACAACTACACCAGCCACAACAACTGAGAGCACAACTGTTAGTACAGCTGAAACAACTACACCAGCCACAACAACTGAGAGCACAACTGTTAGTACAGCTGAAACAACTACACCAGCCACAACAACTGAGAGCACAACTGCTAGTACAACTGAAACAACTACACCAGCCACAACAACTGAGAGCACAACTGTTAGTACAACTGAGACAACTACACCAGCCACATCAACTGAGAGCACAACTCTTAGTACAGCTGAAACAACTACACCAGTCACAACAACTGAGAGCACAACTGTTAGTACAGCTGAAACATCTACACCAGCCACAACAACTGAGAGCACAACTGCTAGTACAGCTGAAACAACTACACCAGCCACAACAACTGAGAGCACAACTGTTAGTACAACTGAAACAACTACACCAGCCACATCAACTGAGAGCACAACTCTTAGTACAGCTGAAACAACTACACCAGCCACAACAACTGAGAGCACAACTGCTATTACAGCTGAAATAATTAAACCAACCACAACAACTGAAAGCACAACTGTTAGTACAACTGAAACAACTACACCAGCCACAACAACTGAGAGCACAACTATTAGTACAACTGAAACAACTGCACCAGCCACAACAACTGAGAGCACAACTGTTAGTACAACTGAGACAACTACACCAGCCACATCAACTGAGAGCACAACTCTTAGTACATCTGAAACAACTACACCAGCCACAACAACTGAGAGCACAACTGTTAGTACAGCTGAAACAACTACACCAGCCACAACAACTGAGAGCACAACTGCTAGTACAACTGAAACAACTACACCAGCCACATCAACTGAGAGCACAACTATTAGTACAGCTGAAACAACTACACCAGCCACAACAACTGAGAGCACATCTATTAGTACAACTGAAACAACTACACCAGTCACAACAACTGAGAGCACAACTATTAGTACAGCTGAAACAACTACACCAGCCACAACAACTGAGAGCACAACTGCTATTACAGCTGAAATAATTACACCAACCACAACAACTGAAAGCACAACTGTTAGTACATCTGAAACAACTACACCAGCCACAACAACTAAGAGCACAACTGTTAGTACAGCTGAAACAACTACACCAGCCACAACAACTGAGAGCACAACTGTTAGTACAGCTGAAACAACTACACCAGCCAGAACAACTGAGAGCACAACTGCTAGTACAACTGAAACAACTACACCAGCCACAACAACTGAGAGCACAGCTATAACAACAGCTGAGAGCACAGCTATTAGTACAGCTGAAACATCTACACCAGCCACAACAACTGAGAGCACAACTATTAGTACAGCTGAAACAACTACACCAGCCACAACAACTGAGAGCATAACTATTAGTACAGCTGAAACAACTACACCAGCCACATCAACTGAGAGCACAACTATTAGTACAGCTGAAACAACTACACCAACCACAACAACTGAGAGCACATCTATTAGTACAACTGAAACAACTACACCAGTCACAACAACTGAGAGCACAACTATTAGTACAGCTGAAACAACTACACCAGCCACAACAACTGAGAGCACAACTATTAGTACAGCTGAAACAACTACACCAGCCACAACAACTGAGAGCACAGCTATTAGTACAACTGAAACAACTACACCAGTCACAACAACTGAGAGCACAACTATTAGTACAGCTGAAACAACTACACCAGCCACAACAACTGAGAGCACAGCTATTAGTACAACTGAAACAACTACACCAGTCACAAAAACTGAGAGCACAACTGTTAGTACAGCTGAAACAACTACACAAGCCACAACAACTGAGAGCACAGCTATTAGTACAACTGAAACAACTACACCAGCCACAACAACTGAGAGCACAACTGTTAGTACAGCTGAAACAACTACACCAGCCACAACAACTGAAAGCACAACTATTAGTACAGCTGAAACAACTACACCAGCCACAACAACTGAGAGCACAGCTATTAGTACAACTGAAACAACTACACCAGTCACAAAAACTGAGAGCACAACTGTTAGTACAGCTGAAACAACTATACCATTTACAACAACTGAGAGCACAACTATTAGTACAGCTGAAACAACTACACCAGTCACAACAACTGAAAGCACAACTGTTAGTACAACTGAAACAACTACACCAGTCACAACAACTGAAAGCACAACTGTTAGTACAACTGAAACAACTACACCAGTCACAACAACTGAAAGCACAGCTATTAGTACAACTGAAACTACTACACCAGCCACAACAACTGAGAGCACAACCGCTATTACAGCTGAAATAATTACACCAACCACAACTGAGAGCACAACTATTAGTACAACTGAAACAACTACACCATTTAAAACAACTGAGGGCACAACTATTAGTACAACTGAAACAACTACACCAGTCACAACAACTGAGAGCACAACTATTAGTACAACTGAAACAACTACACCATTCACAAAAACAGAGAGCACAGCTATTAGTACAACTGAATCAGCAATACCAGCCACAACAACTGAGAGCACAACTATTAGTACAACTGAATCAGCAACACCAGCCACAACAACTGAGAGCACAACTATTAGTACAACTGAAACAACTACACCAGCCACAACAACTGAGAGCACAACTATTAGTACAACTGAAACAACTACACCAGCCACAACAACTGAGAGCACAACTATTAGTACAACTGAAACAACTACACCATTCACAACAACAGAGAGCACAGCTATTAGTACAACTGAATCATCAACACCAGCCACAACAACTGAGAGCACAACTATTAGTACAGCTGAAACAACTACACCAGCCACAACAACTGAGAGCACAGCTATTAGTACAACTGAAACAACTACACCAGCCAAAACAACTGAGAGCACAACTATTAGTACAACTGAAACAACTACACCAGTCACAACAACTGAAAGAACAACTGTTAGTACAGCTGAAACAACTACACCAGCCACAACAACTGAGAGCACAACTGCTATTACAGCTGAAATAATTACACCAACCACAACAACTGAGAGCACAACTGTTAGTACATCTGAAACAACTACACCAGCCACAAAAACTGAGAGCACAACTGTTAGTACAGCTGAAACAACTACACCAGCCACAACAACTGAGAGCACAACTGTTAGTACAGCTGAAACAACTACTCCAGCCACAACAACTGAGAGCACAACTGCTAGTACAACTGAAACAACTACACCAGCCACAACAACTGAGAGCACAACTGTTAGTACAACTGAGACAACTACACCAGCCACATCAACTGAGAGCACAACTCTTAGTACAGCTGAAACAACTACACCAGTCACAACAACTGAGAGCACAACTGTTAGTACAGCTGAAACAACTACACCAGCCACATCAACTGAGAGCACAACTCTTAGTACAGCTGAAACAACTACACCAGCCACATCAACTGAGAGCACACCTCTTAGTACAGCTGAAACAACTACACCAGCCACAACAACTGAGAGCACAACTGTGAGTACAACTGAGAAAACTACACCAGCCACATCAACTGAGAGCACAACTGTTAGTACAACTGAAACAACTACACCAGCCACAACAACTGAGAGCACAACTTTTAGTACAACTGAGACAACTACACCAGCCACATCAACTGAGAGCACAACTGTTATTACAACTGAAACAACTACACCAGCCACAACAACTGAGAGCACAACTCTTAGTACAACTGAAACAACTACACCAGCCACAACAACTGAGAGCACAACTGTGAGTACAACTGAGAAAACTACACCAGCCACATCAACTGAGAGCACAACTGTTGGTACAACTGAAACAACTACACCAGCCACAACAACTGAGAGCACAACTTTTAGTACAATTGAAACAACTACAGCACCCACAACAACTGAGAGCACAACTCTTAGTACAACTGAAACAACTACACCAGCCACAACAACTGAGAGCACAACTGTGAGTACAACTGAGAAAACTACGCCAGCCACATCAACTGAGAGCACAACTCTTAGTACAGCTGAAACAACTACACCAGCCACATCAACTGAGAGCACAACTCTTAGTACAGCTGAAACAACTACACCAGCCACAACAACTGAAAGCACAACTGTTAGTACAACTGAAACAGCTACACCAGCCACAACAACTGAGAGCACAACTGTTATTACAACTGAAACAACTACACCAGCCACAACAACTGAAAGCACAACTGTTAGTACAACTGAAACAACTACACCAGCCACAACAACTGAGAGCACAACTATTAGTACAGCTGAAACAACTACACCAGCCACATCAACTGAGAGCACAACTGTTAGTACAGCTGAAACAACTACACCAGCCACAACAACTGAGAGCACCACTGTTAGTACAAATGAAACAACTACACCAGCCACATCAACTGAGAGCACAACTGTTAGTACAACTGAAACAACTTCACCAGCCACAACAACTGAGAGCACAACTGTTAGTACAACTGAAACAACTACACCAGCCACAACAAAAGAATCATCATTAGCCACAACAACTCCTACTGCAACATCCACCACTAGTGTAACAGAAACATCTACAACAATAAAATCATCTACAATTACGTCAACTTTTGCTGATAACTCCACCAGTTTCACCAGCAGTGGAGCAGTTACTACAACAGTGCAACCAACAGCTTCTTCATTAAACTTGACGACTCTCTCCTCAACAGCCTTTAAAAATACAACTCTTAGTACAGCCGAAATGTCTACAAGACCAATGACAGCATTCTCAGCACTCATAACAAATATCACAAGTAGAGCAAATGACACAAGACCAAATACAACAACTTCTGTTTTTACTTCATTAACTCCCTCTTCAACTACCTTTAACACAACGACTGGTAGTACAACTAGAACATCAACAAAATTACTTGCCTCAACCACTAATACAACCACTGCCTCAACCACTAAAAGCACTGCTTCAACCACTAACACAACAACAACAACAAGACCCTTGACATCTTCCACAACTCAAGTGGTTACAATTACAACTACAGAATTTGTACCTGTGTTTATAACAGATCTGGTTTTCCGCTCTTTGGACGAATTTATTCTTGAACTCAACGATTCAAACTCTCAGGTCTTCAAGGAAAGGGCTCGGCTTGTCATTACACAGGTGAGTTAAAATTAACATGAAAAATAGATCATATCTTGACTGTACTCAAGAGAACAGACAACAGATATTTTAGGCCAAATCCAAGAGTTTGTTAGGGTATTATTATTGTTAAAATTGAGTAGTTTACCATAAATAAATAATTTTTTATTTATTTATAATATACCTCTGGAAATCAACAGTTATCATAAACTGTTGTTTCACAAACAAACGAACAGAAAGTTAATTCTGATTGTGGTTGTGACTGCCTGTATGTTACAGCTTGAACCAATCTACAGAAAAAAATATCCTTCCTTCATCAGAGTGATTGTCATAAGTTTCAGGTAAAAATTAAATATTGCAATGCTCCTTTTTATGTGCGCTGTGTGAGTTGGTGTTCTTGAAAAAACAAACAAACGAGAATGCAGTATACAGTACTTATTATATAATGGTAATATGCTCATTAAGGAATCCTACCATATATGACATTCTTCTATACTGTATATTCCAGACCAGGGTCAATCATCACAACAACACAACTGATTTTCAACTCCACGGTAACTCTTCCATCAGTTCAAGAGATTTCAGACACCCTTCTGACAGCAGTGGGAGAAGGAGGTGTCAATCCACTGAACATACTTCCTGGATCAATTTCAGTCAATGGTTCAGGTAAGTTTCCATTTTAAAACATATCTTGCACATTTGCAAGGCCTCAGAAACTGTCTTGCACTTTTGCTCCATAGAATAGTCTTACGGATATAAGAATATGACACACAAAACATACAGTACATTTGGACTGGAATGAAATAAAAAAAGGTCCTAAGACCTTATATTCTGTTTGTCTAATTTGTTCATCTTTTTCTTACAGTTATTGCTACGACTGTAGCTGCTTCAACTACAGTTTCAAGTGGATTAAAGATTGAATCCAGTCTGCTCCGAACAACATGGATCATTATTGTGGCAAAAATATTAAGGCTTTTTCTATAGATCCTTTAACAATGAATCAACTAAGGATGTGATTTAATTAAAGCATGCTCTAACGAATTTGTTAGAGCATGCTTTGTATGTTTATTATGCATTATTTACAGTTGTAGCTCACTCTTAAAATATATATTAGATGGAAATAATAATAAATGGCATATGATTGATATAAATTGCATTGATTTCCAAGGGCACAATTTGTAAAGAGAGAAATTATTATATATTAATCAGAGGCTGTTGAAATCAATCCTATTTTGATCTTTTTCCTTACAGTATTTTCGTATGTAATGCTTTTGTTCAGCTCACTGCAGGTTAAAGACTCTTTATTCTCTTTTGTCTAGTATATGACATTGCAAGATCTTATTATTTATTTTAATAATCAAACAAACATATTTATTGAGTTCATATAATCCAAAATTGTTTGAAATGAAACGAGAAAGAGACGAAAATCAAGAGATTTAGAAAAAAGAAAAAACACATTTTTTATGTATTTGTTTACATCTAAATAAATGCATGTGTATATATCCACAATGAACTTATAATATATGTTTATTTAAAAAATGTATATGAAAAGTATGTATATTTATTTAAAATGTACTGGGTTTAATGTCAATTTAAATAAAGTCTTGATGCAACTTAAACCTGTGCACAATTTCTTCCATTTCAAATGGAATCTCTCAGGGCTCTTTATAGCTAGATTTAAAATAATTAAAAACTAAGAATTAAGGACTATGAGAAGATTTTATGCATTAATGAGGCCTGTGGGGGGGGGGGGGTTTGTTTGTTTGTTTTTTTCTTTTATAGCAACATGACAAGTACTTAAGACATGGTAACAAGACATGTTTATGGTATTAATGAGTTTAATTTATTGAAGGATTTTTTTTTTACGTAACACACCTCTGACAGCTGAGTGGTCCACACAATATTATGTTCCTTACTTAACAATAGCCACTTAAACCACCTTACTACAATTTTTTTTTTAATTTTTAAAAAAAAAAAAATTATAGAAATTGTATAGCCAGAGTGGGTAAATGACTGGAAAAGTAATGAAAGTGTCTTTAAACAAAAACTATCTTTAAAAAGTGTTTTTTGCATATATTTTTTTTTATATCACCCACTTGTCATGGTTGTTAGATCCGCTGTCTCTCTCTCTCTCGTCTTGTGTGTGTGTGTGTGTGTGTGTGTGCGTACTGATTGTTTCGTGTGGGCGTTACCGCTGATTATCTGATTCTCTCATCAGCATCTGCATTCCATCAGACAGCCTATTTAATGCCTTGTCTTTCGTTTGTGTTTGTCAGATCGTTGTTGGAGCTTCCCTGTGTTGTTTCCTGTTACTGTTCTCCTCGTGTGTTCTCTATTCTGATTTTGGGTTCATCGTGTCGTGCTGTTTCCTGTTCCAGTCTCGTTTTGGATTCTACACTTGGTTCATCATTCATCACTCCGGGGAATTCAACACTCAGTTCATCACTCATCTGTCCGGGATTGCCCATCGAAGTCACCACTCTCCTGCTGTCTGCAACGTGTTTGACTTTGTTGTTTCTCAATAAAGAGATCTTTTACTTGCAACTTGCATCCGCGTATATTTTATGTAACACCACTTTAGGTAGCTATGTACCACTTGCAAACAGTGAAAAGCATTTAAAAAAGAAAATATGGTGTACCAACCCAGTCTAATATGATCCATTTTCATCAACAACAACAAAATAATAAAGAGAAGCACTCAGTAAAATTAAATGCTAATAGTTTTTTTTTTTTTTTTTTTTAATCTCAGGTCTACATTTGTACATGCCATATTATACTTAATAGATATTGAGGTGTTTATGTACAGTACTATCAAACTTAACATCAAACACTGTATTGTAGTGACTTATTTTTGTATACTTTCTCTACTAGGTATTATCATACTGTGACTTGACCTAATTTTCCTAGGCAGGACTTGGCTTGGTTGCATTGAACCAATGACTTGACGAGTTTTGCTTGCTTGTTTGCATTACAGACTTGACACCTAAGGATGTGTGACTTGTTTGTTATTAGTGATATGCAAATTACTCTCAGCTATGGTAAATAAGTGCTAAATGAGTTTAGATGTGACAAAATTTGCAATCTTATAAGTTTGTAATCTGAAGATCTTTTAATTGCCAGAAAGCTTGTTTCTCAACAGAGAGCAGAAGATTAGCACCTATTTTACTTTATTTATTATTTATCTATGTTACAATTGCAGTACTATACCTGCTCTTATACAGAAGGTGATGTTTTTATAAGTAGATATTAACAATTCAGACACACTTTATGCGTGCATTCTGAGATGACTGGATATTGTTCTCTGTCTCTTTGTTGTTTGTTTTCATTCATTCATTTGAATGCAGACAGAAGACTCATCTTATATAACAGTTTTGCTTTTTTTTAACTATGTATGTCATAATATTGTGTGTTTTGGAAAAGACTGAAATAAAGACTAAGTATAACATTAAATAGGCTTACATTAGTCTTTAAGGCTTCTTCTTCACTGAAAAAATAGAAAACATCAGAACCACAATTGTAAACATTCAATCCTCAATCGCGCCTTATAATTCAGCCTCAATTATCCCCCCGCAAGAACAATTACAGTGCTTTACAACTATAGAACAAAAAGAGTTAAATAAACTTATCACTTCATCTAAAACAACAACATGTTTATTAGATCCTATACCAACTAAACTACTGAAAGAAGTGTTACCTGTAGTGGAAGAGCCTCTCCTCAATATTATTAACTCATCTTTATCTTTAGGTCATGTTCCAAGAACATTTAAACTGGCAGTTATAAAACCTCTCATTAAGAAACCACAATTAGATCATAATAATCTAGCAAATTATAGACCCATTTCAAATCTTCCATTTATGTCTAAAATACTAGAAAAAGTTGTGTCCGCTCAACTGGGCTCTTTCTTGCAAGAAAATGATATCTATGAAAAGTTTCAGTCAGGATTCAGGCCGCATCACAGCACTGAAACTGCACTCGTTAAAATCACAAATGATTTACTTTTAGCTTCTGACCAAGGCTGTATCTCAATACTAGTTTTACTTGATCTAAGTGCTGCGTTCGATACTATAGATCACACAATACTCTTAGATCGACTACAAAATTATACTGGTGTTCAAGGACAAGCATTAAGCTGGTTTAGATCATACTTATCTGACCGCTACCATTTTGTCTATTTGAATGGAGAAAAATAGATCATAACTTCAGTAAACTATGGAGTGCCACAGGGATCTGTGTTGGGCCCTCTATTATTCTCAATATATATGATGCCACTTGGAAATATTATAAGGAAACATGGAATTAGTTTCCATTGTTATGCTGATGACACTCAAATATATATTTCATCACGGCCGGATGAAAACGCTAAATTATCCAAATTGACAGAGTGTGTTAAAGATATAAAAGATTGGATGACGCGTAATTTTCTTTTATTAAATCCAGACAAGACAGAGGTAATACTTATCGGTTCAAAAAAACGCCCACAGAACCTCTCACAATACAACTTTGACATTGACACTGACTTATAAAGCCCTAAACGGCTTAGCTCCAGTCTATTTAACGGATCTTCTATCGCCCTATAATCCATCGCGCTCTTTAAGATCAATAAATTCGAGGCTTTTGGTCATACCTAGGATATCCAGATCCACCAAAGGAGGGAGAGCATTTTCACATTTGGCTCCGAAACTCTGGAATAGTCTTCCTGATACTGTTCGTTGCTCGGACTCGCTCTCCCAGTTTAAAACTAGATTAAAGACGCATCTTTTCGGCCAGGCATTCATATAATATTTTTAATCTTACAGTTCAAACTACAATCCGGCCTCTAGTTCATAAATGCCAGAGGAGAACTGGCCCCGACTGAGCCTGGGTTCTCCCAAGGTTTTTTTTTTCTCCATTAGGTCACCTGATGGAGTTTTAGGACACCAGGTCACTTGATGGAGTTTTTTCAGTTCCTTGCCACTGTTGCCTTTGGCTTGCTCAGTTGGGGATATTTTGGGGATATTTAATTTTATTTTATCAATCAATAAATTCCACTAGAAACAAACCTTGTTGTATTATTTTATTTTAATTTAATACTGTGAAGCTGCTTTGATACAATCTGTATTGTGAAAAGCGCTATACAAATATACTTGATTTGATTTGATTTGATTTAAGAGGTCTTTCAGGTGTTCAAATTACAAAGCATTTCTTTCATTATCAGTCTTATTTTTGAAACGAGTGAGTTTTGGGTCACTGCCTGAGGTATTCTACTTCCACATTCACACCTTACATATTTTCCTTGTTACTGACAGTTCTTTATAAAATGATTCACACGATAAAACGCCCATTTTCAGAATGTCTGCCTGAAAGGAATGTCACATGGTCACATTCTTTGCTTCTGAATAACATTGCACAACCTACAATGTTCACACCAGATAATTATTGGATCCTTTTATCTCTATGTGAAGACAGGTTCCTTGTGAATGGGACTTCAAAGTGATAATCTTTGAATAATTGTCCTGCAATGTGGTACCTTCATGTCTTTTTCAAAGGTGTTTTTATTATATATTTTTTCTAAATTATGCTATGATGAACTGACAAAAGTAATGGCACTGAATTGTGATCAGCCTGGGCAGTTAAATCGCAACGATAGATTAAAGTTTTTAAGTTTTTATAACCAGGTTTATTTTCTTTGTATACCAGCCTGCAGTACAAAACTTAAAAGGATAGTTCACCCCAAAATTTAAATATTATTACAGATGCCTAATAAGGCATTAATTCCTTAAAGAGTTTGTCCACCAACAGTATTTTACAGTGAAGTCAAGTCTGCCCTCTGCTGGACAAATACAAGCTCATCTATAAAAAAAACAAGAGTAGGTCATATGAGGTCAAAGAGTCTAGTCAATCACTTTCATTTATATAGGGCTTTATACAATACAGATTGTTTCAAAGTAGCTTTACAGTGATAACAGGAAAATGATGCATTTCGGCTGTTCAATTGAAGTCAGTCGGTGTTGATTAATTTCATTTATAAAGATGATCAATTATCAAATTAGTTCAATTATCAAATTAGTTCATTTCATCTATAAAACAGCAAAAACTGATGTCATGGTCTAGCTCAGTTCAGTTCTTATACAACAGCGTCAGTACAGTTACAACTAAATAAACAATTATAAAAAATAAAAAATACAGTGGTCTTACCTAATTCCCTGGCTCTCCCAAACACAAGAGAAAAGATATATACAAAAAAGAAAATGGCACCCAACCCCTACCGCTTCAGTAATAAAGGAAAAATTAGGTATACAATATTTATAGAAAAAGGGCAACACAAATAACTACCACAAATAGAGACACAGTGAAACAGTAAAGTCAAATGGGAAAACGGATAAAAACATATAGGGACCAAAGTCAAAATGAGGATGCTTTTCAAAAGTAAATGATAATTGGTAACGAGTTAAAAGAATATACACAATTTACACTGATCACAAGCCAACTACTCCACTGTAACACTTTCTCAGTAACTACAACACGCCAACAACAACTATCTCCCCGCCCCGTCAGCATCCCTGGCGTATTTCAAAGGGACGCTCTGTTCCAGTCCGCCAATCCCTGTGTGCGTCTCGAATACGTCCAATTAAGGCGGAGCCACATGAAAGAGTGAGAGAGAGAGCGAAAGAGAAAGAGATAAAAAAGAGATAGACACACGTACACAGGCACCTCCCCACACACAGGAACAGGGAAACAGCAATACGTCTTCGGATGCAACACAACCACCAATCAAAACTCAAAACAGGTTTTTTGTTGTTGACACACTTTACACAAATCAATTAACTGTGATAGACACGGTAAAAGCATCTGTCAACACATTCTCAATACCCTTTTTGTGGTGTATTTCAAGGTTGAAATTTTGAACCATTAATATCCACCTCATCAGCCTTTGATTTGAGAGGAACATTCGCAAAAGGAAGACTACGGGGTTATGGTCAGTATATACTACCACTGGTAAAGAACTCCCACCAACATAAACTTCAAGGGGTAATGCAAGGGCTTCCTTCCTAAATGTACTGTAGTTACGTTGTGCTCCAGAAAAATTCTTAAATAACTCATTGGATGATCAATTCTGATTCCCTTTCAAGGGAACTCGCGTTGCGTCGAGAATGACGCTATGGGGAACGCTTTGCGTGATGACGTCTTGAAGCACATGTAAAATCAGTCCAATGGTGTGGCGGAACGTCAGAGGCGGGTGACGTCACGTACCAGGAAGCTATAAAAGCCGGCCTGAAACAGAAAACGAAAGCTTTCTGAGTCTTCAGTCGCGCTCTGTGTTGAATCTGTCCTTGTTATTTGGTGTTGTCTGTCTATATTATATATATATATTCAGTATGGCGAGTAAGCAGCAGCAGTTTAGAGTGTGTGTTCATCCCTGCCCGCGTTATTTAACGGGAGGTGATACTCACACTCTTTGTGTTGTTTGTTTGGGTGAAGAGCATGCCCAGTCAGCACTCGAGGGTGGTGACTGTGTGCATTGCGACGCGCTCCCTATGCGTACGCTCAGATCCCGCCTGGCGTTATTTCACCAGGATCGCGTTCCCCAGGGCTCGGGTCCCGCCGCTGCCGAGGCACGGCGTCGATCTCAGACCTGGGGTTCGCAAATGGATCTATCAGTGGATGTTGAGACGGGCTCTGCCTTATCTCAGCCTCTTACTGATAGATCCAGTGCCTCTCATCAGGGTGTGGAAGCACGCGCGGCGGTTTCTTCCCCCCCGATAGAGGCACCAATACTGCAATTGTCCAGCTCTGAGGAGTTGGACGTTGTTAGTGTTGAAGCTGAGTCTGAGGATTCGCCACCTCAGTCTCATGCTTTTGAGGAATTGCTCGATGTAGTGACTAGAGCTGTCGAGAGACTTTCCATTGAGTGGCCAGAGGATAGGCAGGACGTTCGTTCGAAAAGTAAGTTCGACGAACGCTTCCTGCCATCCCGTGCACAGCCTCAGCGCAGAAGCCTTCCATTTGACATGGGTTTCCCCCACGATCTCGACACCTCGGTGTGGAGATCGTGGGGGAAACCCATGTCTTACAGAGTTTACAGTGCACAAACATCTCACTACTCTTCCATTTCCAAATATAAAGAGCATGGTTATGGGGAGATGCCGAAGGTGGAGGAGACGCTTGCGAGCTATCTCTCTCCAGCAACGGCATCCTCCCTGAAGGCTCCTGTGTTACCCTCCAAACCAGTCAGATTCACATCTTCACTGATTAATAAAGCATATTCCGCCGCTGGTCAAGCTGCAGCGTGTCTCCACACTATGTCTCTCATGCAAGCTTATCAGGCTGAATTACTGGGTGATTTAGATGAGGGCGGGGGTATTGGTCCTGAGGCAGTGTCCGAACTGCGTAGGGCCACAGATTTGTCTCTCAGGGCCACCAAGGAGACCGCTAAATCAATCGGGCGGTCTATGGCAGCCCTGGTGGCCACTGAGAGGCATCTGTGGCTCAATCTGAGCGATATAAAGGACAGAGAGAAACATTTTCTGTTGGATGCTCCGGTTTTTGCCTCAGGTTTATTTGGAGATGCTGTAAATAGTGCTGTTGTTAAATCTCAAGAAGCGTCTAAGCAGGCAGCCGCACTTCAAAAACTTCTCCCCCGCCGTTCTTTCTATGAGGCTGCTGAGCGGGAGCAGCCTCACTCATCTAAAAAGAGCGCTGAACATCGTGCCACTCAAAAACAGAGTGTGTCCTCCCGTGCTCCCCCACAAAAATCACGGGGACACGGAGGACGCTCTCAAACCCAGCAGTCTTCGAGGGGTAAGACGGATCTGCGGACCGTCATTACCGCCAAGAAGGCTGCTGGGAAGAAGTCCTGATGTCCGAGGGCTCAGGGCGAATGAGGGTAGTCCCCCCCGAAGCAGAGCGGTTAACACCTCTTTTTACGGTGCCCGTCTCTCTTCGGTGCCCTCAGGGGACCGTTCTGCCAACCCTGCCGCCTCCGGTGTTACAGGGCGCAGCGGTCTCCGGCGAGCACATATCTCAAGGACCACCCGGAAACGTAGTGGCCTCGGGATGCCCGCCCCCTCTGAGGAGGGTGTTAGAGCAGTCTGTTCAGTCGTTCCCTGCCGGTGCGCCGTTACAGGGCGACGAACAGACTACTCAACAACAACAAAATCCAGAAACCAGTCTCGAGAGGCTGGTACCTCTAGTAGAATCTTTGGCAGCGTGGAAGCTACTGTCGAATGTTTCTCGTTGGGTCCTGCAGACCGTAGAAAAAGGGTATCAGATACAGTTCAAGAAACGCCCACCTCGGTTTATGGGGGTCCTGCCCACACTGGTGGGCCCCGAGCAGGTTCTGGTTATGGAACAGGAAGTAAACACTCTGTTAGAGAAAGGGGCCATAGAATATGTACCTCCCTCCAGCAGGGAAACCGGGTTTTACAGCCGGTACTTCATAGTTCCAAAGAAGGACGGGGGATTGCGTCCCATTTTAGATCTTCAAGTTCTGAACGAGTCAGTCATGCAGCTCAAGTTCAAAATGTTAACATTGAGACAGATCATGCCACAGATCAGGTCCGAGGACTGGTTTGTCACGATAGACCTCAAGGACGCATATTTCCATATTTCCATCCGTCCGTGTCATTGGAAGTTCCTGAGGTTTGCTTTCGGGGGCAAAGCATACCAATATCGAGTACTTCCATTCGGCCTTGCTTTATCACCCCGCACTTTCACCAAATGCATGGATGCAGCTCTGGCGCCCCTGCGCCTCCAGGGTATTCGCATCATGAACTACATCGACGATTGGTTGATTTTAGCTCATTCGCATCAGTTGGCGGTTCAACATCGAGATGTTGTTCTCGCCCACATGAGAGAGTTGGGGTTACGGCTGAACGCCAAGAAGAGTGTGCTTTCTCCACTCCAGAGGACCACTTTTCTAGGCGTAGTTTGGGATTCAGTGTCGATGCAGGCGCGCCTGTCACCGCCACGTATAGAGTCCATCCTTGCAGCTGTGAAAAGTGTAAAGCTAGGCCAGCTACTCACTGTCAAACAGTTTCAGAGACTGTTGGGTCTCATGGCAGCAGCTTCCAACGTGATACCTTTTGGACTACTGCACATGAGGCCCCTGCAGTGGTGGCTCAGGACCAGGGGGTTTTCCCCGAGGGGCAACCCATTTCGCACAATCAAGGTCACGCGGCGATGCTTACGTGCCCTGGTTATGTGGAAGAAACCTTGGTTCCTGTCCCAGGGCCCAGTGTTGGGAGCTCCTTGTCGTCGCAAACTGCTAACGACGGATGCTTCCCTCACGGGTTGGGGAGCGATCCTGGAGGGTCGCTCATCTCAAGGTCTGTGGGAAGACCATCATTGTTCCTGGCATATCAATCGCCTAGAGATGTTAGCTGTCTTCCGGGCTCTGAGGAGCTTTATCACAGATCTCAGGGGACACCATGTGTTAGTACACACGGACAACACGTCGGTAGTCGCCTATATCAACCACCAAGGGGGTTTGCGCTCGCGCCCGTTATCCAACTTGGCACGCCATATCCTCTTGTGGTCCCAGGGGAAGTTACTGTCACTCAGGGCAGCTTACATCCCCGGGGTCCAGAATATAGGAGCAGACACTCTGTCGAGACAGGGGCCGAGGCCCGGGGAATGGAGGCTCCACCCCGAGGTGGTGGAGCTGATATGGAGGGAGTTTGGCCAAGCTCAAGTGGATCTGTTTGCGTCTCGAGAGACGTCTCACTGTCCACTTTGGTTCTCCCTCACGCATCCAGCTCCTCTGGGACTGGATGCTATGGTACAGGCGTGGCCGAGGCTACGTCTGTACGCCTTTCCCCCAGTTGCTCTGCTCCCGGGAGTTCTGGAGAGAGTTCGCAGGGACCGGGTTTGCCTGCTTCTTATAGCCCCGCGCTGGCCGGGCAGAGTATGGTTTCCCGATCTTGTGTCCCTCCTCGACGGGCATCCTCTGGAGCTTCCTGTCAGGAGGGACCTTCTGTCCCAAGCAGGGGGCTCAATATTTCACCCCCGCCCAGAACTGTGGAACCTGTGGGCTTGGCCTCTGAGGGGGCCCAGCTCATAGAGTCAGGTCTCTCAACTGAGGTTGTTGAGACCATTCTACAGTCCAGAGCTCCCTCCACGAGGAAACTTTATGCCCTGAAGTGGAGAGTCTTCACTTCTTGGTGTAGTGACCGTCGGTTGGATCCAGTCAACTGCCCAATTGGTACAGTTCTGGAGTTCCTGCAGGACCGGTTCACTGCAGGTCTGACCCCGTCCACCTTAAAGGTTTATGTGGCGGCCATAGGTGCTTACCACATTCCTTTGGGTGGAATGTCTGTGGGGAAAGACCCTTTGGTATCTCGTTTCCTTCGTGGCACTTGGAGGCTGAGGCCTGCAGTTCGCTCTAGGGTACCACCATGGGACTTGTCCATTGCATTACAAGGCTTGTCCCTGGCCCCCTTTGAGCCCATTGAGGAGGTTCCTGAGAATTTTTTAACTCTGAAAGCTCTTTTCCTTCTTGCTATTTCTTCTCTCAAGAGAATAGGGGATCTGCAAGCATTGTCGGTTGCTCCGTCATGCTTAGAGTTTGCTCCGGGTATGGTAAAAGCTTCTCTTCATCCGAGACCGGGTTATATCCCCAAGGTCCCCACTAATGTGGTCAGACCTATTGTTCTGCAGGCCTTCTGTCCTCCTCCTTTTCAAAATGCTGACCAGGAGGCTAATAATTTGCTTTGCCCTGTTCGGGCGTTAGACGCTTATGTCCACAGAGCTGCCCTGTGGCGTAAAAGTGATCAATTATTTGTGTGCTTTGGGTCTCCTAACAAGGGTGGTCCAATGTCTAAGCAGAGGATGAGCAAGTGGGTGGTCGAGGCTATCTCACTTGCTTATGAGGCGGCTGGGCAGCCTTCTCCTATGGCTGTCCGGTCCCATTCTACAAGGAGTATGGCGGCCTCTAAGGCCCTTATATCAGGAGTATCGTTACAGGACGTCTGTGATGCGGCAGGCTGGTCCTCACCGCACACTTTCGTCAGGTTCTACTCTCTGGATCTAGACTCTGCTCCAGGGTCTCATGTTTTGTCTTCCTAGTGCTGCTCACCAGATTTCACACGGGACAGACACTTGTAGCTATGGAGGCGTTGGTATAGACGTTCCCCATAGCGTCATTCTCGACGCAACGCGAGTTCCCTTGAAAGGGAACGCCTCGGTTACGACTGTAACCTCAGTTCCCTGAAGAGGGAACGAGCGTTGCGTCGCCCTGCCATATCTCCTTCATGCCTGTCAGCCCGACTTCAGACTATACGAAGCTTTCGTTTTCTGTTTCAGACCGGCTTTTATAGCTTCCTGGTACGTGACGTCACCCGCCTCTGACGTTCCGCCACACCATTGGACTGATTTTACATGTGCTTCAAGACGTCATCACGCAAAGCGTTCCCCATAGCGTCATTCTCGACGCAACGCTCGTTCCCTCTTCAGGGAACCGAGGTTACAGTCGTAACCGAGGCGTTCTCCTGAATCAACACAGAACCTGCTCCTAAAGCACCTCCAATCTGAATGGACGGGTGAAATTAAGGGTAGTGAGAACAGGAGCATTAAATTGAAGATCTTTGGCAGCCTTAAACGCAACCTCACAATCTGCATTCCAGCAAAAAACTCTTAACGAACTTAGCAAATCTGTAAAGAGAGACAAAACAGTAGCAACATTTTTATGTAGTCCCCTATAATAGCCAATCATTCCCAGAAATCGACGCAGTTCTCTCTTAGAATTCCAAAATTGCCATCACTTTGGGATTGACAGGACGTACATGACCTTGGCCCACTTTTTTACCCAGATATGTGACCGTTGCTTTCCCAAACTCACACTTGGCTAAGTTAGAGAAGCATTGGTTAAACGAAGAAATACTTCTAGTACAGACCACTAGTACGGAACTAGAATAGACCACCTAGATATGTCATATTTCTTTTCAATGGGTTCACGCGGTACGGATGTTGCTCAATAGGAGCAGCATCATAACATCAATGTCGTGAAAGGGAACATTGGTTTGCGAAAGGTTATCTGAGAATAATGAAGGGAATTCGTAAACCAACGATCCAATGTTTTTGCGATGTCCCTCAGAAAGATAATCTAGGTGACTTAGTACATAATGTTGTTTCTTCACTAAAACCTAGATTATCATCCTCACAGGTGACAGAAGACATATTTACAGTGTCCATATTTACATCTGCTCTTTTCACATTTTGGCTTGAGCATATCTTGCCTGCAGCGGAGAACCAGGACTTGGGAGCAGAACAAGAACCGAATCACTAGGCTGAAAACTTCTGTGCGCACTCCGTGTGTCGTAAATCTTTTTCATTTTCGTTTGAGCTCCAGTCAGATTTTTCTTAGGAATTTCACTCACACAAAGTAATCGCTCACAAACTTGACTCATGTATTCACGTAAGGACACCAAAGAGGAAGTCTCTAGTTCCAGTATTTTCTCTTTTAACAATTTTAGTGGTCCATGCACAGTATTTTGTTTTTATGAAAGTTTGCCACAGAAAATGGCAGACAGCAACCAAGGCAGCTTTGGCATAATGTCAATAACACTGTTATAACGCAGTTTCTTTACAGTTATTGAGGTAAACATGCTTAGTACCGAAAAAAGGTATCATATAGGCTACTACCGGCACCGAATTTCAGGTACGGGGTAAAAATGTGAACGGTACCCAACCCTACTTCTGCTGAATGATCACTACGGTACGCCTATAATAAGTGTTTATATTTTGTCTATTTTAGACCGAGCGGGCTGACCGCTGCGGAGTAGCCCAGTACCTGCGTGTCATATACATAAACAGAGAGAAGTAGTTCTTCAATACAGTGTTCATCCGAAAGACGCATGAAGTTTTGTTTATTAAATGCTAGAGCACCAAAAGTTATATAGTGTACCTTTAAGGGAGGGATGCAATATCTATATAGAGGACAGAATATCAAAGGTTTGGAAGGTGGGCTCTTCTGATTCAGACCAGTATGTAACAACCAAGAACACCATTAACTAGCCTACATAGCAATCCACTAAAAACAACTGAGAAGCAACTGCATAGCAATGCTCTGACAAGGCTGTTTTTCATGATTCCAAGTCAAACTGCATTGTGCAAGTTGTCCAGCAGACGACGCTTTTCTTCCCTGAATCTCTCCGGGTACAGTATGTCATTTAAAATCTTATCTGCAGTCTCCTGTTTGGTTGGTCAAGGTGTGGAAGTTGATCGAGATGCTGAAAATGAGTATCATGATCATCAAGTTTGATATTATTCTTATTGTACTACTTTTAATTTCCTGAAGGTAGGCTAATACCGGTTTTTCTATGAAAACCAATGGTGTTAAAATGTTTGAATCGAGGAATGCGGAAATTTAATCTGATTTTCTTTATTTCAGTAAAGTTCTGCATTGCTACTGTAATGAATATTCATGAAAATTCTGTCTATATTCCAAGTCTTTTGGACATCGGCTGTTATAGATGAAAGAAAATTACATTATAACCTAACTATGCTTGTGAATGATCAATTCATGCTGTCATTCAAAATCCATTGATTATTAGAAATCTGGATTTTATACAATTTCACTATCTAGGCTGGATCATCATCCATTCAGGCTATCAAGACAATACTGTAGGTGGCACCATGTCATTTTAAATGCACATCTACGCTCTAAAAATGCTGGGTTGTTTCAACCCTTGTTTGAGTCAAATATAGACAAACCCAATAGCTGGTTTACTTTTTTTTTATTAACATTTTGATTTAGATTTAGATTTTTTATTTAGATTTTTGCTATTATTATTATTATTATTATTATTATTATTATTACTATTATTCCTTCATAGCATATAACATAGCTTTTGTCTTCCAAGTGTTGCAGTAACCCTCAGAGAGTCTTCGTTTAGCAGTCACACTCAGTGCCTTCCCGGTCAGAAGTGACCGGACACCTAAAAATGAAACTTCCTCCATCCCAGTAAAAACCAATGCAATTTAATTTTGTTCTATAATATTTATTCTTTTTAATTTAGTATTTTGAGACAATTTGATTGAACTTATTAATATTTATGCATTATTTATAGTCCATTTTTTGCCATTGAAAATAATGATTAATTTTTTTTTTTTCAATTTAAAAATAAAATAAAAAATTATACAGTATTTTCGGTTAAAATAGAGACTAGGCTTTCAGAAAAAAAATAAAATTAAAATAAATAAATAAATTTATTAAACATAAAATTATATAAATCATGTTATTGCATGGGTTTACCACTAGATGCCTGTATAGCTCTAAATGGAGATGCTTGTGAATTCTAGTTGTTTTTGGACCAAATTACTTACTTTTAAGATGTGGATTGAATGTATTTTTTTAGAAATTCTCAAATAATACTTTTTGCCAAGGTTTATAACATTTTATTAATTATTATTTTAATAATTTTAATAATTATTATATTAATTATATATATATATATTAATTATAATTATTAATTATGTTATGTTTTTCACTCTTGATGTTTTAGAGTTTCACCCCTTCATTGCTGAGCACTTTTTTTCTGCATCGTGGCCGATTTGTAGAGAATTTTTGTGTTTTTGTCAATTTCCCATTCATTTCCTATGGGGGTCATTTTTGACCAAAGACCACAAGTGTGACTATTTTTTTTATGACCACTTAGCATGCTCGGATCATGAACTCAATTTTTTTTTGTGCTCACATACCTAATGCCAGAAAAGTCACCAAGTTTCGTAACATTCCGATGAAGCTGTGATTTTTAAAAATTCAAAACAGATTTTTTGTAATCTGAATTTATTGGTGTGTATGTGTATAAAAGTGTGTTTGTATGTGTGTGTGTGTGGGTGGGTGTGAATTTTTTGCACTCTTGATGTTGTAGAGTGTCACCCCTTTACTGCGGTGTACTTTTTTTTAGAATCGTGGCCGATTTGTAGATTGTACAGACAAAAATTCAGAGAATTTTTGTGTTTTTGTAAATTTCCCATTCATTTCCTATGGGTCGGTCATTTTTGACCGAAGACACTGAGTGTGACTATTTTTTTTACGACCACTTAGCATGCTCGGATCATGACCTCAATTTTTTTTTGTATTCACATACCTAATGCCATAAAAGTCACCAAGTATCATAACCTTCCGATGAAGCTGTGATTTTTAAAAATTCAAAACAGAAAATTTTTCGGTCAGAAGTGACCGAGGACTCTCTGAGGGATGGAAGTTATGGGTGTTCACCTTTACCCACCACACCTAGGATTCATGCCATAGACTTGATTGTAATGAGAAGAATGACAACTACCTCACTTGACTTGATCATAAAAGATGGCACTACAGTAAAATCAAATGACTGTACTTATTCTTTTATTATAGCCCACTTACAGCTACTTAGTAAAACGTCTCTCCTCTTCAATTCAACAAACGTCATTTCATGAAATAATTTTTTATATTTTTCAAACTATAAATAGGCCTAAATTGTTGGTTTTCCTATTATAACAAGACAAAACATTTCAAGAAGATTCTTTCAAAAGGAAAATTGTCATCTCTTCGATAAAGTATAAATCTAATCTTGAGGAAACATAAGCTCACCGAATTTTTCAGAAATGTCTAATAGCCCTATAATGATTTTAAATGTAGCTTAATAAAACCATTTAGGCTGTAGTCATAATTTCAAACAAATTAAACATGAAGCCTACTGATTAAGAAAAAGGACAAATTAAATGATAGCGAGTTCATGTCAGAAGCTCCATTTGATTTTCAGGTGTATTTTTACATTTTACATTTCTCTAAAATACATTGTGCGTCATTATCCTTTTATGTCAAACATTCCTTTAAAGCAGTTAATTAAAATACATTGTCTGTCTGAATAATTGTTATTATAAGTCTAGAATAGATTTTTAGATTTTTTAATAGAATAGAAACAATCAATTGTTTTAAATAATAAATAAAAACCATTTAGAAGGGGCTCTTTTTTTTTTTACTACAACTATGTAAGGAAAAGTTGTAGAGTATATTTATAAACCTGGTTTAGGAAATACACCAGGTTTATAGAATACTAAAAATATGCATGTCTCTGCACTACAAGTTTATCTGTTGAGTGTTGGGGTCAGTGACGCTTTCTTTGAGAATGACTGAGGTAAAACGCTCTTAAAAACGTCAAGGAAGGCGATGAAACTATGTGTCAGAATGTGAGGAATGCTTAGGTAAACCTGGTGTCTTTTGTTTGACCTCTTGTTTAGTCATCTCACTTGTGTTGTAATCATGATTAGCGGGATAAGTGGATCCTTAAAAAGTACATGCTCCACGATCATCAGAATATATAGACGCAATCTGCCCATATAATTAATGGGAAACTCTGTTTTTGATGTTATTGTTGTTTTTTGAAAAGTGTAAACTATTTGCGTAATTTTCTATTTTCTTTCCACTTTCTTTCCTTCATGCAGTAATAACGACAAATTCAAAGATTTATTCCTAAACAAAATTGTATGCAAGTGTTATTAAGGAATTGCTCTGTCCCGCGAATGACATACATTTATGTGAATGACATAAATATATAAATTAAAAGTGAGAAACAATATGGCTTTGTCAAGTTATTTAACAGTTTCTATAAATAAGCCTGGCTATAATTAATTGTTGCGCAGACCACACCTTTTAGACAACCACAATACAAAAGATAAAAAAAAAAAAAAACCTCACCGTGTCTGGCCAGGTACATTCCATATAGCTTATCTGTGCATATCAGGGAAGAAAAAAAGCCCAATCAGGACGTCATTGAGTGGTATTTAAGAAGAAGCGGCACAGGTTATTCAGGAGACGTGAAAAACTGGAGTACTAGTACTTAAGTAGGCTACTTACCAGTGCTTAAAGCCACTGTGACGACAGCGGATTACAAATCAACATTAAAATAATCTATCCAAGAATTGGTAAGGATATTTTATTTTCCTAAATATATTTGTGTTAATTATATATTTATATTATAAAGTACTTTTTATTGCTGGAAATAGTGCAAAGAGACATAATAAATATTAAAGCATTTCTATGTTAATGACATTTAGAATATAATATGATAAAATGTACCCGTTTTTTTTTTTTTTTTTGTCTTTGACAGAGATTGCAGTTGTCTATTTTGCATAAAATGTGTCTGGTCAGAATATTTAAGTGGTCACAGGAAACGTCTCGGGTTACGTATGTAACCCTCGTTCCCTGAGTAGGGAAGTGTAAGGAAAGTACCTCGTTCCCTGAGTAGGGAACGAGACGCTGCATCGATACTCGATACTTTGGGGAATGCCTTCGGCATGACGCATCTGAAGTCTGTAATGGAATTACTCCAATCTTGATTGGTGCTGTGTCTTTCGTCACTCGTGACGTTGTATGTGACGGTGATCCGGAAGCTATATAAGGACAACGGAACATAGCCGCGTCAGCTTTCGAAGGGTCAAAGCAAGTCGTTCTCAGGGGCGCGAAAAGTGTGGCCGAGGGATGCAGCGTCTCGTTCCCTACTCAGGGAACGAGGGTTACATACGTAACCCGAGACGTTCCCTTTCGTAAAGGGAACTCCCGCTGCATCGATACTCGATACTTTGGGGAACGAATACCCACGCCGCCACACTGAGAGAAAAAACGCCCTGGTATAAAGCATCTGGTACACTCACAGACGATAGAATGAGTAGAGGGCAGATCCAAACTAGCTTGTCATAAGATTTGGTGCAAGAAGGGGAGGTCTGGAGCCGGAGGCTCGACTGACCTCATGGATGGGAGCCCCAGACAGTAGAAAATATTAGATGAGAGGTGAAGGCAAAAGCGCACCTTGTACTTCAAATATGAGTGGTTTTAGATAACCAACTGTAGTCTTAATAAAGGGAATAGCTCCTAACTCTTGATGCATAACTAGATGGACTGACTCCTCTCAGCCTGAGGCCTAATGTAGGAACCTCAAAGGCTATGACCTTGACCATCCGACACATGCGATGGAGGATGGAATACCCAAAGAATCTTAACATTGCCTACAGGTACCTCAGTACCGGGCAACAATAACGTTGAGTGGCTCCCACGCTAGCAAGTAAGAGGGGGTAGCCCCACCGCTCTTCCATAAGGAAGCAGACTCAATAGATTCTCCTATATATACTTATATATTTCAAATATATATTTGTATACCTCACCCACAGGACATGATGGGTGCCAGGGATAACCCATCAGCCTGATGCCAATAGGCTGGATGAAAGGATTCATCCTCCAATCTACAGGAACATGGAGTTTGAGTGGGAATGTCCCTACGTGCACACCCTTAGAAGCTTGCGGAGGGCACTAAGGCCGCCACAGAGGCCCTAAGCATGAAACAGGAGATCCCGTTAGAGAGCGGGATGGAACACCAGTACTGAAGCCAGTGGGCAGTAATAAACTGGGTTCAATGCCCTCCCTAACTTAATTGTTTAGTTCCTAGTAGAGTGGGGTTCTAGAATGGATGCCCTGACCACCTCGGTGGAAAGGGCAACCTAATTATGGGTGGGACCCCATCAGGGGCCAGACCCATAGTCTCCATAACTCTGGTCTGGGATGAAATGATGTACCATCAGCCTGAGACAGAAGATCTCTCCTAACAGGATATTTCCATGGAGGACTCTCCAAGAGACTAATAAGGTCCGAAAACCAAATTCGGGCCGGCCAGTACGGAGCTACAAGGAGTAGTCTCACTCCGTACCTCCTGACCCTTTCTAGAACCCCAGGGAGCAGAGCGATCGGGGGAAGAGCGTACAGATGTGACCTGAGATCTGCGCGTAACTCTGATCATGCGAAAAGGGTTTCCCAGAGGAGAAAATCCCTTGTTCCTGAGCCACCACTGCAAGGCCCTGCTATGGAGCAGACCAAAGGGTGCTACCCTGGAAGCTACAGCCATAAGACAGTGTTTGACAGTGATAGCCTGGCCTAACCTAATACTCTTCATTGTGTTTAAGATAGTATTAATACGAGCAGAAGACAATTGTGTCCGCATCGTAACTGAGTCCCACTCTACTCCCAGGAACGTAGTCCTCTGAAGAGGAGTTAAGGAACTTTTCTTCACATTGAGTCTCAACCCCAAGCACCTCAGATGACGCAAAACAACATCTCGATGTTGAATTGCTAGTTCTTTCGACTGAGCCAAAATGAGCCAGTCATCTATATAATTTAAGATACGGACCCCCTGAAGTCTCAATGGAGCAAGGGCTGCGTCCATACATTTAGTGAAGGTGCGAAGGGATAAGGCTAGGCCGACTGGAAGAATCCGGAACCGATGCGCTTTTCCCCCAAAAGCGGATCTTGTAAACTTCCTGTGATAGGGTTAGAAGGAAACGAGGAGTTAAGGAGCTTGTGGATCTATCACGACAGACCAGTCCTCGGAGCTGGTCTGACTGACAGTCGGTATCTTGAATCTAAACCCCTTCTCGGAGGTTGATCCAGTACCCTGAGATCCAAACAAGGCCTAACTCCTCCCCCCTCATAGGAACTATGAAGTGCCGGCTGTAGAACCCGGGCTCCCGTAACCAAGGAAGAGCCCACTTTGAGGTTTCCTGTGTTAAGAGGGACTAGACTTCCTGTTCCAAGAACCGACCCTGCTCGGGGCTGGCAGACATGTGAACCGCCCTTAGTAGATAATATTTGTATATTAGCTCCACTGTAAGCAGGACCCCCTAAGCTATATTTTGAAGACCCCTCGGGGTGTCTAAATATGCCATCATGGGGACCAGTCCCTCGAGACTGGCCTCGGCTAAAAATTTTCAAATGGTTTCGGTGACCCGAAGCAGCTAACTGGCAGGAACTAACCGAAATATGCTCTCTACAGACCTCCTGAGAGGCAGCGAACTCGACAGGGCCGCAACGTTTTCGGGCAGATACTGTGATTTGTGTTCGCTGGAAGCTGATGTGTCCCGAAGCGCCATCGGCGGCGGGAAGCGAACATCGATTTCCTAAGGGCTGCATAAGGGGGCGAGACTCCTGTACTCGCTCTCCTGGGGGAACGCCCATAAGGGTCCGCGTGTCACGACAAGACCTCTTAGTAGAAGCCATCTTAGCCCGAGAGACAGTCCTCCGACCTGTCTTCGGTATAGAAGGCTTCATGCGAGAATGTTTCTTCTGGCCCCAAGCCTTATACGGGGGGGCACAAGAGGAAACCTTCTCAAAATATGAGAAGCTGGCGGCTGTCCCATGAGGCTGCCCCCTGGCAGCAACCCCATGAGACCTGGATTGACAACTGGGGATAGCTGATTGTCGCTCTGCCTCCTGAAGCCTCTCGACAACGGTTCTTGCCGCGTCGCCAAAGAGGCCAGAAGGCGAAAGGGGGGCATCGAGAAGGAAAGCCCTGTCTTTCTCCCCGATCCCCAAGCGATTAAGCCATAAATGTCTCTCTGAGACGACTAGTGCTGCCATAGAACGGCCAATAGCACGGGCCGTCTCTTTAATAATACGGAGAGATAAGTCAGCTACTCTACGAAATTCAGTAATACCGTTGAGTGAGACCTCCCAGTTATCATCCACCTCTTTGAGGAGGTCAGCCTGATATGCCATGCACCGGCTCGACCCACCGCCATATATGCTTTCCCTAACAAATTCGATGTACGAGATTTGGAGGGAAGTGTCTGAGCTATCAGGGGTGACGCAATGTCGGGGAGAAAATATTTCGCAAAATATTCCTCAACCCGAGGCATCACCACATAACCATTCTCATTAGATTCCCTAATGGATGAGTAAATATATACATGGGGGGAAAATAATTGAGATGAACATGGATTTTTCCACGATCTCGATACCTCAGTATGGAGATCAGTGAAAAAGGGAAGGCTCTGACACAAAGATTGTGACTGGGTCTGCAGGAAGCGCTCATCCATTTTATTTTTCTTAGTCGCTTCCTGCTTATTATATGGCCATTCAACATTTAATTTAACCACTGCCCTGGTCACAACCTCCAGCAACTCCTCAATAACGGGGATATGGGGTGGCGAATCTCCATATCCACGTGATTCAGTGTTGATAATATCTAACTCCTCGGAGCCAGATAAATCAAACGCTGTGTCTTTAACACGGTCGGAAGAAGCCGCAGCGCGGGCTTCCGAACCATGCGCGAGACCAGTGGAGCTGATTAATAAACACTGAGAAAGGGTCGCAACCGTCTCAGTATTATATGCCAGCCCCACGTGCGAATCCCATGCATACAAGCGGCGCGCTGCCTCAACAGACGCGGGACCTGATGCACTGGGAACGCGAGCCTGATCTAATTGATCGAACAAGCTCAAACGGGAGCGGAGCTCTTTCATAGATAGCTGAAAACAGTTTGCACAGACAGCGCCCTCGAGCACTGCCCGTGCATGCTCCACTCCCAGACAAACAACACAGAACGAGTGCGTGTCATCCTCGCTCAAATAGCGTGGGCAAGGGGATGCACACCGCCTGAGTCGTTTCTCTATATTCGCCATATATATTGAGATAGACAGACAACACCAAATAAGACAATACAGTCACACAGAACGCTTGCTGAAGACAGAAAGCTGACGCGGCTATGTTCCGTTGTCCTTATATAGCTTCCGGATCACCGTCACATGCAACGTCACGAGTGACGAAAGACACAGCACCAATCAAGATTGGAGTAATTCCATTACAGACTTCAGATGCGTCATGCCGAAGGCATTCCCCAAAGTATCGAGTATCGATGCAGCGGGAGTTCCCTTTACGAAAGGGAACTGCAGTTACAGTATGATATTCTGTTCACAAAGTAATTAATTTATCTTGATATTGATTAGAAAACGTATTATCTATTGGACATGCCCATTATCAGGCATCCATTTGTTTACTGAACCATCTGTGTTTTGCTATTAAGGAGTTATAATAAGAGAATATTGTAGTTTGGATAATGATTATCAGTTGGAATGTGCGTTCAATTTTGTGTGATAAATAGAAGTTAAAAACGAATCATGATGTCAAGATGTATGGTGTCCAAATTCCTTCAGTTGGAGTAGAACAAGGACATGAATAGATCACTGTTAATTCTAGAGTGTAAACTTTTGCATGGTAATTTACTGTCATTTCTGATGTTGGGTAGAGGGTGGAGAATTGTCCAAATAAGTTAATAGTTTGTGGATTAAGTTTATTCTAACTGATGTTGTTTCGTAACTGCATCTGATGTTGGTGTCTGGCATTGTCTGACATTTGTTATGTGCAGTGATGTGTGTTATATGCAGTGATATATATATATATGCTTATGAATGTATGTAGATTGCTACAAAGTCTGTTACTGAATACAAATTACATGATGAAAATTGTAGTTAGTAATCTAATGCATTACATTACACATTTTAGGTAATATACTTTACTTTTTGATTACTTTTGACCTACTTCATTTATCTATTGAAGCTTGCTTCTGCCCCGGAATGAAAAAAATATTTTTATCTCACAATTCTGAGATTATATCTGAATTTGAGAAATAAAGTCATGATAAAATAAGTCATGTGATAAGATTTCCGCGAGACATTCCTATTGTTGATCAAATTTGACCTTGATTTCAGTTGTAAATGTACCACTTTAAAACACTATGGAGAAAGTCAAACATCATAAACTAAAAAGACTCATAAAAAGAGGGGAAATCATCATCCTGCACCAATATAAATTTAAAAGCTTTAGAAAACTATGGCCATCATGTTCTATTGTATTTATTGTGGTAAATTTTGACTAACTTGTAGAATTTATAATAGATAATCCACTGGGACCTTGTTAAATGATTCACACTTCAACAACCCTCAATGTTCAAACTAAAACAACTTGGAACAAAGGGAGACACCCATATTTGGGAGTGCCGGCACTATTTTCCCACTTCAAGCATTGACAGTGTGTATAAATGTAGCCTACTGTATGTGTATATAAACTTTGTGCACATTAATTGCTTTGCAGACTCTTATCGTCACCACTGGACTTTTCCCAGAATGAAGAGGAAAGCTTTCATTATCATATGCATTTTTATTGGTAGGTGAATTTAATCATACTCAGAAAAAAACAATAATATTGCTTCAATACACTTGTGTGTAAAATATACATGTGCAAAATATGAAATAGAAAAAAACTTTAAAAGTACACTAATTTTTTGTTTTTTTCTAGCAACAGTCCAAAATGCAACAACTCAGACCACAACATATTCAACATCATCTGTTAGTACAGCCGACACAACAACTCCCCCAGCTACAACATTGTCATCAGCAGTCACAACAATTCTTGCTGAAACATCCACCAGTACTGTAGTTACCACAACACCACCACAAACAACAGCTGAATCCTCCAAAACACCTACAGCTACAACAGTGTCCTCAACAACCACTACAGTTCCTGTTGAAACATCCACCACTACAGTAGGAGAAACCACAACAACACCACAAACTACTGTTACAACAGCTGAATCATCCACAACACCAACAACAACAACAACAACAGTGTATTCAGCAACCACTACAGTTCCTGTTGAAACATCCACCAGTACAGCAGGAGAAACCACAACAACACCACAAACTACTGTTACAACAACTGAATCCTCCACAACACCTACAACAACAACAGTGTCCTCAACAACCACTACAGTTCCTGTTGAAACATCCACCAGTACAGCAGGAGAAACCACAACAACACCACAAACTACTGTTACAACAGCTGAATCCTCCACAACACCTACAACAACAACAGTGTCCTCAACAACCACTACAGTTCCTGTTGAAACATCCACCAGTACAGCAGGAGAAACCACAACAACACCACAAACTACTGTTACAACAGCTGAATCCTCCACAACACCTACAACAACAACAGTGTCCTCAGCAACCACTACAGTTCCTGTTGAAACATCAACCAGTACAGCAGGAGAAACCACAACAACACCACAAACTACTGTTACAACAGCTGAATCCTCCACAACACCTACAACAACAACAGTGTTCTACCAAAAAGACTCAGGAGAGAATTATTGAATGCAATATATTTATTTGTGTAAGATTACAGACGGAATAAAATTGATGCTCGACAAGCTCCGTCTCGGTTCTTTGGCGGGGGCTCTGTCCTCCGTCTGGGTCGGTGAGTTAGCCGGTAGGTCCTGCCTGATGGTCTGGACAGGGGCGGAGCCTAAACCCCCCTGACGGTTGGACAGGAGCCTATACCTGGTGGTGGTGGGGAGGATGGGGGATAACTTTTCTACGACACCTACAGCAACGAAAGGGGAAGGTAAGGTCAGTCTTTATATCTGATGTTGAACTGTGATTGGTGGTGCGAAATTACATATTAGTGACGTGGCAATAGAGTCTTTCTGGTAGAACTTACGCTGACGCTTCCATTTCTACCAAAAAGACTCAGGAGAGAATTATTGAATGCAATATATTTATTTGTGTAAGATTACAGACGGAATAAAATTGATGCTCGACAAGCTCCGTCTCGGTTCTTTGGCGGGGGCTCTGTCCTCCGTCTGGGTCGGTGAGTTAGCCGGTAGGTCCTGCCTGATGGTCTGGACAGGGGCGGAGCCTAAACCCCCAAAATAAGGAATATATGATGGATTCCTTACGTACCTAAGATGACTCTGGAAAGTATGCAGGGTCATTAGACAACATGAGAAAAGCTGATAAACGTCATCTAGATAAGGCTTAATATGAAACTAACGTTTGATTATAACGATGATGTAGCCTTGAAATAAATAGGGAGAGTGAAAGATGCAGTTAATAGCACACTGTGCTTCGGTATGTTACAACTCCTAAACGGAGCAACTTTGGCAAAAGAAAGTGAAGATTCTAATCTGAGCCTCGATAGGCTTAAATAGAGGAGCTGCACATTAAAAGAAAATAAGAAAAAATAAATAAATAAATAATAAAGGCAGAAATTAATCTTTGATAGGCCTATGCTTTAACGTCGGCGGCCACGGTTGGCCTCAGAACTTTAAGCTAAATCGTAAATCTCGATAGATTGCGATGCCTCGATAGGCCGAGGACAAGCATGTGCGATGCCTCGATAGGCCGAGTACAAGCGTGTGCGATGCCTCGATAGGCCGTGAACGAGCATGAGTATTAATATCTTAGTATGGCTATGAAAAATTAAACCATAGATGGGAAAGTTAAAAGTAGGTCCGAGATAACCTTCTGTTTAAGTGCTACTAATCTGCTATCAATGTGACGTCCCCGGGCGCTTCGATAAGCAGAGATGTGAGAATGAAATATTGATATTTCTTAAAGCTAGAATTGCTTTGTGACAGGTGCCCGTGATCGGCGTGAAGTATAACTTAATAGAACTACGTGTACGCTCGCTAATATTAATGCCTCGATAGGCCGAATAATCGTGTATGAACGAAATACAGAATCTCGATAGCATTACTGTAAAGGCTTCGATAAGCCGTGAACCAATGTGAATGTGATGAAACAGGTTCGTGATAACCTTGCGTTTACTGCTGCCGGGACGAATTTGCAGTTCGATTAATTCGTTCGATAGGGTCACAATAGGCAATTTTGCTCATCGAGAACAATATCAGTGCTTCGATATCTTAAATGAATTGATATTGAAATAGAAGCCGCGGAGGCTAGAGAATATTGCGTTGCTATGAGAGACACGATGAACGCAAGCAGTCGTGGATACGAATAAACTTTGAGTCTCCGTCAAGGATTAACTGTTTAAAGGAGCTATTAATAAAAGGTCCAGTTCATTATAATGGACTCGGTCTAGACGTTCGAATGCAGTAACCACCACCAGTAGCTAGCGAATAATATTACCTTGAATGTAGGTTGAGAGGGCTTGTTGAGCATTAAGAAGGACGTCTACATCGGATCTGATGTATGTCTTGTAAGCCGTGGAAGACCATCTGCCGAGCATTTGGATTGTGGAGTCAGGAACTCCGCATTCAGCTGCCGTTGTTGCTGCTCCGATGCGAAAGGAGTGCCCAGTGTATAGCCGTGGAGGAAGTCCGCATTGCTTTAGGACAGAAGCTAGATGAGATCTGAACCAGGGCTTTGACATGGGAAGCCCGTTAGGTAAGATGAATAAAGGGGAATTTAGTGGAAGGCGCGGTCGTGCTTTGAGATATCTAACCATAGAAGAAAAAGGACAATATGAATTATTTATTTTAGAAACAGAAATGCTAACGCCCGATCCGGAAGAGTCTGTTTTCGAAAACTTAAGAAATAGATTAAAAAACGTAGGATAAAAGCGTAAATCGGAAATAGCCAAGCCACGAGCAGGATTAAAATTATTTGAGTCGGACGCAAATTCCCCTGATCGTAGAAACCTGTAAAAAGCGGTTAAGAACACAGCTTCTAAAAGGATGTTAATGTATTCGCAAAATAGGCCATAGCGTAATGAAGAGACGAGCTTGTGCAGAAGAGGTAGAGTAATGGGGAGGCGTTTGTCTGGAGTCTTTTGATTAGATCTTTCTATGCCTTTCAGTAAAAGCCGGATAGTGGGTGTAGAAAAAAGACTGGGGAAATTGGGATTATGAAATCGTGCGTGAAACTGAATGCCGGCGAGCAATTTACGAATTGTGGCAATCTTTAGATGCCGAGAATCGGAGCAATGAACTAGAAACGCGCATATAGTCGAAATTAAGATAGGCAGAACAGGGATGCCGAACGAAAAACAAAAGATGATAAACCGGGACCAAGCAGAATTATATGATTTAAGTGTTAATGATGAGACTCCTTTGGTGATATAGAACCTGGCAGAATTTAATAGGTTATCGTAATGAGAGTTTAGTCTAGGATCAGCTCGGCTAGGTCCGGACATGGTGTAGGATTCTGGTTTGCTGCTGGGCAGAGACGTCGGAAAGCCTGCAAACGAGAGCGAGAGAGAGCATCAGCAATGATGTTAGATTGTCCTGGTATATGTACGGCTTTAAGGATGAAGTTGTGTGTGACGGCTTGCCAAGTTAGGCGTCGAAGTAGAGACATAATTGATGGGCATTTCGAACGCCCTTTATTTATTATATCAACTGTGGCTTGGTTGTCACAATTCATTTCTATACGTTTGCGGGACCAAGCGGAGCCCCAGAGGACGCACGCTACGACGATGGGGTATAATTCGTGAAGAGCAATTGAGGACGAATTCGCGCTAAATGAATGAAAAGCATCCGACCATTTTTCTGAGAACCAATGCCCTTGAAAAAATCCCCCAAAACCTTTAGAAGGGGCTGCGTCAGTATATAGCTCGAGTGCGACGGATGATACGGGAAGATCGTTATAAAAAAAAGAGATGCCGTTCCAATTGTTAAGCAGGTGAGACCAAAACCTAAGGTCTGATCGGCACCCGTCATCTAGGAGGATTACATCGTACAGGCGGTCGACGGAATGGGCGAGTGTAAGGAGGCGAGAAATAAAGGAACGACCTTGGGGAATAATTCTCATGGCGAAATTGAGATGCCCGAGTAGGGAAAGCATGTCGCGTTTAGAGACCGTGCTGGCTGCGAGAAAAGATACCAGAAACGCTCTTATTCTGGAAAGTTTATCGTTAGGAAGAGAGGCTTGCATCAGAACTGAGTCGAGAACGATACCCAGAAATTCGAGGGAAGTAGCAGGACCTATGGTTTTCTCGATAGAAAGGGGCACGCCTACGTCGCTGAATAATGATTTGAGCGAGTCGAGTGCTGAGCTGTGTGGTGAGGGAAAATCTATTAGTAAAAAATCGTCGAGTAAATGTAATACGAATGGAAGTTTGCAAACGTTCAACAGGATCCAACACAAGGCCTCGGATAAACAATTAAAAATATTAGGACTACTTTTACAGCCGAACGTGAGTCTTACAGCAAAATAGAGCAGAGATTCCCATTTGACGCCGAAAAGATGCCAGTCGGACGGGTGGATAGGCATGATCTTGAAAGCATCGGTAATGTCTGCTTTGGCTAGCCAAGCACCATGCCCTGCTATTTTGATTAGATGGATAGCGTCGTCGATCGAAGCGTAGTACAGAGAAAAAGGCTCTGAAGGAATGCATTCGTTAACGCTCGCGAGGCTATCAGAATGGGGAGAAGACATGTCGAATATCAGGCGCTTTTTCCCCGAGTATTTGCGTGTCGCTATGCCTATAGAGTTTACACGATACAGGGAAAAAGGAGATGCACTGAAAGGGCCGATTAAGTAGCCTTTATTTAGCTCCTTGTCTAGCAGGCTTGAAACTGTTTCAGGTTCTGCTAAAGCAGACTGAAGGTTTTTTGCGACGTAGGAGGTGGAGAGGGAAGAACAAACACCGACCCGAAATCCTTGAGAAAGTCCAGTAATTAAGTAGTCAACGAAAGAGTAATCGGGATGGGAAGAAAGGTAGCTGGAGAGTGAAGTGATGTTGATAGGTGTAGAAGGGTGACCATTTAGAATTTTTTCTGAGCCGCCGCTCTTCCTCTGGCCGCTGGTCTGAAGCGTCGTGGGCAGACCGATTTTGGATGTGGGTCTCTGCAGAAAATCAAAAGTCGCGTGTGCAGGATCAGCACCATGGACAGCGGCAGACTCCTTTGTTGCTATTCCTTTGGGGCAAAAGGCGGCCGAGTGACCGTGCGAGCTGCACAAAACGCAAGCCAGAGCTCGTTGACCAGCGAAATGACGAACCAGAAGTTCGGAGTCGGCAACAGACCAGTCCAGTCTAGTGTTGAACAGGGTGGTGAAAGAGGCTGATTTCGCGGAAAAGGATTTGTGATACTCGTAAAAGAGCGTGCCTCCGTATCTTTGATTAAAATCGGCCAGCATGGCAAGGTAAAGATCTAATTCTTCCCTGCGTTCGGGGAAAGCTTGGCATAAGATATCTCTGAAAATGCCGAACGCAATGACAAATTCGCCAAATGATAGGTTGCATTGCAGTCTGGGATCAGAAGATTTCAGGAAGACTGCCACGTCACCGCAGTCAACCATTTGACGATCAGCTGCAGGCGATGGTAGCAGTAAGGCAGCTAAATTAATATCCTTACCTAAGATGATATCAGATCTCATTTTTGGAGACACGGTGACTGCAGCGGGAGGAACGAAGCGCCTACCGAAATTTTGAGCTGGAGTAGCCGTGGAAAGACTGAAGCTCGGTGTAGATGCTGACGTGGCCGCGTTCAGGAATGGCGGTTGATTTGATGAGGAAGAGGCCTGAGCTGCTGACGTGGCGAGGCCCGTAGGCTGATCTACCACACCCGGAAAAGTGGGGTAAGCAGAAAATAATCCTGAAGATGTTGATGGCATAGTTGAACCAGTATTTTTCGAGGCAAAAGCAGTTTCGAATACTCCTAGCCTTGATTCAAATCCTTTGACTGTCTCCGTAAGACCTTGGATAGATTTTAAGAGCTGAGTGTTGAAACCTTCTGATCCTGATTTAGGTGAAGATAATGGCGTTGGTGCAGATGACTTAGCCTTTTTGGCTTGGACTGGTGGAGAAGACTTAGCAGTGCGCTTTCTGCCTGTTGGTTTGGGTTGAGGGGCTGGAGCCGCGATGGCTGGAGTATCCTCGTCGGGTGGGGCAGCGGTGGTGCCCAGAGTGTTTGAAGCCAAGAGTATTAGGTCGTTACGTGAAAGATCGATACTGACCGGCAACCCGCTTTCTTCCAGGAGAGCAACGATTCTCTCGGAGGTCAGTTGAGCCCACGGGGAATCCCGGGTTTGGATACGGCTGCTCCTACGCACTGACTGAGGAGAAGGTGGTATTAGATTGTTGTCTGAATCGGAGGAATCGAAATCCACGATTGCAATTTGGGACATATTGAGCTGCGTGAAAGATGCGTGTACAAGCGATAACTTTTCTACGACACCTACAGCAACGAAAGGGGAAGGTAAGGTCAGTCTTTATATCTGATGTTGAACTGTGATTGGTGGTGCGAAATTACATATTAGTGACGTGGCAATAGAGTCTTTCTGGTAGAACTTACGCTGACGCTTCCATTTCTCAACAACCACTACAGTTCCTGTTGAAACATCCACCACTACAGTAGGAGAAACCACAACAACACCACAAACTACTGTTACAACAGCTGAATCCTCCACAACACCTACAACAACAGCAGTGTCCTCAACAACCACTACAGTTCCTGCTGGAACATCCACCACTACAGCAGGAGAAACCACAACAACACCACAAACTACTGTTACAACAGCTGAATCCTCCACAACACCTACAACAACAACAGTGTCCTCAACAACCACTACAGTTCCTGTTGAAACATCCACCACTACAGCAGGAGAAACCACAACAACACCACAAACTACTATTACAACAGCTGAATCCTCCACAACACCTACAACAACAACAGTGTACTCAACAACCACTACAGTTCCTGTTGAAACATCCACCACTACAGTAGGAGAAACCACAACAACACCACAAACTACTGTTACAACAGCTGAATCCTCCACAACACCTACAACAACATCAGTGTCCTCAACAACCACTACAGTTCCTGCTGGAACATCCACCACTAAGCAGGAGAAACCACAACAACACCACAAACTACTGTTACAACAGCTGAATCCTCCACAACACCTACAACAACAACAGTATCCTCAACAACCACTACAGTTCCTGTTGAAACATCCACCACTACAGTAGGAGAAACCACAACAACACCACAAACTACTGTTACAACAGCTGAATCCTCCACAACACCTACAACAACAGCAGTGTCCTCAGCAACCACTACAGTTCCTGTTGAAACATCCACCACTACAGTAGGAGAAATCACAACAACACCACAAACTTCTGTTACAACAGCTGAATCCTCCACAACACCTACAGCTACAACAGTGTCCTCAACAACCACTATAGTTCCTGTTGAAACATCCACCACTACAGCAGGAGAAACCACAACAACACCACAAACTACTGTTACAACAGCTGAATCCTCCACAACACCTACAACAACAACAACAGTGTCCTCAACAACCACTACAGTTCCTGTTGAAACATCCACCACTACAGTAGGAGAAACCACAACAACACCACAAACTACTGTTACAACAGCTGAATCCTCCACAACACCTACAACAACAGCAGTGTCCTCAGCAACCACTACAGTTCCTGTTGAAACATCCACCAGTACAGCAGGAGAAACCACCACAACACCACAAACTACAGTTACAACAGCTGAATCCTCCACAACACCTACAACAACAACAACAGTGTCCTCAACAACCACTACAGTTCCTGTTGAAACATCCACCAGTACAACAGGAGAAACCACCACAACACCACAAACTACTGTTACAACAGCTGAATCCTCCACAACACCTACAACAACAGCAGTGTCCTCAACAACCAGTACAGTTCCTGTTGAAACATCCACCACTACAGCAGGAGAAACCACAACAACACCACAAACTACTGTTACAACAGCTGAATCCTCCACAACACCTACAACAACAACAGTATCCTCAACAACCACTACAGTTCCTGTTGAAACATCCACCACTACAGTAGGAGAAACCACAACAACACCACAAACTACTGTTACAACAGCTGAATCCTCCACAACACCTACAACAACAGCAGTGTCCTCAGCAACCACTACAGTTCCTGTTGAAACATCCACCACTACAGTAGGAGAAATCACAACAACACCACAAACTTCTGTTACAACAGCTGAATCCTCCACAACACCTACAGCTACAACAGTGTCCTCAACAACCACTATAGTTCCTGTTGAAACATCCACCACTACAGCAGGAGAAACCACAACAACACCACAAACTACTGTTACAACAGCTGAATCCTCCACAACACCTACAACAACAACAACAGTGTCCTCAACAACCACTACAGTTCCTGTTGAAACATCCACCACTACAGTAGGAGAAACCACAACAACACCACAAACTACTGTTACAACAGCTGAATCCTCCACAACACCTACAACAACAGCAGTGTCCTCAGCAACCACTACAGTTCCTGTTGAAACATCCACCAGTACAGCAGGAGAAACCACCACAACACCACAAACTACAGTTACAACAGCTGAATCCTCCACAACACCTACAACAACAACAACAGTGTCCTCAACAACCACTACAGTTCCTGTTGAAACATCCACCAGTACAACAGGAGAAACCACCACAACACCACAAACTACTGTTACAACAGCTGAATCCTCCACAACACCTACAACAACAGCAGTGTCCTCAACAACCAGTACAGTTCCTGTTGAAACATCCACCACTACAGCAGGAGAAACCACAACAACACCACAAACTACTGTTACAACAGCTGAATCATCCACAACACCTACAACAACAACAGTGTCCTCAGCAACCACTACAGTTCCTGTTGAAACATCCACCACTACAGCAGGAGAAACCACCACAACACCACAAACTACAGTTACAACAGCTGAATCCTCCACAACACCTACAACAACAACAACAGTGTCCTCAGCAACCACTACAGTTCCTGTTGAAACATCCACCAGTACAACAGGAGAAACCACCACAACACCACAAACTACTGTTACAACAGCTGAATCCTCCACAACACCTACAACAACAGCAGTGTCCTCAACAACCACTACAGTTCCTGATGAGACATCCACCACTACAGCAGGAGAAACCACAACAACACCACAAACTACTGTTACAACAGCTGAATCTGCCACAACACCTACAACAACAACAACAGTGTCCTCAACAACCAATACAGTTCCTGTTGAAACATCCACCACTACATCAGGAGAAACCACAACAACACCACAAACTACTGTTACAACAGCTGAATCCTCCAAAACACCTACAACAACAGCAGTGTCCTCAACAACCACTACAGTTCCTGTTGAAACATCCACCACTACAGCAGGAGAAACCACAACAACAACACAAACTACTGTTACAACAGCTGAATCCTCCACAACACCTACAACAACAACAGTGTCCTCAACAACCACTGTTCCTGTTGAAACATCCACCAGTACAACAGGAGAAACCACCACAACAACACAAACTACTGTTACAACAGCTGAAATCATCCACAACACCTACAACAACAGCAGTGTCCTCAACAACCACTACAGTTATTGTTGAAACATCCACCACTACAGCAGGAGAAACCACAACAACACCACAAACTACTGTTACAACAGCTGAATCCTCCACAACACCTACAACAACAACAGTGTCCTCAACAACCACTGTTCCTGTTGAAACATCCACCAGTACAACAGGAGAAACCACCACAACAACACAAACTACTGTTACAACAGCTGAATCCTCCACAACACCTACAACAACAGCAGTGTCCTCAACAACCACTACAGTTCCTGTTGAAACATCCACCACTACAGCAGGAGAAACCACAACAACACCACAAACTACTGTTACAACAACTGAAATCTTCCACAACACCTACAACAACAGCAGTGTCCTCAACAACCACTACAGTTCCTGTTGGAACATCCACCACTACAGCAGGAGAAACCACAACAACACCACAAACTACTGTTACAACAGATGAATCCTCCACAACACCTACAACAACAACAACAGTGTCCTCAACAACCATTACAGTTCCTGCTGGAACATCCACCACTACAGCAGGAGAAACCACCACAACACCACAAACTACTGTTACAACAGCTGAATCCTCCACAACACCTACAACAACAGCAGTTTCCTCAACAACCACTACAGTTCCTACTGGAACATCCACCACTACAGCAGGAGAAACCACAAAAACACCACAAACTACTGTTACAACAGCTGAATCCTCCACAACACCTACAACAACAGCAGTTTCCTCAACAACCACTACAGTTCCTGTTGAAACATCCACCAGTACAACAGGAGAAACCACAACAACACCACAAACTACTGCTACAACAGCTGAATCCTCCACAACACCTACAACAACAGCAGTGTCCTCAACAACCATTACACTTCCTACTTAACATCCACCACTACAGCAGGAGAAACCACCACAACACCACAAACTATTCTTACAACAGCTGAATCCTCCACAACACCTACAACAACAACAGTGTCCTCAGCAACCATTACAGTTCCTGTTGAAACATCCACCAGTACAGCAGGAGAAACCACAACAACACCACAAACTACTGTTACAACAGCTGAATCCTCCACAACACCTACAACAACAACAACAACAACAGTGTCCTCAGCAACCACTACAGTTCCTGCTGGAACATCCACCACTACAGTAGGAGAAACCACAACAACACCACAAACTACTGTTACAACAGCTGAATCCTCCACAACACCTACAACAACAACAACAGTGTCCTCAGCAACCATTACAGTTCCTGTTGAAACATCCACCAGTACAGCAGGAGAAACCACCACAACACCACAAACTACTGTTACAACAGCTGAATCCTCCATAACACCTACAACAACAACATTGTCCTCAGCAACCACTACAGTTCCTGTTGAAACATCCACCAGTACAACAGGAGAAACCACAACAACACCACAAACTACTGTTACAACAGCTGAGTCCTCCACAACACCTACAACAACAGTGTCCTCAGCAACCACTACAGTTCCTGTTGAAACATCCACCACTACAGCAGGAGAAACCACCACAACACCACAAACTACTGTTACACCAGCTGAATCCTCCACAACACCTACAACAACAACAGTGTCCTCAACAACCACTACAGTTCCTGTTGAAACATCCACCACTACAGCAGGAGAAACAACAACAACACCACAAACTACTGTTACAACAGCAGAGTCCTCCACAACACCTACAACAACAACAGTGTCCTCAGCAACCACTACAGTTTCTGTTGAAACATCCACCAGTACAGCAGGAGAAACCACAACAACACCACAAACTACTGTTACAACAGCTGAATCCTCCACAACACCTACAACAACAACAACAACAGTGTCCTCAGCAACCACTACAGTTCCTGTTGAAACATCCACCAGTACAACAGGAGAAACCACCACAACACCACAAACTACTGTTACAACAGCTGAATCCTCCACAACACCTACAACAACAACAGTGTCCTCAGCAACCACTACAGTTCCTGTTGAAACATCCACCAGTACAGCAGGAGAAACCACCACAACACCACAAACTACTGTTACAACAGCTGAATCCTCCAAAACACCTACAACAACAACAACAGTGTCCTCAGCAACCACTACAGTTCCTGTAGAAACATCCACCAGTACAACAGGAGAAACCACCACAACACCACAAACTACTGTTACAACAGCTGAATCCTCCACAACACCTACAACAACAACAGTGTCCTCAGCAACCACTACAGTTCCTGTTGAAACATCCACCAGTACAACAGGAGAAACTACCACAACACCACAAACTACTGTTACAACAGCTGAATCCTCCACAACACCTACAACAACAGCAGTGTCCTCAACAACCACTACAGTTCCTGTTGAAACATCCACCAGTACAGCAGGAGAAACCACAACAACACCACAAACTACTGTTACAACAGCTGAGTCCTCCACAACACCTACAACAACAACAGTGTCCTCAGCAACCACTACAGTTCCTGTTGAAACATCCACCAGTACAACAGGAGAAACCACCACAACACCACAAACTACTGTTACAACAGCTGAATCCTCTACAACACCTACAACAACAGCAGTGTCCTCAACAACCACTACAGTTCCTGTTGAAACATCCACCACTACAGCAGGAGAAACCACAACAACACCACAAACGTCTCGGTTATGTAACCCTGATGTAACCCTCGTTCCCTGAAGGAGGGAACGGGAGACGTAACGTCGACGTGACGACGTACTTGGGATCACTTCAGGGAGCCCTATCAACTTCGAGTGTCTACAGAACGAGCCAATGAAGTTGGCGTGCGTGAATCGCGTCACGCGCCCCCGCCCCGCCGCGCGGGTATAAACAGGAAGCGGGCGCACGCACACATTGTTTTTCGCTGAGGAGCCGAGATTTGTGGCGGCCATGCAGCGATGGTCAGCAACGGTGGCGACGGGACGTTATGTCTCCCGTTCCCTCCTTCAGGGAACGAGGGTTACATCAGTAACCGAGACGTTCCCTTTCAGTCGCTCACGTTCGACGTAACGTCGACGTGACGACGTACTTGGGATCCCATGGAAAACGCCACGGTTGCTGCCACATCCAGCACCCTACGCAAGACTCTCAGACCCCCAACTGTTGGGGCGGAAGACCTGCGTAGAGGGAGTTCAACTGCTGTTCCATTATACCCCACACAGCGGAACTCTTGGATAACACTGGGAAAGCGTACCTTTCCAGGGGAAAGAACGCTGCGGAGCCACATCCTGCCCGAAGGGAGGTGACATGTGGAGAATACACATATGGACTGGCCGGCGGGGCAGTGCGACATATGGAATGTCACTGGGGTGGCTCCAACCGAAGGGGGAGACACACCGGACAGTGACGGCAGAGCAGATTCTGCCGAGGGAAGACACGGGCTCACCGCAGGGAGCTGGTCGTGGAAGAATACACATATGGGATCGCCGCAGGGATCGCACATATGGAACCCAGCCTAGCACAAGTTACATAAGCATACGAACACTAGGCCTGGCGTCGGACGCTCCGCAACGTCCGACTGCCGAAGGGGTGCGGAGGAACTCACAGGGTTCGCCAATGGGGAACTCGACTGGAGTAAAAAGCTCACGTATCCGTTCCTAGGAAGGGAGTGGCGCAGCAAGCCGACACTAGAGCGGGAACTTCGGTGTTACCGGCTAGTAGAAGCGAGCACACAGGAAGAAACCGGCTCAACACGTAAGCTATAAAACCTAGCGAACGTGTTAGGTGTCACCCAGCCCGCAGCTCTACAGATGTCTGTCAGCGAGGCGCCGTGTGCCAGCGCCCAGGAAGAAGCGACACTCCTAGTGGAGTGGGCTTTCAACCCAGGGGGGCAGGGCACGCCTTGGGCTTCGTAAGCCAAGGCGATGGCATCCACTATCCAGTGGGCCATCCTCTGCTTGGAGACAGCCTTCCCTTTCTGCTGGCCTCCGTAACAGACGAAGAGCTGATCTGAGGTCCTGAGGCTTTGCGTTCTGTCCACGTACAGACGCAGAGCGCGAACGGGACAGAGAAAAGCCAGGGCTGGGTCTGCCTCCTCCGAAGGCAGCGCTTGCAGGTTCACTACCTGGTCCCGGAAGGGAGTGGTAGGAACCTTGGGCACGTATCCGGGCCGGGGTCTCAGGATGACGTGAGAGTTATCCGGGCCAAATTCTAGGCACGATTCGTCGACCGAAAATGCATGCAGGTCCCCTACCCTCTTGATAGAGGCCAATGCAACCAGAAGTACTGTCTTACAGGACAGAATTTTTAACTCAGCTGATTGCAGAGGCTCAAAGGGTGGTCTCTGAAGTGCCGAAAGGACCAGAGACAAATCCCAAGAGGGTATAGAGAGTGGGCGAGGAGGATTCAGTCTCCTCGCTCCCCTCAGGAACCTGACGATCAGGTCATGCCTTCCCAAAGACTTACCATCAACAGCATCGTGATGTGCAGCAATAGCGGCAACATACACTTTAAGGGTGGAGGGAGACAGCCTTCGCTCCAGCCCTTCTTGCAGGAAGGAAAGCACGGCTCTGATCGAGCAAGATCGGGGGTTCTCCTCGTGAGAGGAGCACCAGTCAACGAACAGGTTCCACTTCAACGCATAGAGGCGCCTCGTAGAGGGGGCTCTAGCGGAAGTGATCGTGTCAACTACCGCAGGGGGTAGGTCACCTAGAACCTCCGCGTCCCGTCCAGGGACCAGACATGGAGTTTCCAGAGGTCTGGACGCGGGTGCCATAAGGTGCCCCGTCTCTGAGAGAGCAGGTCTTCTCTCAGAGGAATGGGCCAGGGAGGGGCTATCGCGAGGAGCACTAGTTCCGGGAACCAGGTCTGGTTGGGCCAATACGGCGCAACTAACAAGACCTGCTCCTCGTCCTCCCTGACTTTGCACAAGGTCTGTGCAAGAAGGCTCACTGGGGGAAACGCATACTTGCGTAGGCCCCGGGGCCAGCTGTGTGCCAGAGCATCCGTGCCGAGGGTCCCCTCGGTCAGAGAATAGAACAACTGGCAATGAGACGTGTCCGGGGCGGCAAACAGATCTACCTGTGCGGTCCCGAAGCGCCTGAAAATCAGCTGGACCACCTGGGGATGGAGTCGCCATTCTCCCGGTAGCACCTGCTGCCGTGAGAGCTCATCGGCTGCACGGTTGAGCAGGCCCGGAATGTAAACGGCACGAAGCGACCTCAGACGCTTCTGACTCCAGAGGAGGAGATGGCGGGCGAGTTGTGACATGCGGCGGGAACGTAGACCACCTTGGCGGTTGATGTACGCAACGGTCGCAGTGCTGTCCGTACGGACCAGTACGTGCTTGCCTAGAAGCAGCGTTTTGAAACGACTCAGTGCAAGACGTACTGCTAACAACTCGAGGCAGTTGATGTGCCAATGCAGTTGAGGCCCCGTCCACAGACCTGAAGCTGCATGCCCGTTGTACGTGGCCCCCCAGCCGGTGGTAGAGGCATCCGTGGAGACCACAGAGTGCCTGGACACTTGTTCCAGGGGAACACCTGCCCGCAGGAACGAAGGGTCCGACCACAAGCTGAGAGTTTGGCGACAGTGCGGAGTCACTTGGACCCGGCACGAGCCGCTCTGCCACGCCCATCTCGGGACTCGATCGTGGAGCCAGTGTTGGAGCGGCCTCATATGAAGCAATCCGAGCGGCGTAACCGCGGCTGCAGATGCCATATGCCCCAGGAGCCTCTGAAACAGTTTCAGTGGTGCCGCTGTTCTGCGTCTGAGCGTGCTCACGCAGTTCAACACTGACTGGACACGGGCCTCGGTGAGGCGCGCTGTCATGCTGATCAAGTCCAACTCCATACCGAGAAAAGAGATCCTCTGCCCGGGGGTGAGTTTGCTCTTTTCCCAGTTGACCCGAAGCCCTAGGTGGCTGAGGTGACTGAGCACCATGTCCCTGTGTTCGCACAACTACTCTCTCGACTGGGCCAGAATAAGCCAGTCGTCGAGGTAGTTGAGGATGCGAACACCACGCTCGCACATGGGAGCAATGGCCGCCTCCGCGACTTTCGTGAAGACACGGGGCGACAGGGCCAGCCCGAAGGGTAAGACCTTGTACTGATATGCCCGTCCCTCGAACGCAAAGCGGAGAAACGGTCTGTGTCGAGGGAGAATCGAGACATGAAAGTACGCGTCCTTCAGGTCGATCGCTGCAAACCAATCTTGGGGACGGATGCATTTGAAAAAGCGTTTCTGCGTAAGCATCTTGAACGGTAGCCTGTGAAGGGACCGGTTCAGGACGCGCAGGTCCAAGATTGGTCGTAACCCACCACCTTTCTTGGGTACAATGAAGTATGGGCTGTAGAAGCCGGTCTTCATATCGGCTGGAGGGACCGGCTCGATCGCGTCCTTCGCCAGTAGGGCTGTGATCTCCGCCCTGAGCACGGGGGCATTGTCCGCCAGAACACGGGTGAACAGGATGCCCTTGAAAGCAGGGGGGCGCCGGGCGAACTGAATCGCATAGCCGAGTCTGATGGTACGGATGAGCCAGCGAGACGGGCTGGGAAGCGTTAACCAGGCTCCCAGAGACCGAGCAAGCGGGACCAAGGGCACCACAGACGTACCCGGGGTGGGGCAGCGCGGCGGAATGCAGGGACCCGACTCGGACGGCACAGCGGCCCGAAGTGGGGTCTGAGTGTGTGGTGCAACACATACCTGCTTCCGTCGAGGGGCAGAGCGGGTGTGCGGAGGCGTCAGCGCGTCCAGGACACAGCCACTGCTGCCTGCTGGCGATGAAAGAGGAGCTGGGGAGTGACAAGGCATGGCGGCGTCGTCGACTGCCAAGCGCGCCCTCTTGGGGCCCAGAGGTTTCAGAAATTGCTCTTTTTTTGAAAATGTGGGTACAAAAAGAAAAGGAAACAAAAGATTCTCCGCCCGGCCCTCCACCGGGGGAAGGAGTGGCGCCTTCGCCATCTCCTGAAGAGCAACTTGATCCACCTCCGGGCCGCCCGTCTCAGGCTCGTTTGCACCGTTGCTTGCCTCCTGGTTTGGCAGCGGCCTGGACGGGCGGGGTCGGCTTCCTACGGCTTGCTCCGCGCTGAGGCCTGGATGGTTGCTGCTGCTGCTGGGGCTTAGCGGGAGCGGAGGACGCCGCAGAAGGCCGACCTCGGTGACGAGTAGACGGAGGGTCTGCGGCCGGCGGACGGGTGGGAGCAGCAGCGGTCCGCCGGGGCAGGATGTGCCGGATGGCCTCCATCTGCTTCTGTGCGGCCGAGAACTGTTGGGCAAAGCTCTCGACCGCGTCGCCGAACAACCCAACCTGGGAAAGAGGGGCATCCAGGAACCGATATTTATCGGTGTCCCTCATATCCGCCAGGTTGAGCCAAAGGTGGCGCTCCTGGACCACCAAGGTGGACATCGCCTGACCAACTGAACGTGTGGTTTCCTTCGTCGCCCGGAGGGCGAGGTCGGTTGCCACAAGAGCGCCATGGCATGGAGGGCGGAAGCAGCCTGTCCACAGGCCTTGTAAGCCTTCGCCGTTAGACCGGCCGAAAACTTACAGGCCTTGGACGGGAGGCGTGGATTACCCCGCCAAGAGGAAGCGGACGCCAGACACAGCTGCATCGCGACGGCCCGCTCCACTGGGGGGATATCCACATACCCCTTAGCTGCCCCGCCGTCGAGGGTGGCGAGGGGTGAGGAGCCACTAGAACGGCTTCGGGCACTATAAGGTGCCTTCCACGTCCTAGAAAGCTCCTCATGCACTTCCGGAAAGAAAGGTACCGGGGCGGCGCACTGAGAACCAGCACGGCCCGCCCCGAGAAACCAATCGTCCAACCGAGAAGGTTCGGGACGTGGTGGAGGATTCCACGCAAGCCCGACCTTCTCGGCGGCCCGGGAAAGCATAGCGGTCCATTCTGGATCTGGCTCGGACAACGCTACACGCCCCGAGGGGGGCAACGCAGCCGAGTCGTCATTTCCAGAGGACAGCTCCCCCTCCGATGCTGCGATCGACATCTGATCGTCAGCTGGAGCCCCAAAGGAAACGGTTGGCCGTTCCGGAGAAGGACCAAGACGTTCACTAAAGAGCCCCAATGGCGACAGCGCTTGTGAGGCGTGAGAGGCCCGCGGAGGATGACTCGACGGGGAAGCCCTCACGGTAATCCTCAGATCACCCTGGTCATGCACTGAAGTAGGTCTATTCTGCGGGGCAGAATAGACACTAGATCGGGGCATAGGCGAGGGGACTGCACCTCCCTTGAGGTAAGCGAGTCTCGATCTAAGCGCTGCGATAGTCATATTACCGCAATGGGAACATGAACTATCCACAAAAGCTGCCTCAGCGTGTTGAATGCCCAAACACGAGAGGCAACTGCTGTGGCCATCTGCTGGCGCCAGGGAATGACGGCATCCAGAAACGCACAAGCGGAATGACATCTTGAAAAAGACGCAGGGTCACGCTTGTGTTGCTCTTTTAGTAAAAACAAAAAAAGGTTGAAAAAATACTCTCTCAGTGCTGAGGCACCCAGGGGTAGCCGCGGTGTGAATAACACACAAGGAAACGCCCACCGAACCGACACACACACACACAAACACAGAACAATAGTGCTGTGAAAACAGCAGTTTGTGAGCTGCAATGCTCGCGGCCACCGCTGATCGCGCCGTCACACCAACACTGTAGGCAGAGAGTAGATCTCTTTGAAGTCTTCAAGGGCTGAATCTCTTTGTAGACAGAAGTCTCACGAAAGCTCGGCTCCGAAGTGAAAGACAATGTGTGCGTGCGCCCGCTTCCTGTTTATACCCGCGCGGCGGGGCGGGGGCGCGTGACGCGATTCACGCACGCCAACTTCATTGGCTCGTTCTGTAGACACTCGAAGTTGATAGGGCTCCCTGAAGTGATCCCAAGTACGTCGTCACGTCGACGTTACGTCGAACGTGAGCGACTGAAAGGGAACTACTGTTACAACAGCTGAGTCCTCCACAACACCTACAACAACAACAGTGTCCTCAGCAACCGCTACAGTTCCTGTTGAAACATCCACCACTACAGCAGGAGAAACCACAACAACACCACAAACTACTGTTACAACAACTGAATCCTCCACAACACCTACAACAACAACAGTGTCCTCAACAACCACTACAGTTCATGTTGAAACATCCACCACTACAGCAGGAGAAACCACCACAACACCACAAACTACTGTTACAACAGCTGAATCCTCCACAACACCTACAACAACAACAGTGTCCTCAACAACCACTACAGTTCCTGTTGAAACATCCACCAGTACAACAGGAGAAACCACAACAACACCACAAACTACTGTTACAACTGCTGAATCCTCCACAACACCTACAACAACAACAACAACAGTGTCCTCAGCAACCACTACAGTTCCTGTTGGAACATCCACCACTACAGTAGGAGAAACCACAACAACACCACAAACTACTGTTACAACAGCTGAATCCTCCATAACACCTACAACAACAGCAGTGTCCTCAGCAACCACTGCAGTTCCTGTTGAAACATCCACCAGTACAACAGGAGAAACCACAACAACACCACAAACTACTGTTAGAACAGCTGAATCCTCCACAACACCTACAACAACAACAACAACAACAGTGTCCTCAGCAACCACTACAGTTCCTGTTGAAACATCCACCAGTACAGCAGGAGAAACCACAACAACACCACAAACTACTGTTACAACAGCTGAATCCCCCACAACACCTACAACAACAACAACAACAACAGTGTCCTCAGCAACCACTACAGTTCCTGTTGAAACATCCACCACTACAGCAGGAGAAACCACAACAACACCACAAACTACTGTTACAACAGCCGAATCCTCCATAACACCTACAACAACAACAACAACAACAACAACAGTGTCCTCAGCAACCACTACAATTCCTGTTGAAACATCCACCAGTCCAACAGGAGAAACCACCACAACACTACAAACTACTGTTACAACAGCTGAATCCTCCACAACACCTACAACAACAACAGTGTCCTCAGCAATCACTACAGTTCCTGTTGAAACATCCACCAGTACAACAGGAGAAACCACCACAACACTACAAACTACTGTTACAACAGCTGAATCCTCCACAACACCTACAAAAACAGCAGTGCCCTCAACAACCACTACAGTTCCTGTTGAAACATCCACCACTACAGCAGGAGAAACCACAACAACACCACAAACTACTGTTACAACAGCTGAATCCTCCACAACACCTACAACAACAACAGTGTCCTCAGCAACCGCTACAGTTCCTGTTGAAACATCCACCACTACAGCAGGAGAAACCACCACAACACCACAAACTACTGTTACAACAGCTGAATCCTCCACAACACCTACAACAACAACAGTGTCCTCAGCAACCACTACAGTTTCTGTTGAAACATCCACCAGTACAGCAGGAGAAACCACAACAACACCACAAACTACTGTTACAACAGCTGAATCCTCCACAACACCTACAACAACAACAACAGTGTCCTCAGCAACCACTACAGTTCCTGTTGAAACATCCACCAGTACAACAGGAGAAACCACCACAACACCACAAACTACTGTTACAACAGCTGAATCCTCCACAACACCTACAACAACAGCAGTGTCCTCAACAACCACTACATTTCCTGTTGAAACATCCACCAGTACAACAGGAGAAACCACCACAACACCACAAACTACTGTTACAACAGCTGAATCCTCCACAACACCTACAACAACAACAGTGTCCTCAACAACCACTACAGTTCCTGTTGAAACATCCACCACTACAGCAGGAGAAACCACAACAACACCACAAACTACTGTTACAACAGCTGAATCCTCCACAACACCTACAACAACAACAACAGTGTCCTCAGCAACCACTACAGTTCCTGTTGAAACATCCACCAGTACAACAGGAGAAACCACCACAACACCACAAACTACTGTTACAACAGCTGAATCCTCCACAACACCTACAACAACAACAACAACAGTGTCCTCAGCAACCACTACAGTTCCTGTTGAAACATCCACCAGTACAGCAGGAGAAACCACAACAACACCACAAACTACTGTTACAACAGCTGAATCCTCCACAACACCTACAACAACAACAACAGTGTCCTCAGCAACCACTACAGTTCCTGTTGAAACATCCACCAGTACAACAGGAGAAACCACCACAACACCACAAACTACTGTTACAACAGCTGAATCCTCCACAACACCTACAACAACAGCAGTGTCCTCAACAACCACTACAGTTCCTGTTGAAACATCCACCAGTACAACAGGAGAAACCACCACAACACCACAAACTACAGTTACAACAGCTGAATCCTCCACAACACCTACAACAACAACAACAACAACAACAACAACAGTGTCCTCAACAACCACTACAGTTCCTGTTGAAACATCCACCACTACAGCAGGAGAAACCACAACAACACCACAAACTACTGTTACAACAGCTGAATCCTCCACAACACCTACAACAACAACAACAGTGTCCTCAGCAACCACTACCGTTCCTGTTGAAACATCCACCAGTACAACAGGAGAAACCACCACAACACCACAAACTACTGTTACAACAGCTGAATCCTCCACAACACCTACAACAACAACAGTGTCCTCAACAACCATTACAGTTCCTGTTGAAACATCCACCACTACAGCAGGAGAAACCACAACAACACCACACACTACTGTTACAACAGCTGAATCTTCCACAACACCAACAGATTCTTCCACAGTTCCCTCAATTCTTACTGGAACATCCACCACTAATGCAGCAATCATTTCAACACTGCCACAATCAACAGCTTCTACTTTGACTTCAGTCAATTCATCTTCACCAGCCTTTGAAAGTACAACTATTAGTAAATCCACAGCATCCACAGCTGCTACAGAGTCTACAGCATCTACAGCTTCAACAGCATCTATGGCATCTACAGCATCTACAGCTTCAACAGCATCTACAGCTTCTACAGCATCTATAGCTTCACCAGCATCTACAGCATCTACAGCTTCTACAGCATCTACAGCTTCTACAGCATCTATAGCTTCACCAGCATCTACAGCATCTACAGCTTCTACAGCATCTACAGCTTCTACAGCATCTACAGCATCTACCGCTTCAACAGCATCTACAGCTTCTACAGCATCTACAGCTTCTACAGCATCTACAGCTTCAACAGCATCTACAGCATCTACAGCTTCTACAGCATCTACAGCTTCAACAGCATCTACAGCTTCAACAGCATCTACAGCTTATACAGCTTCAACAGCATCTACAGTATCTACTGCATCTACAGCTTCTACAACTTCTACAACTACATCTTCCATAACAACTACTGCAGAAATACCTACGGTGTTAACAAATCTGGTGTTTCGCTCTTTTGAGACATTTATAGAAGCACTCAACAACCAAAACACTGAGGAGTACCAGAATAGGTCTAAGCTTGTCATAAATCAGGTGAGTTCAAATCTATTTACTGAATTTACTGGAACACACTAAATTATACTTGACTTTTAAGCTTAGAGTTAAAAGAAGAGACAACAATTATGTAGCCAACACTCATATATTACAATACTCTATTGTAACTGATGTCATTAATTGTTTGTTATCTGTTCCAGCTTGAAGGAGTTTACAGACCCAAGTATGCTAACTTCCTCAGAGTGATTGTCATAAGATTCAGGTAAATACACCATACTGCAATGCTGCTTTTTAGTAGGTCTATCTATCTGTCTGTCTGACTGTCTGTCTGTCTGTCTGTCTGTCTGTCTGTCTGTGTGTGTGTGTGTGTGTGTGTGTGTGTGTGTGTGTGTGTGTGTGTGTGTGTGTGTGTGTAAGAGAGAGTAAAAAAGAAAGAGAATTTAAGCTAACAATTATTTCAACATTTATATATTCCAGCCCAGGGTCAATCATCACAACAACTAAAATAGTTTTTAGATTCGACCAACCAGTCCCCTCCGTTCAAGAGATTTCAAACACCCTCTTGACAGCAGTTGGAGAAGGAGATGTCGATCTACTGAAAATAATTCCTGAATCAGTTTCAGTCAATGGTTCAGGTAAGCTCTATTACTCAATAGATTTAAAGTCTTTAATAACTTTAGTATAATGGAAATCGGACACACAAAACCTAATTTTTAGTATTTATCTATATTTGTTCTTTTTTTCCCCTAATTTTCACTGTAGTTACATTGTACTTACTCAAATAATGTTACTACATGTTACAACATCTTACTACATGTACTTACTATAGAGTTACGGTTAGGGTACAGTACCCTATGTACTGCATGTACTATAGTAAGTACATGTAGTAAACGTGTAACTACTTCACCTTAAGATAAAGTATAACCAAAAAAAAAGCTTTCTATAGGGAGATCCAACTAATTTGCACATCTTTCATTACAGCTTCAACTACAACTATAGCTCCTATGGCAACTACAGCTTCAAGTGGATTAAAGATTGAATCCAGTCTGCTCCAAGCAACATGCCTCATTATTATGTCTAAAATATTTAGGCTTTTCCTATAGATCCCTTAACCATATATCCAACCAACAGAATACAACTAGACACGATGTAATAAATTAAACAAAGATCAAATGTTTTTTTTATTATGTGGTAGACCTAGCCTATATAGTATTGCCATTGTATCACTCTCTTAAATAATGGTATAGGGCAAATATAAAGATAAGCTTGATGCAGTGTTCCTTAAGAATACAATTTCAGATATTTGTTAAACAGCAGGCTGTTTACTAGAGGAAGTGTTTTCTTTTTCCTTGTGCATTTTCTAATGTATGTTTTCAAAAGCAAATATTATAAAAGTTGTTTGTTTAGTTGTTTTTAGGATAACTACTGGTTATACTATTTATAAATGTTGTAATGTGTCATATTTTATTTCAATCAAATCAAAATATTTATTGTTTATATGGTTCAAAATATTTTGCTTTCATTGCTAAACATGGCTTCTTAATGTAGGCTAAACAGTTAAATGTTCTAATGCAACTAGTCACATTTTTGTCATTCTGCATAATGGTTAAACCGATTATAATGATTATTTTACTAAAAAAAATAATAATAAATAATTGTTGTTATTTTAAAAATGTATTAAGTCGCAGCAAACAGCGCAAGCGGCTTGTGACAGAAAACAGACTGGCTGAAGGACACTTTCATTTAAGCAGAAATAATCCTATTTCAAATGCAGCTCCCACTAAAGGCTGGTCCACACTAAAATCAGATTATCAGATTTCAAAATGTGAGTGGCAACAAACATGATGATAAAAAATCATAGATTTAACAGTTCCTATAGTAGGCTAGCCTATGTGGAGTGCCGCAATGTGACCAAGGGTCTGTTATTTACACCTGGCCACTTCATGCGTTTTCTTAGATCGGATAGCTATCTGATTTATCATAACGATTCCATTTACACCTGGTCACATAAATGTGTTTTACACAAAACTGATATAAATCCGATCTTCAATTCCCGCGCTATGTGCAGATTTAATGGAGTTCACATCACCGAAAGCAACAGAGTTCCAATTTCAAAATCAAAGACCGCAATAGGAGAGAACGGTAACAGCACTGGTAAGATCATTTCGTTTCTTTACTTTTAATTAAGATGATTGTGCGTTAAGCATCTGTGACTTACTTTCACTTTGATTTGCGAGTTTGCACGTTGGCTTATGAATAGATGCTCATCTGCGGTGATGCGATCTGCAGTAGCGCCGTCATATCTGGCTATAACATAACATGTATAACACGCTCTCACACTTTATTTTTTAGCATTGTTGGGAGGAGAAAAATTTACATATGTGGTTTCAAAAACCAGATGCATTACTCTTGTCCAGTTTCGTCTGGAATGCGGCCCAGACCACCTCCTGATGTGGTTTGAGTGATCAGATTCAAATCCGTGTCGAATGCGTTTCGGAGGGCATTTACACCTGTTTTTTTCACGATCGGATAGCTATCCAATCAAAGAAAATGCATGAAGTGGCCAGGTGTAAACAGCCCCCAAGACAGCACACCACACACTAACAGATTTATTCACAAACAACCAGATTCCCGAGTGTGAATATGGGAATTCGGCACAAAATCTCTCATGGTCAAGCGTGACTTTAGAGTAAACAAACATAGAGGACGACAGGCAAGAAGAAATGGTGATGATCGTGTTTGGACTGCTTTTTACAGAAAAAGGTTTGGATGATGTCATGTTGCTTTCATCAGATCGCTTTCTGATTTGGTATTGTTTCATTCCACGGTGACAATCTACAGAGTGCATATGCCCGTTTGTCCTCGGGATTCCCACCACACAACAGGATTTCTGATCAACATGTTGGATATTTACGATTTGAGATCGGTGCGGCCCCAACATTCTTCCGAGCAGATTCAATCACTCTTAACACACATCACACCATGGGAAAATCTGATAAGATCACCTGTAGGACCATCAAGCATATAAAGAAATTCCAAGATGACTCTTTCCATCTGATGAAATGAAAAAAATAATAATACTTTAACAAAGATGTCCCTGATTAAAAATGATAAATATCTAGGCCTAATGTATGTGAGAGAGGTATATATAAAGCTGCTTTTCCACCGTCAGGCCTACGATTTAAGAACAGTAAGGAACGGTTCTAGTTGTATTTCCACTTAAGCCTGTGGTACGGCACAATTACAAACCGCTCTGGGCCCAGAATTCTCAGCACCATTGACTAGAATGTGTGTAGTGATGTCGCCACTCAGGATTGGTCACTTGTTTGTTGCCTGGCTTCCAGTTTCTCTGTAGCTGGCTATAGCAAGCTATTTGAACGATGTAGACACAAATAAATAATAATAAAATGAAAAGAAAATTCTGATCATCCTCCATAACGGTTGCTATTTACATATCATATCGTCTGAAAACTCTTGCGTTACCAAGGCAATGACTGATGCATTTCTATTACATTCCAAAGAGCTCCGTTATCAGTCCCACAGTGTAAAATGAAACCATATCCTTAACAGCTGAGCCGGATCAGCACGGAATGTGGAAGTGGAAAAGTGGCTTATGTGTGTGAATATATGCCTATCATTTACAGACAAACAATACAAAAATTGTATAAATCAAGCATCAATCAATCAAGCTTACAAGCAAACCCACTTAAAGTAGTTGTTCCTGACTGTCCAGACCCAAGATAACAATACTATAAATGTTTCACACCTACAGAGATTAGCGAAAGCAGGCTGGACACTGTCACTGCTGTCTAAATTTGATGCTGATCTGCCCATAAATTATGAACATTTTATCCTCAAGATAAAAAGATTGGCATATCTAAAATTCAGCAGATTTAATGACTACCACAACACCTGTTGACTGAAATTTAGGATGGGTCTGCATGAAGAAGAGGAATGACATCACAGTCAACCTCCAAAGGCAACAGGACACACTTCTGCAAATTGGTATCTAACTTGAAGCACATCAGATTTGGTGGCAGATCTGACACAAAACAAATTCCTAAATCTGTGGAGTAAATGAAATAGTCAAAAAACTTTGCAATGTGTCTATATACTTTGCAGACAATGTATTCCTCACCTTCAAAGACAATTATATTCTGAATCAATATTATCTCATTGTTCATCTTGATACATCTATCCCTCTCTGATTTGTTGATGACAAACTCATCTTTGGGAGATGAGAGACCGCTCTTGTGAATCCTTATGGAACAGGTCCACCTGAGTGCAGAATATGTTACCGGCAAAGTGTGAAATCCCGGTATTGAATGCCTAGGCAATGTATAGAATGCCTGATGTTTTTTGCAAAAAATACATTACCTAATTCTATACATTACCTAGGCATTCTATAGAATGCCGGATTACACACTTTGCCGGTAACATATGTTTACAGTACTGTGCAAAAGTCTTAGGCATGTTATCACAGACGGACTCGATGATGGTGAGATCAGATCAAACCGGCTGTTGTCAGACTCCTTGTGCATACACAAATATCACTGGATTATTACAATTAATGGTAAAAAGAATGTTTGGAAATGTAAACTGATATTTCCTACTGACACACTACAGCAAAAGATATAAATAACTGACTTAAAACCATTTTTTTTTTGGGGGGGGGGGGGGGATTTTTTAAATGTATATGTTTTCAAAGTTTACTCATCTTTTAAACTTGTTGAATCAAGTTCAGAAATTCTGTGTATAACTTGCTGCAGTGGTGAGCTAGGTCTTCTAACCATTCCTTTAATTTTTCGCATCATGTTTGAGCTTCAGCAGGAACCAATGAGGTTCATTCTTGTGTTACGCATCACGTTTGAGCTTCAGCAGGAACCAATGAGGTTCATTCTCGTGTTACGCATCATGTTTGAGCTTCAGCAGGAACCAGTGAGGTTCATTTTAATGTTACGCATCACGTTTGAGCTTCAGCAGGAAGCACTGAGGTTCATTCTCATTCATTCTGTTCCTTAAATAAAGCAATCGTGTCTCTTCAGAAAATCTGGACTAAACCAATGGATTCATATGGATTACTTTTCCGATCTCTTTATGAACTTTTTGAAGCACCAAAGTGGTTGTTGCGTAGCTGTCAATGGGGGGACAGAAATCGCTCAGATTTCATCAAAAAGATCTAAATAATGACATAATTATAATTTTTGGATGAACTATACCTTTAAATGTATTTATAATTTAAATATCACATAAGGGATTCGTATTGATTTATATATCTTGTAACTCAAAGGTATACCAGAAGCTTTGTATATGGCAAATAAATTATACCTTTAAAAATGGCAGTTTGTACATCATTTAAAAGGAAGATCTAAAAATATGTAACATGTTTAAGTGAGATGAATAGTTTACACTTTAGATTAGGGGATGCAGAAAGCTTTGTAAATTATTTATTCATGCGTTTACACATCTATAACAGGCGTTGAACACTTTGCAATTTGTACTGCAATGCTGCTGGATGGAATAGACAGCTGTCTTCTCTGACACATGTGAGCTTCAGTGGAAGGTAAAACCGGTTCTGAGGTTCACATTATCGCTAGATCCAACACACTCTACACAGATCACAAGTCTTTGTCGAGTGAAAGGACTGAACATAACTCACGGAATCTCCTGACTGTAAGACATTTATAAATGTCTATCCACTTGAAAACAAATAAACTCTTCTCAAAAATACTACTCTAGCATACCGGCATGTTTGTGCTTTTGAACACAGACCAGCTTACAACTTCATGATACATCAATTATATGTAATTATATGTAATTATATACTGATTCATTTAGAAATGATTTGTTCATTATTAGTTCATGATTAACCATTGTTTATTGAGATAATGATACTAAAACAATTTCGACATAAATATCTCAGTGACTTATAAGTGATTTATAATATATCCACTAATAATTTATTAACTGTCTACTAATGATAGTTTGATTATTTCATGATTTACTATTTGTTTGTTTTTTTATAACTTCCAATACATTGTTAGCATACCACTTTTTAACTACTTATGAATGTATAGTCATACTTTATAAATGAGTAGTTCATCATTACCTATTAACTTATAAATTACTTATAATTGAACATTATTAGTTACATCCATTATCCATTGTTATACAAATAAAAACAGAAAGCGGGTGCATCTCTTTATCATGACATTTATCTGTGCCATTTTTGCCCTGAAATTATATAATTGTGCCATCTATTTATCAACAGTAAGACAAATATGCCTATAAATAGCAATTTTATATTATACTAAACATGTTTCAGCACTGCGAGTTTAACTGTTGAGCATTGGAAAATTGATGCTATATACGCTACTCGGCTGTGGTTACAGAAGGGAAACATTTATAAAAGCAGAGAAAGACATTCAAGGAAGCCAGTGAGACCAGGTATCAGATTGTAAGGTATGCTCTGGTAACCTTATATCTTTATGTTTGCCTCTTTTGATGCGTGTTGGCATGTGAAATCATGATCAGTTGATCATCATTAATGCATAAGCGCACACCAGCCATAAATCCGAATATTTCAGTCTTCTAGTCGGTATATATTCTCAAGTCGCAAATTAACTATTTATTTCATGTAAAAGTTTTAGTTTTTTTTTTTTTTAATTGCTTCTATTGCTCTCCTCATTTGTAAGTCGCTTTGGAAAAAAGCGTCTGCTAAATGATTAAATGTAAATTATACTTTTCTTGATTTTTAAACACATTTTTTTAAGGATAACTGGTTATACTTCTTTTTGTCTAAGTTCTAACAATGCAATATGTCATATTTCATTATAATCAAATAAACATATTTGTTAAGTTTTTATGGTCCAAACTTTTTTGCTTCCATAAAAAGGCACAACACAAACATAGCCTAACATGGCTTTTAACACTATTCAATGTTCAAATGCAATACACTTACTCAATTTTAGGTCACCGTTTCTGTATTGTATATAGGCATACATTTGAAGGGCTGGAAACTGTTTTTGTTTTTTTGTGTGTATTGTTGATAAGAGTAAAAACTAACAATAATATGTCTGGGATGGCATAGGTCTCACTTTCAAGCAAACAAATGCTCAAAAACATTCTTCTAATCAAAGCCACAGAAGGAATTGCTGAACATTACACCATTGTATTGGATAAAGAGACACCCAAGCTCAGCTACACCCACATGTTAAAATCACCAGTGAAGAATCATTATAGTATTACACAAAATAATGCTCCAATAAATTTAAGGACTGGCCTACACCTGGAACCAGTTGGAAAGAATGGCCAAAGACAGAGGAATCTGGAGATCTGTGTGTTGTGTGGGTGCCGTAACCTGATAACCGTTCAATGTTGCTGCAATAGGTTCAGATAGAAAAAGAAAGAAAATAAATAGATGAGTGTGCAAATGCAAAAGCAGAGAACAGCACAGCCATTCTCTTCAACAAAAACAACTAAAGAGTGTTGTATGTCTGTGTGCCAGTGTATGCACACACTATAGGGCTGCAGCCAATGGGCAACAATAATATTCCTAGATGGTCACCGTGATTTTGCCAAGTAAGATGTGTTCCTGGATCAACAAATTTTGTTGATCCTGGATCATCATTTAATCAACCAATCACAAGCCTCTGATGTCATCAGTGTGTGCCGACCAAATCCAATCGGTCCATTTTGAACCTTCCCTCCTCTCTTGCCTCGGGCTGACTGACAAAAGGTAAGTTATTTTGTCTGTCCTCTTTCTTTGACCCTCTCTGCAACTAAAAATCTGACTTTGTAAATGTATTTATTCACTAAAAAATCCTGAAATAGAACACTTAAATGGCATAATGTAATGCAACCCTGAACATACATGCAACAGCCATGAGCCGTTTAGCTAATAGCTAAGCTTACTTCACTCCACAACCCCTAAACGTCTTCTTTCTCTCATACCTTTACACACAAATACACATTTAATATTTAATAAAATGTTATAATAATGTTTAAAAATTTCGATAAATTCCAGGTCTTTAAAACAGATTACTATGATTTTAGTCTGAATGAAGTATGCAAAAAGTATATGACATTTAAAAAAACAGTAGAATAATTGCTTTTTGAATCTGATTGTAATCAATATTTTGATAATTGCTATCGTCATCATTTCAATATGGGGTAGATTCGCTAATGTTGATCCAGGACCATCATGATCATTTTAATACGGGGTAGATTCGCTAATGTTGATCCAGGACCATCATGACCATTTCAATATTGGGTTGATTCGCTAATGTTGATCCAGGACCATCATGACCATTTCAATACAGGGTAGATTCGCTAATGTTGATCCAGGACCATCATGACCATTTCAATATGGGGTAGATTCACTAATGTTGATCCAGGACCATCATGACCATTTCAATATGGGGTAGATTGGCTAATGTTGATCCAGGACCATCATGACCATTTCAATACAGGGTAGATTCGCTAATGTTGATCCAGGACCATCATGACCATTTCAATATGGGGTAGATTCGCTAATGTTGATCCAGGACCATCATGACCATTTCAATATGGGGTAGATTCGCTAATGTTGATCCAGGACCATCATGACCATTTCAATATGGGGTAGATTCGCTAATGTTGATCCAGGACCATCATGATCATTTCAATATGGGGTAGATTCACTAATGTTGATCCAGGACCATCATGACCATTTCAATATGGGGTAGATTCACTAATGTTGATCCAGGACCATCATGACCATTTCAATATGGGGTAGATTCGCTAATGTTGATCCAGGACCATCATGATCATTTCAATATGGGGTTGATTCACTAATGTTGATCCAGGACCATCATGGCCATTTCAATATGGGGTAGATTCACTAATGTTGATCCAGGACCATCATGACCATTTCAATATGGGGTAGATTCACTAATGTTGATCCAGGACCATCATGACCATTTCAATATGGGGTAGATTCGCTAATGTTGATCCAGGACCATCATGATCATTTCAATATGGGGTAGATTCGCTAATGTTGATCCAGGACCATCATGGTCATTTCAATACAGGGTAGATTCGCTAATGTTGATCCAGGACAATTTCAATACAGGATAGATTCGCTAATGTTGATCCAGGACCATCATGATCATTTCAATATGGGGTAGATTCGCTAATGTTGATCCAGGACCATCATGATCATTTCAATACGGGGTAGATTCGCTAATGTTGATCCAGGACCATCATGACCATTTCAGTGTGGGGTAGATTCACTAATGTTGATCCAGGACCATCATGATCATTTCAATATGGGGTAGATTCGCTAATGCTGATCCAGGACCATCATGACGATTTCAATATGGGGTAGATTCGCTAATGCTGATCCAGGACCATCATGACGATTTCAATATGGGGTAGATTTGCTAATGTTGATCCAGGACCATCATGATCATTTAAATATGGGGTAGATTCGCTAATGTTGATCCAGGACCATCATGACCATTTCAATACGGGGTAGATTCGCTGATGTTGATCCAGGACCATCATGACGATTTCAATACAAGGTAGATTCGCTAATGTTGATCCAGGACCATCATGACGATTTCAATACAAGGTAGATTCGCTAATGTTGATCCAGGACCATCATGATCATTTAAATATGGGGTAGATTCGCTAATGTTGATCCAGGACCATCATGACGATTTCAATACAAGGTAGATTCACTAATGTTGATCCAGGACCATCATGATCATTTCAATACGGGGTAGATTCGCTAATGTTGATCCAGGACCATCATGATCATTTTAATATGGGGTAGATTCACTAATGTTGATCGAGGACCATCATGGTCAGTTCAATATGGGGTAGATTCACTAATGTTGATCCAGGACCATCATGATAATTTCAATACGGGGTAGATTCGCTAATGTTGATCCAGGACCATCATGATCATTTTAATATGGGGTAGATTCACTAATGTTGATCCAGGACCATCATGACCATTTCAATATGGGGTAGATTCACTAATGTTGATCCAGGACCATCATGACCATTTCAATATGGGGTAGATTCACTAATGTTGATCCAGGACCATCATGGGCAGTTCAATATGGGGTAGATTCACTAATGTTAATCCAGGACCATCATGGCAATTTCAGTGTGGGGTAAATTCACAATCAGTTCAATATGCGGTAGATGGACTCATGTTGATTCAGGACCATCATTTATTCAGAATCAATGAATCACCAATCCCTTTACATTCATGTGGAGAGCTTTAATTTTTTTTAAATGTAATATTTCAACTTATCAGCTCTTTGTTAGTGTTTCCTCATAGTAAATGTGTTTGGTGACGCTGATTGAAAATGAATTAAGTATCATTTTTTGTGTGTACACATTTCAGAAATGTTCTATGATGGAGGAGTTTATCAAAAAGTCTGTGGAAAATTAAGAAAGGAGAAAAATAAGACAGAAAAACATTAAACTCAAGGTGCATGTTCTTAAACCAGATGATCAAGAAGAGAACTTTATCACAGAAATAATTAACAAAGGGCACACAAAATCATTCAGGACCACAAATTGCTCCAGTTTAAAAGATAAAAGAAGAGGATATTATATTTTCCATTGCAGAAGATCTGGAAATGTATATGAAAGAAGTCACAGAGCTGTTGGGTGTAAAGCATGTTTACTCTTTTAAAGTAAAAAATGATTGGAAAGGACACAAAGTTTTTGTGCAGAGAATATTTGACCAGCACAATGGACATGATGTTTCTGTAGAAGATCATTTTCAGCAGATTCACCCTCAGCTGGTGGATGAGATCAAGAAGTGGATCACATTAGCGTGTTCATTGTGCAGAGAAAGTGAGAATAGATGCCAAACATTAGCAGTTCCTCTTGAACCAACAAGTGAAAAAGGTTTTATTTAAAAAATAAATAAAACTTATGACATTATATTGTTGCAATATGTTTTTTTTTTATTTATGTTTTTTAACTTTTTTTCATTATTCACATTCATTAGTATTGTTATGTCTCACCAGTGAATAAGACATGAGGTAATCTAAAAGCGTTGCACTTTCCTCCACCAACTCTGTCTCTCCTCTTGGCTCTTTGCACCCTCTGAAGGGAGGGTGGGATTGTATGCTTTCAAAGCTAGCTTGCTATTGCTAGCCTCTGTGAAATTTCCTACCCTAGCATTAAGACTATTTGCAATATTTATTGTTTTAATGCTTACTGTAGTGCATCATATCCTATATTCCCCATACATTTTAATTTTCTAATATTTCTTACAGAGAGTGTCCAGAGGACTTCAAAGGAGACGGAGGCAAACATTGGAGCGGTTGTCACCTTATGTTTAAAATATGCCCCAGACAGGGTGGGCGGAGGCGGCAGGAAAAACATTTGTACAATTTTAGAATAAGGATAATGTTAAATATAAATGGTTATTGTTGTAATCCTTCTGTTAAAATAATGTAAAAAAAAATAAATAAAAGGTTATTTTATATTCCATTTAATTTCTTGGTCATTTATCTAATAAACAACATTTGTGGATTCCAGTTTCACTAAGATTTTTAAGTTACTTTTCTGTTTGCTCTTGTCTTAAGATAAATACCTTTGGGTTGTCTTTGGATCTTGACCTCTGTTCGATCTTGTTGTTACATGAAGTTTCTTTGTATGTTGATTTTTATTTTACAACGAAAACCTGGCTTTGCTAAAAGTACGATGTCATGCCAACAAAATAACCATATATTTCTTTATATATGTTGTGTCTTTATTCTGATGTTGTGTTTTGAATGATATCTGGCCCAACATGTGAGTTTGATGTCTAGCTTAACATTGGGGTCTGATGTCAAACTGATTTCCATTTTCAACCAAAATGCAATGTCCAACATGGGAGGTTTACCCAACATCGAGTTGACATCATAACCCAACGTCAGACTGACGTTTACTTTCAATGTTGGACAGACATTGCATTTTGGTTGAAAATGATAATCGGGTTGACATCATAACCCAACGTTAGATTGACGTCTACATCAAACGTTGGATAGACGTTGCATTTTGATTGAAAATGAAAATCGGGTTAACGTCATAACCCAACGTCAGAATGACGTCAACTTCCAACGTTGGACAGACGTTGCATTTTGATTGAAAATGAAAATCGGGTTGACATCATAACCAAACGTCAGAATGACGTCAACTTTCAACGTTGGACAGACGTTGCATTTTGATTGAAAATGAAAATCAGGTTGACGTCATAACCCAACGTCAGACTGACGTCAACATCCAACGTTGGACAGACGTTGGATATTGACGTCAGACTGACGTTGGGTTATGGCGTCAACCCGATTTTCATTTTCAATCAAAATGCAACGTCTTTCCAACGTTTGGGTCCAACGTCAGTCTAACGTCATATTGACGTCCGGTGCCTGCTGGGAAGATACAGCCACTCTTCCCATGCAATGCAAAAAAACAGAAAAAAGTCTTCCAAGGTTTCCAAGAAAACCTGCATTTCTGGCACAAATTCAGGAGGGTTTAAAATAAGAAAGACAACCCACAAAAAAGTAAGAAAATGAAAGAAAACGTGAATACAGGATTGGGTGCCGAATATCTTGTATGAATTTTGGGATCAAATTAAGAGCTATTTTAGTGTGGCCAAATGTTTTGTTTAACTTGATGTTAATTTCAAAACAATACTGTTTTCGGGAAGAATCTGCAAAGCTGTTTTCAATGTAATGTATTTTGTGTGCTAAAAAAGAGATTCTGTCAATGTAAATTTGATATTTTAGATCTATTATTAATTATTACCGTTACAGTACCATTGCAATGTGGCTAGATGACATGTGGTATGTTTCTGTTTGTGTTCATAAGAAGGAATCATACACCATTCATCAAATAAAACATTTTTAATTATTCCACATATTAAAGATGCAAGAATCTTATTTTACACTGAGCATATTGATTTATCAAAATTATTAATATAACACAAATATAAGGGTATTTTACAGAAATAAAAGGCCCCTGATTAAATTAGTTCTCGATTAATTGGGAACATTTTGAAGAGATGAACCATCTGTATAAACAAAATGTCAAACATAAAACTTATTGTCAGATTTAACAACCTTAAAGGGTTAGTTCACCCAAAAATGAAAATTATGTCATTAATGACTCACCCTCATGTCGTTCCAAGCCCGTAAGACCTCCGTTCATCTTCGGAACACAGTTTAAGATATTTTAGATTTGGTCCGAGAGCTTTCTGTCCCTCCATTGAAAATGTATGTACGGTACCATACCTAGAGATTGGCATGGGGTACTTTCCATAAGATCATCTCTCAATCAAACCAGCTATTAGGCTAACTGAAATAAAACCATGCCAATCTCTAGGTATGGTGAAGGCTATGTGATGATGTGGGGCTATTTTAATTCCAAAGGCCAAGGGAACTTTATAACTTAAAAACTTTTTTAACTTTAAAAATAAAAATGGGAATTTAACATAGGGGTGTCCAGACTTATGCACCCTGTATTTTAAGGAAGAACATTTATTTATTTACGATACATTATTCAATCACAAAGAAATTGGTGTCCTTAAAGGTTGGATTTTTCCCAATTTTTTTAAAAGTTCAATTTCCAAAAGATGATTTTTTTATTCCTCTTTTTAGTCAACTTTAGCATGGGTGTCTAAACTTATGCATAACACTATAAATACATACATACATATACATACAGACATATATTATATATTGCATACCTTGCAGGTGATACTCATGAGAGCATCCATTACCTATTGATAACTTTAGTTAGAACCTGAAAAAAATCATAAAATTCTGAAATACACCTGCAATTAATAAATACACTTTTAGCTCACCACATCTGGTATGTAGCCTGGTTCATACAGTGCTTTTAAATGGGCAGCTGAAATGCTATTTGGCCCAACACAGCCCACTAAGGACTCCCAAGGTTGTATATCTGTATATAGGTTATGTGTATAAAAGTCATTAGCACAAATTTAAAAGGGTATGTATGTATATGTGATACGGAATGTGCACCCTTACTAGTCATGTTGAATCATACGTTGAAAGCTGGAAAACAAGAATGTCACAGTTCATTAGGAAGCATTTCTGTAAACAATTTAAAGGGGCTATATGTAAGAATTTTCATATATTAATCACTTTTTTATTGCCAATGTTTACTATGATGCTTAAAAAACGAGACCTTCCCTGACTTCCTAGGTTGTCTGTGTAAGCATAACAAGGGTTAGTGAATTCCACATATAGCCCCTTCAAGAATAAAATAGAAATGTGGGTTAAGCTAATTAATTATATAAATGAAGGCAAAAGTATCCAAAAAAGTTTTACTAGACACTGTAAAATGTGACTACAGTGCATAACTAAGTTATTTTTCCTTAAACTGAGTATTAAGATTTACAGTTACAATTACAGTAGCACTTCCTACAATACAAAATAGTAGATCTAGATTTAATCCAACACTGTAATAAGTAATAAAACGCAAAGATTTCAATTAACTTATAATTTGACCGTAACTACAGTAGAAATGTTGGAAAATTTGCTTACCATGCTAATTAATGGGAATCATGACAGATTTGGGTTATTTAATACAATTTATTATTTAATTATTACGCCAAAATAAAATGATCATGATGGTCCTGGATCAACATTAGCGAATCTACCCCGTATTGAAATGGTCCTGGATAAACATTAGCGAATCTACCCCATATTGAACTGATCATGATGGTCCTAGATCAACATTAGCGAATCTACCCCGTATTGAAATGGTCATGATGGTCCTGGATTACCATTAGCGAATCTACCCCGTATTGAACTGACCATGATGGTCCTGGATCAACATTAGCGAATCTACCCCATATTGAAATCGTCATGATGGTCCTGGATCAACATTAGCGAATCTACCTTGTATTGAAATGGTCATGATGGTCCTGGATCAACATTAGCGAATCTACTCCGTATTGAAATGGTCATGATGGTCCTGGATCAACATTAGTGAATCTACCCCATATTTAAATTATCATGATGGTCCTGGATCAACATTAGTGAATCTACCCCATATTGAAATGATCATGATGGTCCTGGATCAACATTAGCAAATCTACCCCGTATTGAAATGATCATGATGGTCCTGGATCAGCATTAGCGAATCTACCCCGTATTGAAATGATCATGATGGTCCTGGATCAGCATTAGCGAATCTACCCCGTATTGAAATGATCATGATGGTCCTGGATCAACATTAGCGAATCTACCCCGTATTAAAATGATCATGATGGTCCTGGATCAACATTAGCGAATCTACCCCATATTGAAATGATCATGATGGTCCTGGATCAACATTAGCGAATCTACCCCATATTGAACTGATCATGATGGTCCTGGATCAACATTAGCGAATCTACCTTGTATTGAAATGGCCATGATGGTCCTGGATCAACATTAGCGAATCTACCCTGTATTGAAATGGTCATGATGGTCCTGGATCAACATTAGCGAATCTACCCCATATTGAAATGGTCATGATGGTCCTGGATCAACATTAGCGAATCTACCCTGTATTGAAATGGTCATGATGGTCCTGGATCAACATTAGCGAATCTACCCCATATTGAAATCGTCATGATGGTCCTGGATCAACATTAGCGAATCTACCCCGTATTGAAATGATCATGATGGTCCTGGATCAAAATTAGCGAATCTACCCCATATTGAAATGGTCATGTAGCAACAATGACTTTATGTTAGGGAATTAATTAGCTCAAATCAGCGGTAATATTCATCTACGTGAATATGCATATGCTGCTTACACAAATTAAATTATTCAGAATAGGGAATAGGTTAAAACCTCGACTTATATCAGTGATTACACAATTACTCGTAATAATCACTGGTATAGACGGGTAGACTATGCTCAATTTGGGGAAATTTGAGGTAGAAGTTGAGAAATGTTCATTTATTATGCATACTATCCGTCCAGCGAACAGGATGTATAATGTTTGAACAGAAATCTAGCGTCCTTAACACCGATAAATAACCCTTTTCTTGTGGCCACAAAAGAATGATTATTTTCGTGTTTAGACAATTTTAGATATCTCAATAGTAAAATCAAAGGTAAAGCTTATGAGGTAAAAATCTGCACTCTCAGTGATTCAGAATTGAACAACCAGGCAAACTTAATTCAAATGATTTAACAAAGTTTATTTAAACAAGCTAACGGTTACATATACTACTTTAAATCACGCAGGAGTAAATATGCATAAACAAAACAACAATATAACGATCGTAATACGAAATACATAAAATAAAAGGTTAAGAGAAGAGGAAAGAGAGAGAGAGAGAGAATCAGTGAGAGAATAATAACAGTGAGAATAAGAATGCTTTTAGGTATGTGGAAGATGGTAGTTTGTAGGTAGGTGTGGGTGTGTGTGTGTGTGTGTGCGTGCCACGCGTCTAGTAGCACGTGGTAGTGTGTTTGGGTCGAAACACGTGGGTGAGTGGATGTGTGGAAGAGAGTGTAAGTGTGAGTTTAGAGAAAAGGCATAAACAGTTTAGTCATTAACAACGAAACCCCAACAGCTCTAGTAATTCTTAGGCAACCTTAAAACAGTGTTTCTTTTCAGATTGCAAATTTAAAGGCTACGTTACTCTGAGTTGAAGATCGACCCTCTTGTATGTTTCGTCTGTGTTGGACAAAGGCACTGAAGTCACGTGGGCCCAGCGTCTGGTTGCTATAGCGACCGAAGCGAGCGAAAACTCAGCAAAGATGATCTTTAGCTTTAAGTTGGTTTCGTGGGTTGGTTGAAGAAGACTAGCAACTGAAGTAGAGTAGTTTTAAGAAAACAAAACTTGGAAAATAAAACGAAATAAAAGCGAGAGAGGCTTCCTTGAAGGAAGGAGGCGTGTCTTCTTTCTCTCTCTCTGGCGGAATGCCATGAGAGGAGGGAAACATGACATTTTGAAGGGGCCAATCTCACGCCCCCTCACGCCTGTAGGCCAATCGTCTTTAACAACGTATTGGGCCCAACCTTCTGACGCTTTGAGTGTCTACGCCCTTCATACTAGAGGTTGGAATTATAATTCCGTTCTTATCAACAATACTGCGGGTATTTTAGTCAAATAACACATTTTCTGATATTTTGTGTTAAAGATTCAGAGCCGTTGGGATTTCTGGAACAAAACGATACCACGGATCGTGATTATATCAGTTAATAACAAACAGTTACATGGTTCTTGATAATAATAAGCATTTCACTTTTGATTATATCATAAAACTTAGTTATAATGGTCTTCCATATAAGGACCATGACATACCACAGAATACATTTCAAAAATATATATAGAAAAGAGTGATTTTGATCACAATGTCCAGTGATGTGAGTTTCTCTGTGTTTCGTGTGTGTGACCAGTCTTGAAAGTTCATGCCTGCGCGTTGAACTTTTGTCCTCGAGCCGCGGGGTGAGAAGCTATGTGTGTGCGTCTTACTGGTTTTGATGAGATTATCAGCACGCGCATCTGGTCGAACAGAGTCTTGTTGTTTTCTGAGTGTAAATTAGTGTCTAAATGCAAATCAATGTGTCAGAGAAACCCTGGGGGGGTTCTCTGAGATTGCTCTTATTGGTCAGCGGATGTTCGCCGAGCGATAAACCAAAGGTTCTTGGTGATTCAGCAGAAGGGGATCTGTGTGTTCAGATGGGCAGTCAATGATTTACGCCATTTGTCGGCGCCGTTTGGTCTGCACGTCCTGCAAGGAAGAATCTTGAGACAATAGAGGTGTTGTGGATAAGGATGTCAGCAAGTTGATTAGGTCTCAGACTAGAGGGGGTTTTGATCACGGGGTGATTTCAGTAATTTAATCAACACGCCGTCTGATCATGTGCTTTGCGTTACAGTCATGATGGTCCTGGATCAACATTAGCGAATCTACCCTGTATTGAAATGGTCATGATGGTCCTGGATCAACATTAGCGAATCTACCCCATATTGAAATGGTCATGATGGTCCTGGATCAACATTAGCGAATCTACCCCGTATTAAAATGATCATGATGGTCCTGGATCAACATTAGCGAATCTACCCCATATTGAAATGGTCATGATAGTCCTGGATCAACATTAGCGAATCTACCCCATATTGAAATGGTCACGATGGTCCTGGATCAAAATTAGCGAATCTACCCCATATTGAAATGGTCATGATGCTCCTGGATCAACATTAGCGAATCTACCCTGTATTGAAATGGTCATGATGGTCCTGGATCAACATTAGTGAATCTACCCCATATTGAAATGGTCATGATGGTCCTGGATCAACATTAGCGAGTCTACCCCATATTGAAATGGTCATGATGGTCCTGGATCAACATTAGCGAATCTACCTTGTATTGAAATGGTCATGATGGTCCTGGATCAACATTAGTGAATCTACCCCATATTGAAATGGTCATGATGGTCCTGGATCAACATTAGCGAATCTACCCCATATTGAAATGGTCATGATGGTCCTGGATCAACATTAGCGAATCTACCCTGTATTGAAATGGTCATGATGGTCCTGGATCAACATTAGCGAATCTACCCCAGATTGAAATCGTCATGATGGTCCTGGATCAACATTAGCGAATCTACCCCGTATTGAAATGATCATGATGGTCCTGGATCAAAATTAGCGAATCTACCCCATATTGAAATGGTCACGAAGGTCCTGGATCAAAATTAGCGAATCTACCCCATATTGAAATGGTCATGATGGTCCTGGATCAACATTAGCGAATCTACCCTGTATTGAAATGGTCATGATGGTCCTGGATCAACATTAGCGAATCTACCCCATATTGAAATGGTCATGATGGTCCTGGATCAACATTAGCGAATCTACCCCGTATTAAAATGATCATGATGGTCCTGGATCAACATTAGCGAATCTACCCCATATTGAAATGGTCATGATAGTCCTGGATCAACATTAGCGAATCTACCCCATATTGAAATGGTCACGATGGTCCTGGATCAAAATTAGCGAATCTACCCCATATTGAAATGGTCATGATGGTCCTGGATCAACATTAGCGAATCTACCCTGTATTGAAATGGTCATGATGGTCCTGGATCAACATTAGTGAATCTACCCCATATTGAAATGGTCATGATGGTCCTGGATCAACATTAGCAAATCTACCCCGTATTGAAATGATCATGATGGTCCTGGATCAACATTAGTGAATCTACCCCATATTGAAATGATCATGATGGTCCTGGATCAACATTAGCGAATCTACCCCATATTGAAATGGTCATGATGGTCCTGGATCAACATTAGCGAATCTACCCCATATTGAAATGGTCATGATGGTCCTGGATCAACATTAGCGAATCTACCCCATATTGAAATGATGACGATAGCAATTATCAAAATATTTATTACAATCAGATTCAAAAAGCAATTATTCTACTGTTTTTTTAAATGTCATATACTTTTTGCACACTTTATTCGGACTAAAATCATAGTAATCTGTTTTAAAGACCTGGAATTTATTGAAATTTTTAAACATTATTATAACATTTTATTAAATATTAAATGTGTATTTGTGTGTAAAGGTATGAGAGAAAGAAGACTTTTAGGGGTTGTGGAGTGAAGTAAGCTTAGCTATTAGCTAAACGGCTCATGGCTGTTGCATGTATGTTCAGGGTTGCATTACATTATGCCATTTAAGTGTTCTATTTCAGGATTTTTTAGTGAATAAATACATTTACAAAGTCAGATTTTTAGTTGCAGAGAGGGTCAAAGAAAGAGGACAGACAAAATAACTTACCTTTTGTCAGTCAGCCCGAGGCAAGAGAGGAGGGAAGGTTCAAAATGGACCGATTGGATTTGGTCGGCACACACTGATGACATCAGAGGCTTGTGATTGGTTGATTAAATGTTGATCCAGGATCAACAAAATTTGTTGATCCAGGAACACATCTTACTTGGCAAAATCACGGTGACCATTCATAGATCTAGCATATATGACGTTGTTGTGTATGATCTGGCAACAGAGCCGATCCTGGGGCCCTAAGCAAAATTTTGTTAAGGGGCCCTCCTACTTGACCCATGAGCCATGTAAACCATTTGCCATTGCCACACAGTCACACCTGACACCCCAGTGCTCCCACTACAATCCTCCCTAGAAAAAGTACATTCTTAATATCAAGAATTCACATTTTGATACCAAAAATGCATCCTGTGAGCTAAAATGGCTTGCCATAGCATGCCACTGTGTTTTAAATGATAAAAGCAATACTTGATACTTGATGGTTATTATTTACTGAGGGATGTGCATCCATATTGACCAGTATGTCCAGCCAATCAACATTTTATATGCAATATAGCCTATACATCAATAGTGAATGTCAATACATTGCTTTCTATCTTGCTTTATTGCAGAGTTGTAACTAAACTGACTTGGAGACTAGATAATCATTGTCTTGTTTTAAAAGTATGTGCACCTATAATGAGGAGTGCCATCAAGCCCATATTGTACTGGTCCACAGATGTTTTGCTGGAATGTGCGCGTTTCATTTCATGCACGCGCATATGAAAGCATGTTAACGCACAACATGGTTATCTTTTCCGAGCTGCAGTTTATAAACAAACACCGTTGGCCTTTGTCGTTTATCAAATGTAATAAATAGTTGTATTTCACTCTCACTTTTTTTTTGTCAGGCACAAAGTCACAGAACACAGCCCTGGAAGTGGTCGGCATTTGCAAGCAAGACACAGAAAGACCAAAAGATTCACTGCCCAGCTGGGTTAGACAGACAGACTAGAGAGAGATGCACATCAACTTAACTTTACTGTTCTTTGCTGACATCAAACTTGGAGAGGAGAGAACACAAGTCTACCTGATAGCTGTTCCCACAATTCACTCTCATAGTGTTTTTTACTCTCTTTTCGTGACCAGAAGGATAGTACCGCTTAATTTTCTCATCGATGTTGTAAACTTTGATTGACGCGCTTTGACACTAGGGGCCTTGAGTAATTTGCGGGGCCCTACGCAACTTGCGTAGTGTGCGTAAAGGGCTGAACGGCTCTGTTTGGCAATAGGGGACAGCCTATGCACTGGCCAAAATCGGGCCGACTCCCCGAATTTTAAAAGTACCACATGTTCCTGGATCAACATCTTTGTTGATCTTTTGTTTTCTTTTGGGTATTTATTCTTTATTTTCCTGGGTGGTGAAAACCTAGGTGGTGAAGTCTGGCTTTCTTAAAACTTTTAGCTAGAGGTTACACATGGTTAAATAATGCCACTCGCGTGGACTCTTAAATAAGAATACCAAAAGCAGAGTGAAAGTGGAGAAAAAAGATAGGTTACAGGCCTCATTTGACATTTTAAAGTCAAGTTTGTTCAACTATCAAATGGCAGTAAAGGAGGCAAAAAAAATCTAATTTCTTTTTGCAATTAATTGCTGACAATGCGAAGAGACCAAAAGTATTGTTTGACACAATTGATTCTCTTCTAAACCCAACTATGAACATATTACCCGAGCCCTCTTCAGAGGTTTGAACTCCTTTGTTTCTTCTAAACTGTTTCACTTTCAACAACCTCCTCCTATTAGTTGTCAGTTGCAACCTCCGTGTCTGTATTCAGGCCTTCCCGCTTCGCTCTGTCCAGCGCTGGAAAGCTTTTGTAATATTAACGCGGGTCCTAAAGCTCTTTCCTGATCATAAACCTTCATTTTCCAGTGATATTCTTATGATCTTTTCTCTTTTGTATTGTCTCTCAGCCATCTCTCTTTCTATACAGTCTTTCTTCAAAGCTCCCTCTTACTCGTTCTCTCTCCTCCACGGTCATACGCCCCCTAATGCTGATTGGCTACACGTTTGTTGTTGGTCCGATCAACTTTCAAAAAGCGTTTTTCAAATATTCCTCATCATCTGCTACTATTTTGTGTGGTGTGCCCCAGGGATCCATTTTGGGACCTTTACTGTTTTCCCTTTATATGCTTCCCTTGGCCCACATTTTTCATATCACTGCTGTTAGACTAACATGATCTAGTTCTTCTGCTATTATTAAAGGAAGCTATCTTTTGAGATTATTGCAAAGATGAAGCATCTTCTCTCAAGAAAAGATTTGGAAGTTGTGATTCATGCACAATTTGATTATTGTAATTATCTTTATTCTGGTCTCCTTCAATCTTCATTATCTCGATTGCAAGTTGTACAAAATGAGGCTGCAGGACTTTCGACTGGGTCTAAAAAGAGGGAACATTTCTCCTCTATTTTATCATCTCCCACAGGCTTTCCATTAAATTCTTATGTTTGTATATAAGGCGTTGTCTGGCTATGCACCGTGTATATTAGTGACCTGTCCTGCTAGGGCGCTCAGATCTTACTCTTAACTGTGCCACTGTGTCGTTACAAATCATAGGTCGATCGGGCCTTTTCTGTGGCTTGGCAGAGGTCTTGGAATGGTATCGCACATCATGTGAGGACATTTTTTAATCTACTATTAAATCTTATTTTTATTTTTTATCTTTTAACTTGGAATTGTTGTTCTTATTGTGTAGACATGCTTTGGCACACTGTACAGTGCTTTGGATAAATTTATATTGTGTTTAAATGTGCTCCATAAATAAATGTTGTTGTTGTTGTTGTTATTGTTGAGTTTAGGATGAGGAAACTCTGTCCTTAAAAAAAAAAAAAAACATGAAATATCTGAAATCGTCTCGGGTTACGTCTGTAACCCTTGTTCCCTGAGTAGGGAACGAGACACTGCGTCGTTGAAAACGACACTTTGGGGACGCTCCCTTAGCGTGCGCCTCTGAAGTATGAATGAAACTAATCCAATCCTGATTGGTGTTGCGTCATGACGTAACATGTGACGGCATAACCGGATGCATAAAAGTGATGCTGGCACACACACACATTAGCCTCGCGATGAAGCAAGCCGCTCCTAGGCATCGAGGGGCGTGGCAAGACGACGCAGTGTCTCGTTCCCTACTCAGGGAACAAGGGTTACAGACGTAACCCGAGACGTTCCCTTTCGTTAGGGAACTCGCACTGCGTCGTTGAAAACGACACTTTGGGGAACGAATGCCCACTAGGCCACGCCCCGAAAAAGGCCTGCCCTAGAGTGAAACTGATCTCAGACACTCAGCTAGGACTAGAGCATACATGCGCCAGGCGTACTAGGGAGGTGCAGACTATAAAACCTGATAAAATGTGCGGGGTAGCCCAACCGGCTGCCTCACAGATCTCCTGGAGGGGCACTCCCGAGAGGAGGGCTCTAGAGGACACCATGCCTCTAGTAGAATGAGCCCTTACGGCCAAAGGTGAAGGCAAATTGCGCACCTTGTAGGCCTACTTATGGTTTGTTTAGCCGGGAGCCCCTATTAGGTGATCCAAAACACACTGCAGTAAGTCCGACCTCCTCCAAGAAGAGGACCTCTCAAGGAAATACTTGGAACTCTGACTGGCAGAGCAAGGAACCTCTTCTCTTCTGCCGACACATGTGGTGGAGGATGAAATGCTTGCAGGACCATGAACCTAGCCATGTTAGATTGCACTTAATGCACATAGCTGGGTCTCGGATGCAAGATGGCCTTAACTCCGCCGGGGGCATACCCCAAGCAAGGTGGTACTAATGCCAGGGCTTGGAGATCTCCCAGTCTCTTTATAATAAGTAGCTAAGAGAAAGGCTATCTTGAACGTGAGGTCCTAGGCAAAGCCGACTGAAGGGATTCGAAGGGAGCCAGGGATAGGCCTTCGAGAACCACCGCCAGATACCAGGAAGGAACCCTGGAACTGACTGTCAGTCTCATCCTCTATGTACCAAGGAGAAATAGTATGACCAGTTGGTGCCTCCGCAAAAGGCCCAATATTCAGTGGTGCATGGAACGCCGCAATGGGATCCATGTGCACCATACATGTGGACGGGGAGAGATTCGCAGAGAACGATCTTGAAGAAACTCAGGACTGAAGCCACTGGGCAGTTAACTGAGCCTAACTCATGTTCTCTATACCAAGCGGAAAAACATTTCCACTTAAGGTCATATAATCTCCTAGTAGACGGAACCCTAGAGATAAGTATGGTTCCGTGCACCCCAAATGATAGAACAGCATCTAGGTACTGAGCCCCCTCAGAGGCCAGACCCATAATTTCCACAGCTCTGGGCGAGGATGGAATATACTGCCCTCCGCCTGAGACAACAGATCCCTCCTCAGAGGAATCTGCCATGGCGGAGCTATCAGGAGTGAAATTAAGTCCGAAAACCATACTCGGGCCGGCCAAAATGGGGCTACCAGAAGAAGACTGATGCCCTCCTGACGGACCCTCTCCAGGACTCCCGGGAGCAGAGCGATCGGGGGGAAAGCGTACAGGCGAAGCCTTTGATGTCTGGGAGGAAGCTCCTCAGAGCCCTGAACACAGCCAACATTTCCAGGCAATTTATATGCCAAGAATGATGATGGTCCTGCCACAGACCCCTGGCAAAGCGGCCGATAACCGCGCCCCAGCCAGTGATGGAAGCGTCTGTCGAAACGGTTTTCCGGCGACATGACGCCCTTAATACTGGCCTTTGGGACAAGAACCAAGGATTCTTCCATATTAATAGGGAACGAAGGCATCTGCACGTAACCTTTATTATACGGAACGGATTCCCCTTGGGGGATAAACCCCTTGGCTTTGAGCCACCACTGAAGGGGCCTCATGTGAAGAAGGCCCAAAGGAATTATGTTGGATGCCACTGCCATGAGGCACAGCAGTCTTTGAAATTGCTTTACAGTGATGGCCTGGCCTAGCTTTATCATTGACACCATGGTCAGGATGGATTCGATACGTGCGGGAGACATACGTTCCTGCATCGTAATCGAATTCCATACCATGCCCAGAAAAGTAGTTTTCTAAGCTGGTTCTAACACACTTTTCTTAGTGTTGAGTCTCAACCCCAATTTCTGAATGTGGCCAAGAACGACATCTCGATGCCGAACTGCCATTTCTCGAGACTGGGCCAATATGAGCCAGTCATCGATATAATTCAGAATACGGATGCCCTGAAGCCTCAGTGGAGCCAGAGCTGCGTCCATACACTTAGTGAACGTGCGGGGAGAGAGTGCTAGGCCGAACGGAAGAACCCGATATTGGTACGCTTCGCACCCGAAAGCGAACCTCAGGAACCTCCTGTGACATGGAAGGATGGAGACATGAAAATAGGCATCTTTTTAGATCTATCATGACATACCAATCCTCGGATCTGATTTGAATCACGATGATGGGAATAGTGAGCGTCTTGAACCTGAATCTCCTCAGAGAACGATTCATCCGCCTCAAATCTAAAAATCGGCCTCAGCCCGCCATCCTTCTTTGGAACTAAAAAGTACCGGCTGTAAAACCCGGACTCCCTGTCTGGTAGGGGAACAATTTCTATGGCCCCTTTGACCAGTAGAGTCTGTACCTCTTGTTCCATAACCCGAGCCTGTTCTGGAACCACTGCAGTCGGTACCAACCCAGCAAACTTGGGAGGTCGGTGACCGAACTGCAGTCTGTACCCATATTTTATAATATTCAGGACCCATATAGATATATTCGGAAGGCATTGCCATTCTTCTACAAAATCTACTAAGGGAACCAGCCCCTCGAGACTGACCTCGGGTGATTTTCGAGCACTATTCTCGACCTCCTGAAGCAGAGGACCGGCAGGAAAAAGTCGAGAAAGATTTTGTGACCATAGTCGGTGCCCTGTTGCAAGCTTTTGGGGCGAACGCCACGGTGTGCGTTTGCTGGAACTCGATGTGGCCTGAAGCGCACTTTATGGCAGGATACAGACATCGATTTCCTGAGGGCTCCCCCAGAGGGGAGGCTCTTTCGGTTTCGTTCTCGACACCCTGAAGCAGAAGACCGACAGGGAATAATCGAAAACAGTTTTCAATATGCGGACACGAACACTGCCTGGCCGCAAGCCCTTTGGGCGGGCACTACAGCGTGCATTCGCTGAAAACCGATACGTCCCGAAGCGCACTTGACGCTGGATACAAACATCGATTTTCTGAGGGCTCCGCGGAGAAGCGATTCTCGCTCGTCCCTCCACGGGGGGAACAGCCATCTTCGTCTCGTTTTCGACACCCTGATGCGGAGGACCGGCAGGGAAAAAATTGAAAACGATTTTCGAAGTTCGCTGCTCATCATTTTAATTCCTCAGAATTAAATGCAGCCAAAAACACTGGATAAGTGAAACACGGTCTAGATGGTAGGCTGGATTAAAATATCTAACTTATTAAAGTCAGATAATATATTCCACCATTTCAATTCCATCATTTTAATTCATAGAAATAAATGCAGCCATAATCACCAGACAATACTGTTTTAATATTTATTTATACGGTCTCGTAATCTACACTCTGCCTCGGCAAACGCGAGATTCGAGCCGTTATAATATTTGGCTTTCATCCCTCGAGAAGAAAGTCATCAGGTGCGAGGTTTAAACATCTGACAGCGCACGGAATTTTGCATGCGCGCCCGAGATATTTCTAAATGAACACTGCCAGCACTCTCAGGAACTGATTGTGAATGCCTCGCACCCAAACAGTATTATTTCACAGATCGCGTGTGTCCCTTTTATTGCAGACTCGTAATCTACGCGCTGCCTCGGCAAACGCGAGATTCGAGTCGTTCACAATATTTGGCTTTCATCTCTCGAGAAGAAAGTCAACGGGGCGCGAGGCTAAAACACCCGAAACGCACGGCTGTGTGTGTCGAGATATTTGTCAATGAACACGCAGCCAGCACCCTCAGGAGCTGACTGCACATGCCTCGCACCCACACAAAATCTTATTGTTATTATCTACTATAGATTCTGTATTGCAATGTAGTGGGACAAATCTTATTTTTGGGTTACAAACAACACCGGCGACCGGCGAGTGTGACTCATGTTCCTCGCTCCCGATGCTGAGCGCATCACCTCCTCAGAAGCAGATAGCTCGAGCATCGGGCACTCGTCACGGGCAGAAGAAATCACATTGCGGGCTTCTGCGTCGTGAGCGAGCGTTATAGAATCTGCGGATGATGAACGAGAAAGTGCCTCGACAGTCTCGTTCTCATCTGCGATCTCCACGATTTAAGCCGCCGCGCCGCCTCAATGGATGTGGGACATGAACCGCGGAGATCGCGAGCTTGGCCTTTATCAGAAAAAATAGCCAAACGGGAGCGCAGCCCTCTTGGGAGTACTTTCACTGTGTTCACAAGCAGCCCCCTCGAGAGCTGCCTGTGTGTGCTGCGCTCCTAAACAGTGTACACACAACTGATGCGTGTCCCCACCCGTGAGAATATAGGGCAGGGGTGCACACACTTAGTGTATCTTCCACTCGCATTGTATAGAGGATTTCAACAGACAAACAACACCAAATAAGACAGACAGTTTCACAGAGAACGCTTGCTGAGGAGCAAAAGCTAATGTGTGTGTGTGCCAGCGTCACTTTTATGCATCCGGTTATGCCGTCACATGTTACGTCATGACGCAACACCAATCAGGATTGGATTAGTTTCATTCATACTTCAGAGGCGCACGCTAAGGGAGCGTCCCCAAAGTGTCGTTTTCAACGACGCAGTGCGAGTTCCCTAACGAAAGGGAACTACACCAGCCACCACAACAACTGAAAGCACAACTGTTAGTACAACTGAAACAACTACACCAGCCACATCAACTGAAAGCACAACTGTTAGTACAACTGAAACAACTACACCAGCCACAACAACTGAGAGCAAAACGCCTCGGTTACGACTGTAACCTCGGTTCCCTGAAGAGGGAACGAGCGTTGCGTCGAGTTTGACGCTATGGGAACGCTTTGCGTGATGACGTCTTGAAGCACATGTAAAATCAGTCCAATGGTGTGGCGGAACGTCAGAGGTGGGTGACGTCACGTACCAGGAAGCTATAAAAGCCGGCCCGAAACAGAAAACGAAAGCTTCGTAAAGTCTGAAGTCGTGTTGACAGGCATGAAGGAGATATGGCAAGGTGACGCAACGCTCGTTCCCTCTTCAGGGAACCGAGGTTACAGTCGTAACCGAGGCGTTCCCTTTCAAGGGAACTCGCGTTGCGTCGAGTTTGACGCTATGGGAACGTCTATACCAACGCCTCCATAGCTACAAATGTCTGTCCTGTGTGAAATCTGGTGAGCAGCACTAGGAAGACAAAACATGAGACCCTGGAGCAGAGTCTAGATCCAGAGAGTAGAACCTGACGAAAGTGTGCGGTGAGGACCAGCCTGCCGCATCACAAACGTCCTGTAACGAAACTCCTGATATAAGGGCCTTAGAGGCCGCCATACTCCTCGTAGAGTGCGACCGGACAGCCTACAGGAGAAGGCTGTCCAGCCGCCTCATAAGCAAGTGAGATAGTCTCAACCACCCACTGCTCATCCTTTGCTTAGACACTGGACCTCCCTTGTTAGGGGAGCAAATGTCACTTTTACGCCACAGGGCAGCTCTGTGGACATACGCGTCTAACGCCCGAACAGGGCAAAGCAAATTAATCGCCTCCTGGTCCGATTTCGAAAGGGAGGAGGACCTCCAAGTGCCACGAGGGAAACGAGATACCAAAGGGGTCTTTCCCCACAGACATTCCACCCAAAGGACTGTGGTAAGCACCTACGGCCGCCACATAAACCTTTAAAGTGGACGGGGTCAGACCTGCAGTGAACCGGTCCTGCAGGAACTCCAGAACTGTACCAATTGGGCAGTTGACTGGATCCAACCGACGGTCACTACACAAAGAGGTGAATACTCTCCAGTTCAGGGCATAAAGTTTCCTCGTGGAGGGAGCTCTGGACTGTAGAATGGTCTCAACAACCTCAGTTGAGAGACCTGACTCTATGAGCTGGGCCCCCTCAGAGGCCAAGCCCACAGGTTCCACAGTTCTGGTCGGGGGTGAAAAATCGAGCCCCCTGCTTGGGACAGAAGGTCCCTCCTGACGGGTAGCTCCAGAGGAGGCCCGTCGAGGAGGGACACAAGATCGGGAAACCATACTCTGCCCGGCCAGCGCGGGGCTATAAGAAGCAGGCAAACCCGGTCCCTGCGAACTCTTTCCAGAACTCCCGGGAGCAGAGCAACTGGGGGAAAGGCGTACAGACGTAGCCTCGGCCATACCATACCCTTGAGTGACAGCAACTTCCCCTGGGACCACAAGAGGATATGGCGTGCCAGCGCAAACCCCCTTGATATAGGCGACTACCGACGTGTTGTCCGTATGTACTACACATGGTGTCCCCTGAGACCTGTGATAAAGCTCCTCAGAGCCCGGAAGACAGCTAACATCTCTAGGCTATAGAATGCCAGGAACGATGATGGTCTTCCCACAGACCTTGAGATGAGCGACCCTCAGGATCGCTCCCCAACCCGTGAGGGAAGCATCCGTCGTTAGCAGTTTGCGACGACAAGGAGCTCCCAGCACTGGGCCCTGGGACAGGAACCAAGGTTTCTTCCACATAACCAAGGCACGTAGGCATCACCGCGTGACCTTGATTGTGCGAAATGGGTTGCCCCTCGGGGAAAAACCCTCTGGTCCTGAGCCACCACTGCAGGGGCCTCATGTGCAGCAGTCCAAAAGGTATCCCGTTGGAAGCTGCTGCCATGAGACCCAACAGTCTCTGGAACTGTTTGACAGTGAGTAGCTGGCCTAGCTTTACACTTCTCACAGCTGCCAGGATCGAAGCGTGGCGATGACAGGCGCGCCTGCATCGACACTGAATCCCAAACCACGCCTAAAAAAGTGGTCCTCTAAAATAGAGAAGCACACTCTTCTTGGCGTTCAGCCGTAACCCCAACTCTTTCATATGGGCGAGAACAACATCTCGATGTTGAACCGCCATCTAATGCGACTGAGCTAAAATCAACCAATCGTCGATGTAGTTCGTGATGCGAATACCCCGGAGGCGCAGAGGCGCCAGAGCTGCATCCACGCATTTGGTGAAAGTGCGGGGTGATAAAGCCAGGCCGAATGGAAGAACTCGATATTGGTATGCTTTGCCCCCGAAAGCAAACCTCAGGAACTTCCAATGACACGGACGGATGGAAATATGCGTCCTTGAGGTCTATCGTGACAAACCAGTCCTCGGACTAATCTGTGGCACGATTGTCTCAATGTTAACATTTTGAACTTGAGCTGCATGACAACTCGAAGACCTAAAATGGGACGCAATCCCCCGTCCTACTTTGGAACTATGAAGTACCGGCTGTAAAACCCGGTTTCCCTGTTGGAGGGAGGTACATATTCTATGGCCCCTTTCTCTAACAGAGTGTTTACTTCCTGTTCCATAACCAGAACCTGCTCGGGGCCCACCATTGTGGGCAGGACCCCCATAAACCGCGGTGGGCGTTACCAGAATTGTATCTAATACCCTTTTTCCACGGTCTGCAGGACCCAACGAGAAACATTTGACAGTAGCTTCCACGCTGTCAAAGATTCTACTAGAGGTACCAGTCTCTCGAGACTGGTTTCTGGATTTTGTTGCTGTTGAGTAGTCGGTTCGTCGCCCTGTAACGGCGCACCGGCAGGGAACGACCAAACAGACTGCTCTAGCACCCTCCTCAGAGGGGGCGGGCATCCCGAGGCCACTACGTTTCCGGGTGGACCTTGAGATATGTGCTCGCCGGAGACCGCTGCGCCCTGTAACACCGGAGGCGGCAGGGTTGGCAGAACGGTCCCCTGAGGGCACCGAAGAGAGACGGCACCGTATTTTTCTCCTGCTGTTGAGCAGTCGGTTCGTCGCCCTGTAACGGCGCACCGGCAGGGAACGACCAAACAGACTGCTCTAGCACCCTCCTCAGAGCCACTACGTTTCCGGGTGGACCTTGAGATATGTGCTCGCCGGGGTTGCAGGGTTGGCAGAACGGTCCCCTGAGGGCACCGAAGAGAGACGGGCACCGTGAAAAGAGGTGTTAACCGCTCTGCTTCGGGGGGACTACCCTCATTTGTCCTGAGCCCTCAGACATCAGGACTTTTTCCCAGCAGCCTTCTTGGCGGTAATAACGGTCCACAGATCCGTTTTACCCCTCGAAGACTGCTGGGTTTGAGAGCGCCCTCCGTGTCCCCGAGATTTTTGTGGGGGAGCACGGGAGGAAACGCTCTGTTTCTGAGTGGCGCGGTGCTCAGCACTCTTTTTAGAGGAGTGAGGCTGCTCCCGCTCAGCATCCTCATAGAAAGAACGGCGGGGGAGAAGTTTCTGAAGTGCAGCTGCCTGTTTTGAAGCTTCTTGTGACTTCGCTACAGCACTATTAACTGCGTCTCCAAATAACCCTTGCGTGGATACTGGTGCATCTAAAAGAACATGTTTTTCTTTGTCCTTTATGTTACTTAAGTTGAGCCACAGATGCCTCTCAGTGGCCACCAGGGCTGCCATAGAGCGGCCGATGGATTTAGCCGTCTCCTTGGTGGCCCTGAGAGACAAATCCGTGGCTCTACGCAGTTCAGACACCGTATCAGCACTAATACCCCCGCCCTCCTCAAAATCACCCAATAACTCAGCCTGGTAAGCCTGCATTATGGATATTGTATGTAAACACGCTGCAGCTTGACCGGCGGCGGCATAAGCTTTATGAACCAGGGAAGAAGTAACTTTTACTGGCTTGGATGGAAGTGCAGGAGCCTTCAGAGAAGATGCCGTTGCTGGAGAGAGATAGCTCGCGAGCGTCTCTTCCACCTTCGGCATCTCCCCATAACCATGCTCTTTATAATTGTGAATGGATGAATAGTGTGATGTTTGTGCAGTATACACTCGATATGACACTGGTTTCGCCCACGATCTCGACACCTCGGTGTGGAGATCGGGGAAAAACGGCAGGCTCCTGCGCTGGGGCTGCGCACGAGATGGCAGGAAGCGTTCGTCGAGCTTACTTTTCGAACGAACGTCCTGCCTATCTTCTGGCCACTCAGTAGACAGTCTGTCAACAGCTCTAGTAATGACATCGAGCAGTTCCTCAAACGCATGAGACTGAGGTGGCGAATCCTCAGACTCAGCTACAATACTCACAACATCCAACTCCTCAGAGCTGGATAGTTGCAGTACTGGTACCTCTATCGGGGGGGAAGAAACCGCAGCGCGTGCTTCCACACCCTGATAAGAGGCACTGGATCTATCAGACGGATGCTGAGATAAGGCAGAGCCCGTCTCAACATCCACTGATAAATCCATCTGTGAACCCCAGGTCTGAGATCGACGCCGTGCCTCGGCAGCGGCGGGACCCGAGCCCTGGGGAGCGTGGTCGGGATTGAACCGAGCCAAGCGGGATCGGAGCGTACGCAATGGAAGCGCACAGCAATGCACACAGTCACCACCCTCGAGTGCTGACTGGGCATGCTCCTCTCCCAAACAAACAACACAAAGAATGTGTGTGTCACCTCCCGTTAAATAACGCGGGCAGGGATGGACACACACTCTAAACTGCTGCTCGCTCGCCATACTGAATATATATATATATGATATAGACAGACAACACCAAATATACAGACAGATTTCACACAGAGCGCAACTGAAGACTCAGAAAGCTTTCGTTTTCTGTTTCGGGCCGGCTTTTATAGCTTCCTGGTACGTGACGTCACCCGCCTCTGACGTTCCGCCACACCATTGGACTGATTTTACATGTGCTTCAAGACGTCATCACGCAAAGCGTTCCCATAGCGTCAAACTCGACGCAACGCGAGTTCCCTTGAAAGGGAACCACAGCCTCTTTTTTTGTCTTCAAGAGAGAATTTGCATTGTACTACAAGTCCCTGTTGTTCATGAAGAAGAAAACAGCAAAAAAAAACTTAATTTTATTGATGCCTTAAAATTAATTGAAGCCCCTTAACTGTTTTTTTATTACTTTTTTATCCTTTGTTATTTTATCTATTGCTTATTTTTATTTATTTTTTGTTTTTATTTATCATTATTTTACTTTAATTTACTTTCTTCCCCCTAAAGTGTGTATGTCTTTTTACGTGTTCCGTTTCCTGTTAGCACTGATATTTTTGTGAATTCTGACTAAGCCAGTTATTGTTGTAAATTTTACAAACAAAAAAAAAGCTGCGCTGGCTGAGTTCTCCGGATCCGAGTACTCTCGAATCGCTCTCGCACTGCTTCAAGTCAGCCGCTGATCGTTCTGCGCAGAGCTGAATGATATGGAAGCCCGTTTCCGCCACATTGAGTAAAAAAAAAAAAAAAGATTCTTTAAGTCATAATAATGAGAAACTTTCTCGTAATAATGACTTAACATCTCAAAATAATGAGAAACTTTTTCATAATAATGAGAAACTTTCTCGTAAATATGACTCAACATCTCATAATAATGAAAAACTTTCTCATAATAATGAGAAACTTTCTCGTAATTATGACTTAACATCTCATAATAATGAGAAACTTTCTCGTAATTATGATTTAACATCTCGTAATAATGAGAAACTTTCTCATAATAATGACTTAACATCTCGTAATAATGAGAAACTTTCTCATAATTATGACTTAACATCTCGTAATAATGAGAAACTTTCTCATGACTTAACATCTCATAATGAGAAACTCTCATAATAATGACTTAAAGGTCCCGTATTATGCCCCTTTTCACAAGATGTAAAATAAGTCTCTGATGTCCCCAGAGTGTGTATGTGAAGTTTCAACTCAAAATACCCAACAGATCTTTTTTTACAGCATGTTTAAATTGTCATTTTTTGGGGCACAGAAAAACGCGCTGTTTTTAGTGTGTGCCCTTTAAATGCAAATAAGCTGCTGCTGGACGACCCAGGGGGCGGAGCTTCATGAGCTCGCGCTCAGTCTGTCAGGACAATAGGCTAGCTAGTAGGGGGGTTTCAAGATGGCGGAGTGAGTGGTAGCACTTTTGCAGGCTCCGGTAAAAAGTTTATTTTTAGTCCTTGTAATGTGATAAACTAGTGTAACATCCCCTCTGTGAAATAGATATTTAACGTAGTGTCAGCATTTTCTTCGTTTTTTGGAATCATGTCCGACCACAAGTACAATTTGGCTGCTCTCCACGAGGCATGCGATGATTTTGACATTGAGGGAGAAATGGAAGCAGAGCAACATTCATCCAAAAAAGACAAAATTAACAAAGAACATACGCCGATTAAACAGCCAAATCCAAAGAAACAGAGACACCAAAGTGAAATTGAGGACGTGAATACTGGCGCTGCAATTCTTCATGCAGTACAAGCTCTGACCAGGAAAATGGACGAGCAGACGGAACTTTTGAAAAGTTTCGACAGACGTATTGAAGCTAACACAACCGCAACTAAAGAAAACAGAGAAGAAATCTGCGCGCTTCAAAAAAAAATAGGAGGCCTTCAGAGAGAAAACAGCTTGTTAAAAGAAGCATGTGCAGAGCAAACCCGATATAAAAGAAGGTGGAATCTGAGAATGATTGGTCTCCCTGAAAAGGATGGAGAGGACGCGCGAGAAGTTGTCATCGGGATACTGACAAGAGTTGTTCCAATGTCTGTGGATCGGCTGCGAGACACCGTAGACACCGTTCACCGGCTGGGAAGGAAAGGCGACGCCGCTACCTCGAATAACACACCGAGAGCGATCATCATCCAGTTCGGGATGAGAACGGTGCGGGATGATGTTTGGAAAAAGTCGAAGGATGCGAGAGTGTGTAGAGACATGCACATACGTTTCAAAGAAGACTTCTCGAAAGAAGACAGGGAGGCGCGTGCAAAGCTGTGGCCACTGGTCCAAGAAGCCAGAAAGACGGGTAAAAGGGCATTCTTAAAGGAAGGATACGCGCTGATCGATAACCGGAGAGTGGACCCCAATTGATCACTTGTTTTTGCTATCATTTGAATGGCTGTAGAAATTCAGCATGCACTCACGTTTGACTGAGAAATTGATTTTTTATTGTTGATTGACATAAACGTTCCGATATGTAAGTATCAACACTACCCGCACTTTGTTTGTTAATGCATCACTGAACATTCGGGGTTAAATAAGACGATGTTATGATCGGAGCATGGTCAATACGTTGAGGACTACAAAACTTTTTTTTGCACGCCAGCATATGGCAGATACTGATTGTTTACTTTGGTTACCTGTTAAATGTTTTTTTATAAAAGCTGGTCATAATTTGATTTTTTTTGTTGCTATGGTAGTCTACTAACAATAGCTTTATGGCTGTCAAAATTAATGAAAACACAAAGTAGACGAAGTTGATTCCATATTTAAATAGACCGTTGTTAAAATAGCTGTTCGGTTTGTAGTTTTCCTTTACTCCCTCTATAGTGTATAGAGGATTAGTTACACTAAACATGTAGATTTAGGACTAATGACTCATTCCTGCGCATCATTAACACTCTTTTGTGCACTGTTTATAGGTTATCTACTTATCACCTAAATGTTTTCCTTTATTTCTTTAAATACTAGAGGGTTGAAAGATAATGTAAAACGTAAGGCTATTTTTCTTTTCTGTGAGGAGCAAAGGGTTAATTGTGTTTTTTTGCAAGAAACCCACTCATTTGAGGCTGACACAAAATTTTGGAAATCGCAATGGGGAGACTCTATCTTTTTCAGTCATGGAACGTCACGCTCGGCAGGAGTTATGATTTTGTTAAATAGATTTCCTGGGAAAATCATTGACCATAAAAGTGACCCTACCGGCTATTGGATAATGGTCGCAACTGAAATTAATGGTATAAACTACATTTTATTATGTGTGTATGGTTATAACAAAAGAGCACAGAACAAAACTCTCTTCTCATCCTTAATTAAGTACTTAGAAGAATGGAAATTGCTTTTTTTAACGGATAGAGTAATAATTGGGGGAGATTTTAACCTGGCCCCTGATCTTTGGTTAGACCGCCTACCATCAAAAAGACACTGCCACTCATTTGATGAAACAATAGTTGAATTAATCACAAAGACCAATCTAATAGATTATTGGAGAATGAAAAACCCAACCAGAAAACAATTTACCTGGTTTAACTCATCTAATAATGGCCAATGCTCAAGATTGGATTATTGGTTAATCTCAGACAATCTAATTAATGAGGTAAATAGATGTGAAATTTCAGCATCACCCCTAACTGATCATTGTGTAATATTTTTGACACTTTCTCCGGGTGGAAGAGAGAATAACATAAACCCCATATGGAAATTTAATAATACCCTCTTGGAAGATACTGAGTTTTGTAATGCAGTTAAACAACTGGTTAAAGAAGTAGGTGAATTGGAAATGTGTTTTCTGAGTAAATGGGAATGGTTCAAATTCAAAGTTAAACAGATAGCTATTAAGAAAAGTAAGCAATTATCAACACGTAAAAAGATAAGACAAAGGGACATCATTAGTCGCATTAATACGTTGTGCTGTAAAGATGATTTGACACTGGAAGAGCAGACTGAATTAAACAATTTACAGTCCCATCTTGATAATATATATTTGGAAAAGGCCAAGGGAGCATTTATTCGTTCAAGGGCTCGTTGGATCGAAGAGGGGGAAAAAAACTCTTCCTATTTTTTTAGTCTGGAAAAACAAAGACAGACGAAGAAAAAAATTCGGAAGTTAAATATTAATGATGCTATTATTGAAAATCAAGAACAAGTAAACGAAAAAATCAAAGCTTTTTATAGTAATTTGTATAAATCCCTTTTTTCTAAAGAAGATTGTTGTTTTTTCCTAAATAGGATTCAGGGGTTTAAAAAGACAATTGATGATAACTTTAAACAATCTATGGAAGATGAGCTAAGAATTGAGGAGTTAGACTTGGCAGTTCGACAGATGTCTAAGGGGAAGTCACCTGGAATAGATGGGATAACCGTGGAGTTTTTCTTTTTCTTTTGGAGTGATATCAGAGAAATGCTCTATAATGCCTATTTAGATTGTATCTCAAAAGGTAATCTTTCTCCCACTATGAAACATGGTCTCATCACTCTAATTCCCAAACCTAACAAAGATAATCTGTTATTGGATAATTGGAGACCAATTACCTTGTTATGTAATGATTATAAATTATTGGCACTTGTCTATGCTAATCGTCTAAATGAGGGATTATCACATATTATCGATGAGTGTCAATCAGCTTTCATGAGGGGTAGAAATATACATAATCATACCAGATTGCTTCTAGACATGCTTGATTATCGAGATCTCATTGATACTGATGCCTTTATTTTATTTCTCGATTTTTACAAGGCATTTGACACTGTTGAACATGCCTTTTTATTTGAAGTCCTAGATTTTTTAGGTTTTGGGAAAAAATTTTGTAAAATAATTAAGATGTTTTATACTGACATTGTCATGACAAATCACTGGAAGCAATAGCAGGTGAACAAGTGTTTATTAGGACTCAACACTCAATACAATGAATATCACTCAAAGTCAATGAGGAAGATCCTTCTCTGGTTGAACTCGCGAAGACGCTTCTCTGGCCACAGGGCTGACGGAATACTCAGGGGATGACGCTCAGGCTCGGTCACACAGGGACTTCGATGGTCAGGTGCTCGGTGCTCAGTGCTCGGTGATCGGTGCTCGGGTGCGGTGAAACAACAGGAAAACATCCACAGCAGAAGACGACAACAACCCGGAAGACGGCACGAACAAACACGAGGGACTGCAAGCAACGGATGGACACTGGAATGGAGAGATGAGTGAGTATATGTAGAGAATGGTAATGGGAAACAGCTGAGGAGGGGAAATGAGATGATTGCAGACAGCTGGAGCACTGAACAAACACGCGAGCGGGACAACGCCCACTCACGCAAACTCACAGACATGTAAACAAACAGTGACACGCGACACAGAGGAAACAATGAATTATCAACCGTGACAGTACCCCCTCTCCTAGGAATGCCTCACGGCATTCCCAGACCTCCTTACCTGTCGATTGTAATCATCGATAAGGGAGTGATCCAGGATGTCACGAGCAGGAACCCAACTTCTCTCCTCCGGACCGTAACCCTCCCAATCCACCAAGTACTGAAATCCGCGTCCCCTCCGCCTAGAATCCAGGATGCGACGGACCGAATAGGATGGTTCCCCGTTTACGAGTCGCGGCGGTGGGGGAACCGGGACAGGCGGATTAATACGTGAAAAAAACACAGGCTTAACTTTAGAAACGTGGAAGACGGGGTGAATTCTCCTGTACGCCGGAGGAAGATTGAGGCGGACTGCCACCGGACTAACAATCTTGGTGACAGAAAACGGGCCAATGAATTTAGGAGCTAGTTTATTCGACACGGAACGGAGAGGAATGTTCTTGGTAGAAAGCCACACTTTGGAACCGACGACGTATACGGGAGGCCTTGACCGGTGGCGATCGGCCTTGGCCTTGGTGCGCTCCCGCACTTGGAGGAGTGTCTCTCGGGCCCTCGTCCAAGTACGGTGACACCTCTGGATGAAGGCGTGGGCAGAGGAGACCGCAACTTCGGATTCAGCACTAGGAAAAACAGGTGGTTGGTACCCTACACTACACTCAAATGGAGATAGGCCCGTGGATGACACTGGCAACGTATTGTGGGCGTACTCCACCGTAGCAAGTTGTTGACTCCAGGAGGAGGGATTCCTGGAGACCAAACATCGTAACATTCTTTCCAAATCTTGGTTGGCTCTCTCAGTTTGACCATTGCTCTGGGGATGGAACCCAGAGGACAGACTGACCGTCGCCCCCAGCAATCTACAAAACTCTCGCCAAAATCTGGACACAAACTGGGGTCCCCTGTCAGAAACCACGTCTGTCAGGAGGCCATGTAACCGAAAGACGTGGTTAACGACTGCCACCGCTGTCTCCTTGGCTGAAGGTAATTTGGGCAAGGGAATAAAGTGGGCTGCCTTCGAGAATCGGTCCACCACGGTCAAAACTACCGTGTTACCCTGGGAGGGTGGGAGGGCGGTGATAAAATCTAGAGCGATGTGGGACCAGGGTCTCGAAGGCACCGACAGCGGTTGAAGTAACCCATCTGGGGGTCGATTGGACGACTTACCAGTGGCACAACTAGAGCAAGCCAAAACAAAATTGTGAACATCACGAGCCATAAGAGGCCACCAGAATCGCTGCTTAACAAGAAATATGGTACGACTCACCCCTGGATGGCAAGCTAGACTGGAACAATGACCCCACTGGATAACGTCTGATCGTAATCCCTCCGGCACAAATAAGCGGTTAGGTGGACACCGGATCGGAGGCGTTACCCCTTCTAAGGCCTTCTTGACCTTCGATTCGACCTCCCAAGTGAGCGCAGAGATAATTAGGGTCTCCGGAAAAATGCGCTCGGGAGTAGATTCGTGTTCGGGACGATCAAAAATACGCGACAAAGAATCGGGTTTGATGTTCTTGGAACCCGGACGATAGGAAAGAGTAAAATCGAAACGGCCGAAAAAAAGTGCCCACCGAGCCTGCCTGGAGTTCAATCTTTTGGCGGTTCTAATGTACTCCAAATTCTTGTGGTCAGTCCAGACTATAAAGGGTACCCCTGAACCCTCCAACCAGTGACGCCATTCCTCCAATGCTAGCTTGACTGCCAACAACTCACGGTTACCAATGTCATAATTTCGTTCAGCAGGAGATAATCGATGTGACAAAAACGCGCAGGGATGCATTCTGTCGTCTGAAGGAGAGCGTTGTGAAAGCACTGCACCTACCCCCACCTCTGACGCATCGACCTCTACCACAAACTGACGTGAAGCATCCGGGGCAATTAAGATTGGAGCTGAAACAAAGCGGCTCTTGAGTTTGGCAAACGCAGCCTCAGCTGCGTCTGACCACCTGAACGCAGTTTTGGGAGAGGTCAAGGCAGTCAGAGGTGCGGCTAGTTGGCTGAAATTGCGAATAAAACGCCGATAGAAGTTGGCGAATCCCAAAAACCGCTGCAGGGCCTTGCGGGAATCTGGGATTGGCCACTCTACCACAGCCTTAACCTTGTCAGGATCCATCAGCATACCTTCAGCCGACACAATGTGTCCCAGAAAAGGAACCGACTGTGCATGAAAAACGCATTTCTCCGCCTTGACAAAAAGCCCATTCTCTAACAACCTTTGAAGCACTAGTCGTACATGTTGCACATGTTCCTGGAGAGACGAAGAAAAAATCAATATGTCATCCAGGTAAACATATATGAATTGATCGATCATGTCTCGCAACACATCATTGACTAGTGCCTGGAAGACTGCGGGACTATTGGAAAGCCCAAAAGGCATAACCAAATATTCAAAATGCCCCCTAGGGGTGTTAAAAGCAGTCTTCCATTCATCCCCCTTCCTGATGCGGACCAAATGATAAGCATTACGCAAATCCAGTTTTGTGAAGAGTGAGGCTCCCTGCAACCTCTCGAAGGCTGAAGACATTAACGGCAAAGGATAAGTATTCTTTACCGTGATGTTATTCAACCCTCGGTAATCAATGCAAGGTCGCAGAGATCCGTCTTTCTTCCCCACAAAAAAGAACCCCGCCCCCGCTGGAGAAGAGGAAGGGCGGATGAACCCGGTTGCCAGAGAATCAGAAATATATTTCTCCATAGCCTCCCTCTCCGGAACTGAGAGCGAATAGATCTTGCCCTTAGGCGGAGACTTACCTGGCAGAATATCTATTGCACAGTCATAGGGACGATGCGGAGGGAGAGAAGCAGCCCTTGACTTACTGAACACTTCACTCAGGTCCCGGTACTCCTCGGGCACGTTTGATAAGTCCACGGCTTCCTCCTGAAACACAGGGACAGAAACAACAGAACAAGCAGACACTAGACACGACTTATGACACTCAGTGCTCCAAGCTGAGATGGTTCTGCCTTTCCAATCGATACGTGGGTTGTGCAAGCTAAGCCAGGGGTGTCCTAAAACTATGGGTGTGAGTTGTGAGTCCGTAATGTAAAATGAAATGGTTTCGGCATGATTTCCTGATGTGATGAGGGTAAGTCTTTCGGTAGCTTGAGAGATGGTAGGTAGAGTTTGTCCGTTGAGCGCATTGACAGTGATTCTCTGGGGAAGTGTTCGGAGGGGAATCTGTAACTGTAGTGCAAACCGGTGATCCATGAAGTTACCTTCGGCTCCAGAGTCTATGAGTGCACTGCAGTGGTGATCCTGGGTAGACCATCTCAGTCTTACCGGGAGGATGGTGGAAGTGGATGAGGTCTTTCCTGCGGAGATCCCACCCGATAGTAGCCTCATACTTACTATCGGGCTGGGCCTTTTACCGGACAACTATGAGCAAAATGTCCGGCGCCACCACAGTACAGACAAAGGCCCTGGGATCTCCGCCTTTCTCTCTCCTCCCGGGAAAGCCGAGCTCGCCCCACCTGCATGGGCTCGGGATCGTGGGGACCGAACGCGTCCAGACCACTGGACCGCTGGTTCTCCATCCCGCCGCGAACCGGGTTGGGTGACGTCCTCTGACCAATCCAAGACAGTCGGGCGTCCACCCTCAAGGCCAGATCCATGAGCTCGTTGAGAGAGGATGGGAGGTCCAGGGCGTAGATCTCTCTCTGGACACGTTCGGCCAGCCCATGCAGGAAATGATCCCACTGCGCCTCCTCGTTCCAGCGACACTCGGCCGCCAGGGTCTTAAACTCGATGGAATAATCCGACACGGAACGATCTCCTTGGCGTAGATCCGCCAAGACCCTGGCAGCTTCCTTCCCCGCGACGGCTCGATCAAAGACACGTTTCATCTCCGCCGCGAGTGCCTGGAACGAGGAGCAGCACTGGTCTTGGTTCTCCCACACTGCAGTTCCCCAAAGCGCCGCTCTCCCAGTCAGCAGCGTGAGCACGAATGCCACCTTAGCCTCCTCTCTCTCAAAAGTTCTGGGCTGCAATGAGAAATGCATACTGCAACGTGTTAGAAACGAACGACAAAGGTTAGGCTCACCGGAGTACAGCTCAGGAGTGGGCAATCGGGGCTCAGACTGGGAGAGAGGCACAGCTGGTGTGGGGGGAACTGCAAGTGCTTCCGGAGGTGCTGGCGCAGTGGGAGGTTGCAGCTGATGGAATCGCTGGGTGAGCTCGGACACCTGTGTGACAAGAGCCTGAATAGCACGTCCAGTCTCCCCCTGGTTGCGATCCTGTGCATCCATCCGGCCGATGCACACGCGAATGAATTCCTCCAATGAAGCAGATGAATCACCCGCTGCTCCCGTTTCTTGGTCCATCCGTTCTGTCATGACAAATCACTGGAAGCAATAGCAGGTGAACAAGTGTTTATTAGGACTCAACACTCAATACAATGAATATCACTCAAAGTCAATGAGGAAGATCCTTCTCTGGTTGAACTCGGGAAGACGCTTCTCTGGCCACAGGGCTGACGGAATACTCAGGGGATGACGCTCAGGCTCGGTCACACAGGGACTTCGATGGTCAGGTGCTCGGTGCTCAGTGCTCGGTGATCGGTGCTCGGGTGCGGTGAAACAACAGGAAAACATCCACAGCAGAAGACGACAACAACCCGGAAGACGGCACGAACAAACACGAGGGACTGCAAGCAACGGATGGACACTGGAATGGAGAGATGAGTGAGTATATGTAGAGAATGGTAATGGGAAACAGCTGAGGAGGGGAAATGAGATGATTGCAGACAGCTGGAGCACTGAACAAACACGCGAGCGGGACAACGCCCACTCACGCAAACTCACAGACATGTAAACAAACAGTGACACGCGACACAGAGGAAACAATGAATTATCAACCGTGACAGACATATATAGTTCTGTGTCCCTGAATCCTGGTATGACTCCTAGGTTTGAGGTGCTCCGCGGTATTAGACAAGGGTGCCCGATTTCTCCCAAACTGTTTATTCTAGCCACCCAATCACTTATCATGCTCATTAATCACAACCCCGATTTGCATGGGATCTCTATATTTGACAAGGAATTTAAAATTAGTCAATTTGCAGATGACACAGTAATCCTTTTAAGGAATAAATTCATGGTTGATGTTGCCCTTGATTCAGTCTCAATTATCTCCAAAGCTTCAGGATTAACCCTCAATGTTAAAAAATGTGAGCTACTTCCCATTCACTCGTCAATGGATTCCATCATCTCTTCAATCGAGTTTAAATCCGAAGTAAAATATCTAGGAATAGTCTTATCTAAAAATGCTATCAGAAGGGAAGATGTTAATTTTTCTAACCGATTAATAGATATGAAAAAATCTTTGAGTCGATGGCTTACCAGAGACCTCACTATCTTTGGTAGAGTTACTCTATCTAAAGCAGAAGGTATTTCCAAAGTAATTTATCCATGTCACTCCCTGTATGTTTCTTCCAGTAATATTTAACGAGTTTGTTTGCCCATAAAATCTTTAAGATATTAGGTTAAACTTATTTGGCTTGCTGTCCACTGAAGAGGGGCTCGATGAAGCAGCTTCAACTCGAGCTCTGATATACCCCCCCAGTGGCTAAATGTAGGATATAATAATTGAAGGGCAAGGAACCTGAGATGAAGGTGGAGTTTGGGGAGGTGGAGGGATACTGGAACAGCTGATACTAGAGAGAGGTAAGCGGCTGCTTATATACTCAGGCTGTTGATTGAAAGATTAGATGGGCTCACTCCTCCCTAACTTACGTTTAGGAACTTCATTTAACGAGTTTGTTTGCCCATAAAATCTTTAAGATATTAGGTTAAACTTATTTGGCTTGCTGTCCACTGAAGAGGGGCTCGATGAAGCAGCTTCAACTCGAGCTCTGATATACCCCCCAAAAGTGTTGAATCAAATATTTGGGACAGCAAGTTAGAATAGCATGATCAAATAATTAAGAACTTAGAAAATACAATATGCCTAAGAGCTTTAAAATATTCTACCCCCCCCCCAAAAAAGTGGAAATTTAAAGCTGTATGGGGCATGGATAGACGCTGCTGCAGCAGGGATGTTTAACAGGGCTCCTGTGGTAACTCTGGCTGGACTGCGTCTCCCTACTATGCCCACCATGTGGGGCTATGAGTGGAGCTCCGGCGGGAGCTATGTTTGAAAGAGTGTGTTCATTGTGGAGTGGAACGACATCTCACCGCTGTACTGCTGCGGCAGTGACTTTCAGAAATTACTCCTGCGGGAGTATCTTGGGACTGGAGGTTTTGAGTACGAGGTTGGAGAACGCCCTGCCGCATCCATGACATGGAGCCCCATGGAGTTAAGGAACATAGGGCCTCCAGATGTCACGAACGGGGAAAGGGGTCCTCGTCCCTAAAGGCGAACGGGCCAATAATATCTGAAGCGAAACTCCCTACGCAGCAAGAGGGAGCCTACGGTATACAGAGGAAATGCAGAACTACCGTCCTTCTGACGCAGGGGGCTTAGATCACAGAAACATAAATGGCCCGCTGCGCTTGAGGGACGTGCTATCCTTGGTACCTCCAGTCCTCTTTTTTCGGATAGGAGGGCCCACACTGCAATCCGAACGGGAGAGCCTCCATGGTTAAAAAACATGAAGGGTCACACAGCGATTCGGAAAGGGAGAGCCCCCACGGCGCCCGAACGGAAGGCTCATACTGCGATTCGACCGGGAGAGCTCCCGCTGCATTTCGAAGGAGAGAGCCCTCCCCCATATTTAAATAGGGAGTTCAACTCTGTGATCAAAATGGGGGAGCCCACACGGCAAGTCGAACGGGAGAGCCTACGATGCATCTGGATGGGGGAGCCCACACGGCGATTCAGATGGGGACCCCACTCCAGGAGTGGTATGTCACACGCATCTGAAAAGGGAGAGCTCTCACTGCATCCAGATGAATGCACGCCCTGCGGGGCTAGGTAAGCGGGAAGGTGCAAATAGTAGGGAGAAGCGGTCCGGACTCAGAAGGATGCTAGTGTTTGTTGTGCTTGTCTAATGCTGTGCAGATCTGAACGAACATATGTTTCAAAGGCGTGGGACGACCATCGACCTAGCATTTTGATTTGGTGATCGGAAAGGCCCCTTTGCGCTGCTGTAGTGGCTGCACCTATTCGGAAGGAATGTGAAGAGAAATGTTTGGTTGGGATGCCGGAACTGTTGAGTATGGATTTGAGGTTCTTTTGAAACCAATGTCTGGAGGCAGGGAGGTTTTTATCATCGATGAAAAGAGGGTCAAGAGAAGAGGTGATTTGGGATTTCCTCTGGTGCAGAAAAAGGCTTAAGGACTGGTATGGTTGGATGGGGGTTGGCAAATTGAAAATGAAAATTGAATGACCATGTTTCAATTGATCGGTTTTGCTTTGTTTGATGTTGAAACGTATGGTGTCATGGTTGATTATTTGAAGGTCGGAGAATGTAGGATGGATGGAAGGGTTGAATTTTGAGTTGGTGGTGAATTCTGAGACTCGGAGGAAACCAAAGAAAGCCAAGTTGAACATAGCGTCTAGGGTTCTTGTTTTGTTGGGAGAAAAAAGACCGGAGCGGAGAGTGGTTAGGCAGGTGCTGAGAATGTCGATGGTTAAAGGTTGTCTAGAGTCTGGACGAGGGGGATTGGTTTTTTGTAAACCTTTGATGAGGAGGGATATCTGAGGATTCTAAATGTTGGGGCACTGTTGGCCGTGGAGGAGCTTAAAAAAGAAATGAATTCCGCTAAGGTAGACTTTGATTGATCCTGGTTGAATTAAACTGGTGTGATGGAGGTATGTGATGAAGGAGGATATTGAGAGGAGGGAAAACTCAGGAAAAACCATGTTGTGAGCACTGTGGAAGTTTTTGAAGGAACCCCAAGCTGTCCAGTAGGTTTGAAGTGTTCTGGGAGAAACGGCTTGTAAGATGGTATTCGTGGAAAGTGTATGGAGATATCTGAGGGGATGGTCTAGAGGAATATGAGTTCTGAATAAGGTGGAACTGGAGTTGGATCGGAGTCTGCTTCCGGAGCCAATGTTCTGAATTTCTGAAAAAGAAAACGGGATAAAGCATCAGCTATTTGATTTTGGTGACCTGGAATATGTTCAGCTTTGATGACAAACTGATGACAAGCAGAGATCCAAATGAGACGTCGTAGAAATGGCATGATTTTTGGAGCATTAGAACGGCTCTTGTTGATACAGTGAACTGTGGCAGAATTATCATAGTGGAACAGGATGTTTTTTGTTGACCATTCGGATCCCCACAGATAGGCTGCTACTACTATGGGATATAGCTCGAACAGGGCGGACGATTCGGCAGTTTGAGGTGTATGAGTGAGCTCAGGAGGCCAGGTTGATGCAAACCAACGTCCTCTGTAGAAACCTCCAAAACCTATGGAGGGGGCGGCGTCAGTGAACAAGGTGATGTCGCAAGGTCGGGACAAAAAGTCGTTGTAGAAAAAGGTAATCCCGTTCCATTGCTTGAGGAACGTGATCCATAATTTCAAGTCTGCCCGACATGGTTGGCTTAGTGAAATTATGTTTTCTAAACCTGATGCTGAGGTAGCGAGAGTTAGCAGGTGTGAAATGAAAGGCCGGCCTTGGGGAATTATGCGCATTGCATAATTTAGGTGGCCTAAGAGAGAAAGCAGATCACGCTTGCTGCAATGGTTAGCTTCCAACAAATTTGATGCGATTGTGATTATGCGATCTATTTTTTCTTTGGGGAGAGAAGCTTGGAATTTGACAGAGTCTAGGAGGATTCCGAGAAATTCCAATGATGTAGATGGGCCTTCGGTTTTCTCAAGAGAGAGGGGAACTCCTAGTTTGGAAAACACTGTTTGGATGACGGTTAGGTGTTTTGCTGGGGGAAAATTACTTGGTGAGATGACGAGGAAGTCGTCGAGGAGATGGATGAGGTATGGGATTGCATAATTGTTTTGTAGGATCCAGCAGAGTGCTTCTGAAAGCATGTCAAAAATTTTGGGACTGCTTTTACAGCCGAAAGTTAGACGTACTGCGAAGTAGTATTTTTCGTTCCAACGAATGCTGAAAAGGTGCCAGAAATCTGGGTGAATTGGCATGACTTTAAAGGCAGACGTAATGTCAACCTTTGCTAGCCAGGCTCCGAAACCGGCGTTTTTAATGAGAGTGATTGCTTGGTCTATGTCGTGGTAGTGCAGTGAGAATTCATCTAGCGGAATTAGGCTATTGATACTGGGTTGGGAATTTCCATGAGGAGCAGAGAGATCGATGATCATTCGTTTTTTGCCGGAAAATTTTCTGGTGGCTACTCCGATAGGACTTATATGGAATAATTCGAAAGGTGGAAAATCAAAAGGACCAACCATGAATCCTGAATCTAGTTCTTTTTTAATGAGGGCTTCCACTATATCGGGTTCGGCTATTGCGGATTGCAGATTGTTGCAGATCAGGCTGGAATCAGGTATGCTTTCCAGGCCGGGGTCAAAACCTTCTTTCAGGCCTGAAAGAAGAAACTGGGTGAAGTTTTTGTCTGGATAGTTGTCTAGTTCTCTAGCTAATGAGGAAATAATGATTGGACTAGAGAGGTACTTTTGAATTTTTTTATTAAAGTTAGCTGAGGAGCGGCGCACAGGGCAAATGGAACGGGCGTGAGCACCGCCACAGAAATTACAGACATGGAGGAAGCGGCATCTTTGTCTGTTGCAGCCTGAGGAATTGAAGCTGTTGCACACTTGTCTGCCTGAGACTGAGGTAAAAATCTGGTTACGGTCATTCCTTGATTGAGGGACATGTGCAGTGGATTTTTCTTGGACTGGAGCTGAATGGGTTGGAAGATCTGGGCTGGTTTGAGGACAATCTGAAGTAGAATGAATGATAGACCTGCAGATGGCACAAGAAAGGCTTCGAACGCCTAAGAAGACTCTGTTATATAGTTCAAGGTCCAAGGCTCCCCAGTAAGGACACTGGTTCCAGTGGGTGACGCGGGCAGTGCATTTAGCTGAAAAAAGCTTATGGTATGTATAAAAATGACTACCTCCGAAAGAGAGACTGAGCTCTGCTATGATAGAGAGGTAGTCGTTTAATTCCTTGCGTCTGGCTGGAAAGGAAGTGCAAATTACTTCTGTGTATCTAGCAAAAGCAATGCAGAATTCTGTGAGTGTGAGAACTCGTTTTGAAGGTTGGATGGAATTTTTTAGATTGATGGTTAATGGGCCGCAGTCAAAAGAGCGATGGGATTCATTGAGAGGGACAGAAGTCAGTAGAGAAGGAAGATCGATATCTGCACCTGATAGAATTAGGGAACGGAGATGGGCTGAGACTGGAGGTGGTTCCATGGCGACTGCGTTGGGAGGAGCTGGAAGATGGACTGCTGTGGAGAGTGAATGGGCTGGCAAGCGGATGGTATCTGAAGAGCAAGTATTAGTGTTAAGAAAAGTTGATGAATGTTGATCGGAGGGTCCCATTACTGACTGGTGTCCAAGATGGCTGGCATGGGCTGAAATGAGAGGAAGAGGAGGATTTGTGGGAAAAAAAGGTGTAGAAATCCTTTGCGGAGGCAACCTCACGCTCGGATGTGAACTGGGAAGGATATTGGGAGGCAGTTGGAGGCTAGAAGGAGGAAGAAAGGAATGGGGTGAATTGGAATGGAAGGAAAGAGGAGGGGGGATGGCTAGCGAAGGCAACCTCGCGCTAGTATCTGCTCTCTGAGTAGGTTGGTTTGAGGGTGAGAGAAAAGTAACTGTCTGTGAGGGTGACCTGGCACATGGGTTATTATAATGAAGATTAGAGAGAACCGAAGCCTAGCGCAAGTTCTGCCAGGAAGACTTAATCGTTCTCGTCACTTATTACCTTCTTATCTATCCAATCATATCTTAATAGCCCATTATAAAAGGGTGGTACTTACTCATGTCTGAGTTCGCAGATGCTGTCGCTTCAACCACCTCCATCCTCCCCAACCACCACTAAGACGGGACCCTTCCTCAACCCACAACACCACCATGTTGGGTCCTCCCCTCCATCCTCTCCTACACCTCCAGACGGGCTCTCCCCTACATCCTGAAGATGCCAGGATGTCCTTTCCTCCTTCCACCCCACCACCACCAGATGGCCCCCTTCCCTACTTCGCAGGGGGTGGGCTGCGCCCCTGCCTTCGTCTTCAGGCAGGATATGCAGATTCCGTACCCTCGGAATGCGAGTTACGGACGGGGCCTACGCCAAAGTTTTTGATTGTTTGCTGAGCTCTAAATAAATGTTCATTGTCACAGTATTAATTCTCCCGAGTCTTTCTGGTAGAACTGGAGAAGCAGAGGGAAGTGCGGTGGAATGTGTTTGTAAGTTTGGTTCCCTTTCAAGGGAACTCGCGTTGCGTCGAGTTTGACGCTATGGGAACGCTTTGCGTGATGACGTCTTGAAGCACATGTAAAATCAGTCCAATGGTGTGGCGGAACGTCAGAGGCGGGTGACGTCACGTACCAGGAAGCTATAAAAGCCGGCCCGAAACAGAAAACGAAAGCTTTCTGAGTCTTCAGTTGCGCTCTGTGTGAAGTCTGTCTATATCATATATATATATATTCAGTATGGCGAGCGAGCAGCAGTTTAGAGTGTGTGTCCATCCCTGCCCGCGTTATTTAACGGGAGGTGACACACACACTCTTTGTGCTGTTTGTTTGGGAGAGGAGCATGCCCAGTCAGCACTCGAGGGTGGTGACTGTGTGCATTGCTGTGCGCTTCCATTGCGGACGCTCCGATCCCGCTTGGCTCGGTTCAATCCCGACCACGTTCCCCAGGGCTCGGGTCCCGCCGCGGCTGAGGCTCGGCGGCGATCTCAGACCTGGGGTTCGCAAATGGATCTGTCAGTGGATGTTGAGACGGGCTCTGCCTTATCTCAGCCTCTTACTGACAGATCCAGTGCCTCTCATCAGGGTGTGGAAGCACGCGCGGCGGTTTCTTCCCCCCCGATAGAGGCACCAGTACTGCAACTATCCAGCTCTGAGGAGTTGGATGTTGTGAGTATTGAAGCTGAGTCTGAGGATTTGCCACCTCAGTCTCATGCGTTTGAGGAACTGCTCGATGTCATTACTAGAGCTGTTGACAGACTGTCTATTGAGTGGCCAGAAGATAGGCAGGACGTTCGTTCGAAAAGTAAGCTCGACGAACGCTTCCTGCCATCTCGTGCGCAGCCCCAGCGCAGGAGCCTGCCGTTTTTCCCCGATCTCCACACCGAGGTGTCGAGATCGTGGGCGAAACCAGTGTCTCACAGAGTTTATACACCACAAACATCTCACTACTCCTCAATATCTAAATATAAAGAGTATGGTTATGGGGAGATGCCGAAGGTGGAAGAGACGCTTGCGGGCTATCTCTCTCCAGCAACGGCATCTTCTCTGAAAGCTCCTACACTTCCCTCTAAGCCAGTTAAAGTAACATCTTCCCTGGTTCATAAATCGTATGCAGCCGCTGGTCAAGCTGCAGCGTGTCTGCATACGATGTCCATTTTACAAGCCTATCAGGCTGAATTATTGGGGGATTTGGAGGAGGGCGGGGGAATTGGACCTGACACTGTGGCCGAACTTCGCAGAGCCACAGATTTGTCTCTCAGGGCCACCAAGGAGACCGCTAAATCTAGCAGCCTCACTCCTCTAGAAAGAGCGCTGAGCACCGCGCCACTCAGAAACAGAGCGTTTCCTCCCGTGCTCCCCCACAAAAATCTCGGGGACACGGAGGGCGCTCTCAAACCCAGCAGTCTTCGAGGGGTAAAACGGATCTGCGGACCGTTATTACCGCCAAGAAGGCTGCTGGGAAAAAGTCCTGATGTCTGAGGGCTCAGGACAAATGAGGGTAGTCCCCCCGAAGCAGAGCGGTTAACACCTCTTTTCACGGTGCCCGTCTCTCTTCGGTGCCCTCAGGGGACCGTTCTGCCAACCCTGCCGCCTCCGGCGTTACAGGGCGCAGCGGTCTCCGGCGAGCACATATCTCAAGGTCCACCCGGAAACGTAGTGGCCTCGGGATGCCCGCCCCCTCTGAGGAGGGTGCTAGAGCAGTCTGTTTGGTCGTTCCCTGCCGGTGCGCCGTTACAGGGCGACGAACCGACTGCTCAACAGCAGGAGAAAAATACGGTGCCGTCTCTCTTCGGTGCCCTCAGGGGACCGTTCTGCTAACCCTGCCGCCTCCGGTGTTACAGGGCGCAGCGGTCTCCGGCGAGCACATATCTCAAGGTCCACCCGGAAACGTAGTGGCCTCGGGATGCCCGCCCCCTCTGAGGAGGGTGCTAGAGCAGTCTGTTTGGTCGTTCCCTGCCGGTGCGCCGTTACAGGGCGACGAACCGACTACTCAACAGCAACAAAATCCAGAAACCAGTCTCGAGAGACTGGTACCTCTAGTAGAATCTTTGACAGCGTGGAAGCTACTGTCAAATGTTTCTCGTTGGGTCCTGCAGACCGTGGAAAAAGGGTATTAGATACAATTCTAGTAACGCCCACCGCGGTTTATGGGGGTCCTGCCCACAATGGTGGGCCCCGAGCAGGTTCTGGTTATGGAACAGGAAGTAAACACTCTGTTAGAGAAAGGGGCCATAGAATATGTACCTCCCTCCAACAGGGAAACCGGGTTTTACAGCCGGTACTTCATAGTTCCAAAGTAGGACGGGGGATTGCGTCCCATTTTAGGTCTTCGAGTTGTCATGCAGCTCAAGTTCAAAATGTTAACATTGAGACAATCGTGCCACAGATTAGTCCGAGGACTGGTTTGTCACGATAGACCTCAAGGACGCATATTTCCATCCGTCCGTGTCATTGGAAGTTCCTGAGGTTTGCTTTCGGGGGCAAAGCATACCAATATCGAGTTCTTCCATTCGGCCTGGCTTTATCACCCCGCACTTTCACCAAATGCGTGGATGCAGCTCTGGCGCCTCTGCGCCTCCGGGGTATTCGCATCACGAACTACATCGACGATTGGTTGATTTTAGCTCAGTCGCATTAGATGGCGGTTCAACATCGAGATGTTGTTCTCGCCCATATGAAAGAGTTGGGGTTACGGCTGAACGCCAAGAAAAGTGTGCTTCTCTATTTTAGAGGACCACTTTTTTAGGCGTGGTTTGGGATTCAGTGTCGATGCAGGCGCGCCTGTCATCGCCACGCTTCGATCCTGGCAGCTGTGAGAAGTGTAAAGCTAGGCCAGCTACTCACTGTCAAACAGTTCCAGAGACTGTTGGGTCTCATGGCAGCAGCTTCCAACGGGATACCTTTTGGACTGCTGCACATGAGGCCCCTGCAGTGGTGGCTCAGGACCAGAGGGTTTTTCCCCGAGGGGCAACCCATTTCGCACAATCAAGGTCACGCGGTGATGCCTACGTGCCTTGGTTATGTGGAAGAAACCTTGGTTCCTGTCCCAGGGCCCAGTGCTGGGAGCTCCTTGTCGTCGCAAACTGCTAACGACGGATGCTTCCCTCACGGGTTGGGGAGCGATCCTGAGGGTCGCTCATCTCAAGGTCTGTGGGAAGACCATCATCGTTCCTGGCATTCTATAGCCTAGAGATGTTAGCTGTCTTCCGGGCTCTGAGGAGCTTTATCACAGGTCTCAGGGGACACCATGTGTAGTACATACGGACAACACGTCGGTAGTCGCCTATATCAAGGGGGTTTGCGCTGACACGCCATATCCTCTTGTGGTCCCAGGGGAAGTTGCTGTCACTCAAGGCAGCCTACATCCCCGGGGTCCAGAATATAGGAGCAGACACTCTGTCGAGACAGGGGCCGAGGCCCGGGGAATGGTGGCTCCACCCCCGAGGTGGTGGAGCTGATATGGAAATTATAAGTGGGTCTGTTTGCGTCTCGAGAGACGTCTCACTGTCCACTTTGGTTCTCCCTCACGCATCCAGCTCCTTTGGACTGGATGCTATGGTGCAGACGCGGCCGAGGCTACGTCTGTACGCTTTTCCCCCAGTTGCTCTGCTCCCGGGAGTTCTGGAGAGAGTTCGCAGGGACCGGGTTTGCCTGCTTCTTATAGCCCCGCGCTGGCCGGGCAGAGTATGGTTTCCCGATCTTGTGTCGCTCCTCGACGGGCCTCCTCTGGAGCTACCCGTCAGGAGGGACCTTCTGTCCCAGGCGGAGGGCTCGATATTTCACCTCCGCCCAGAACTGTGGAACCTGTGGGCTTGGCCTCTGAGGGGGCCCAGCTCATAGAGTCAGGTCTCTCAACTGAGGTTGTTGAGACCATTCTACAGTCCAGAGCTCCCTCCACGAGGAAACTTTATGCCCTGAACTGGAGAGTATTCACCTCTTTGTGTAGTGACCGTCGGTTGGATCCAGTCAACTGCCCAATTGGTACAGTTCTGGAGTTCCTGCAGGACCGGTTCACTGCAGGTCTGACCCCGTCCACTTTAAAGGTTTATGTGGCGGCCGTAGGTGCTTACCACAGTCCTTTGGGTGGAATGTCTGTGGGGAAAGACCCCTTTGGTATCTCGTTTCCCTCGTGGCACTTGGAGGTCCTCCTCCCTTTCGAAATCGGACCAGGAGGCTAATAATTTGCTTTGCCCTGTTCGGGCGTTAGACGCGTATGTCCACAGAGCTGCCCTGTGGCGTAAAAGTGACATTTGCTCCCCTAACAAGGGAGGTCCAGTGTCTAAGCAAAGGATGAGCAGTGGGTGGTTGAGACTATCTCACTTGCTTATGAGGCGGCTGGACAGCCTTCTCCTTTGGCTGTCCGGTCGCACTCTACGAGGAGTATGGCGGCCTCTAAGGCCCTTATATCAGGAGTTTCGTTACAGGACGTTTGTGATGCGGCAGGCTGGTCCTCACCGCACACTTTCGTCAGGTTCTACTCTCTGGATCTAGACTCTGCTCCAGGGTCTCATGTTTTGTCTTCCTAGTGCTGCTCACCAGATTTCACACAGGACAGACATTTGTAGCTATGGAGGCGTTGGTATAGACGTTCCCATAGCGTCAAACTCGACGCAACGCGAGTTCCCTTGAAAGGGAACGCCTCGGTTACGACTGTAACCTCGGTTCCCTGAAGAGGGAACGAGCGTTGCGTCACCTTGCCATATCTCCTTCATGCCTGTCAACACGACTTCAGACTTTACGAAGCTTTCGTTTTCTGTTTCGGGCCGGCTTTTATAGCTTCCTGGTACGTGACGTCACCCGCCTCTGACGTTCCGCCACACCATTGGACTGATTTTACATGTGCTTCAAGACGTCATCACGCAAAGCGTTCCCATAGCGTCAAACTCGACGCAACGCTCGTTCCCTCTTCAGGGAACCGAGGTTACAGTCGTAACCGAGGCGTTCTTGCCTGAGGAGTGGGGCTGACTGCATGAAGTTTGTGAAAACTGGAGAAGAAGCGGAACTGTTTTTTGCGGCCGTTGTTGTTGGCCGGGTGGAATTACCGGCGGACCAGGAAGTGCAAGCCCTAGCAGCGCCGGCGGCTACTGAATCGGCTCGTTGGGATTGAGTGGGTTCAGAACGCCGGACCGGGAGAGAAACGGAGGTAGAAGAGGGGCGAGTCTTGCTTGTAGGAGCTGTTGGAATGTTTGTTGGAATGCTGGAACTGATGAAAAGATCGTAGAGTTGAGCTTTTGATGATCTGCGGGAGAAATGGATTCCGGAGCTGGAGAGGACTTGACGTAGGCTGTTTACTGAACATTTTGAAATGGGTGGAATCGATGTAATAGCAGCGGTAGAATGGAGAGATGAAGTCTGAGAAGATGGACGAGGCTCAGTTAAAACTGGCGATCTTGAAGGTGGAGGAGAGCGTTGCCTTTTGGAACGTGGTTTGTATGAGCGCTGGATTTCCCGGCCAGAACGCTCATGAAGATGATCCGTATTTGGATCCGTAAGATCCAATCTTACTTGAGGAGTGACAGTCGGTGTCTCAGGAAGACTAGTCAATTCGTCGTCTGAGGGAAAGAGCTGGATTTCCGGGATGTCGGACATTATTCCATGCGGCAATACCGGATACTGGAACAGCTGATACTAGAGAGAGGTAAGCGGCTGCTTATATACTCAGGCTGTTGATTGAAAGATTAGATGGGCTCACTCCTCCCTAACTTACGTTTAGGAACTTCATTAAGAAAGTCAACTCAATTATTTTCCAATTCCTGTGGAAAAATAAAACCCATTATATAAGGAAATCTCAGCTTGTTAAAGAGTATGATATGGGTGGTATCAAAGCCTTGGACTTTGAATCAATGTTTGGGACCTTTAAGATTAAGTGGTTGAAAACATATCTATCACAACCAGATTCTATGTGGTTTCACATTCCTAGACATCAATTTAAAAAAGTAGGAGGGCTTGATTTTTTTCTGCAATGTGATTTTGAGGTGACCAAAATTCCAGTTAAATTATCAAACTTCCACAAACAAATTCTCCAATATTGGAAAATGATATTCACCCATAACTTTTCTCCACATGGATCCACCTTATGGAACAATAGGGTCATTCTAATCAATAGGAAATCATTGTTCAGGTATGACTGGTATGAAAATGGCGTTGTGTTTGTGAATGATATTATAGATGATAATGGTAACTTCTTTGAATATAAAGCTTTCTTAGACAAATATAATTTAAACTGTACGAATAGAGAATACAGCAAGATCTGTAAAGCAATACCTGTACCATTATTACAGTTAATACAAAACACATTGTTATATACAATAGTAAGACCCTTACCAACTTTACCAAATTTAGTCATTAATGATTGTAGTTTAGTTGACTTTAAATGTAATAATAAATATATTAATGATGTTTTGAAATCTAAATTGTTTTTTGATTATAACAGAGGACTGTGTGTACAGGTTCCGAATATGGTTGCATTGTCCATAGAAAAAACACATTTTAAATTCATCAAATGGCCCATTTCCCCAAAAGTCAAAGAGACTCACTTTAAAATAATTTATAAGATATATCCGGTTGCTGATTTTCTTAGAAAAAGATTCAAATTTGATGTAGACCCTTGTGTATTTTGTGAGATGGCTGATGAGACTCTGGAACACGTTCTTCTTTTGCCCCGTGGCCAAATGTTTTTGGTCCGAGTTACATAATTGGCTGTCACTTAAGATTGATAATATCCCTAATCTCACCTTGCCACACATCCTCTTTTATATGGATAATGTAAATTCATCAGTATCAGATTTAGTCAATATGATTATTCTTATGGGTAAATATCACATTCATTGCAGTAAGTGGAGATGCTCTAAGCCTTCCTTTGTTCGGTTTATAAATGATTTTAAATTGTTTTTTACCTCACTGAAAAAGGTAAAATCTACTAAAATCGCAAGGAAAATGTGTAGTGATATATCTGAAACTATTGTTGTGATTATTCTCCCCTTGTGTGTGTGTGTGTGCAGCTCCAAATGGATTTTTTTGCCTGTGACTTGTGTATTTCAAAGTAGCTCCCCCTTGTTGTTGTTTTTTTTGTTGTTTTGTTTTTTTGTTTTCTGCTTGGTTAGTACCTTTTGTATATTGACAACATTTGTATATATGCATGTGTATTCTTTTCCCCTACGAGAGTTTTGTATGTTGTTGTTTTTTGTTAATAAAAAAAAAAAAAAAAAAAAAAAAAGGACAATAGGCTAGTTGCACGTGGCCGCCTTTTTGGATTTCGGATCAGCGAGTGTGTGGGTAGACACTTCCGGTTTCGCATTACGCCCGGTGCAGGGAGCCGGAGAAAGCCGAAAATGATCTTTTATAATTGTTTATAGAATCAATTATCACTTAAAATACTACTAAGATCCATATTACTATTACACGAGCCAATGGCAATTAAATGCACGGATGCATAGTCAGATTAATGAATGAAATACAACTGTTCACGAACAGAAGATTGTATTTGACTAATGCTGCATACGCATAGGCCTACGCAATGACAATTATGCCTACTGTAAATATAGACAAACAGCTAGGATTAGAGTTGTTTGCATAAAATACACAGTGAGCATTCACATGTTTGCCCTGTGATAGGCTACAATTTATCTCCATAAATACTATTTTCTTAATTCTGCGCATATATTTTCACTTACTTGCATCAATTGCTCGATCAATATTATCATCACATATTTTACATTTACGTTTTTAACTGTAGGTACCACAAACAATTTAATATAGGTAAGTTTGTGTATATTTTACACGTAGTACAATACTGTGTGCTGCTTAAACACCAGACAGATAATGATTTATGATCTTTACTCATCTCACTTGCACAAAATAAATGCAGTAATAGAAAGCCTAGAAACGCACAGGTGAAATACACTGAAAATTATATGCATTTAAAAATTTGGTCGGGTTGAAGTTATCCCTCCGGACCTTCTGCATCCACTCAGTCCGTACCGCAGCGTCAACAGAATGCATGAAAGCTGACTTCTCTGTTGTAACGTGACGAACTGGTACATAACGGCACACAACGATGAAGTGCTGAGGCTGTCACCCTCTGAAAGGCAAGTCACCTCTCTTGAATCCTAAAAACACTCATTGTGAAAAAATATCTCTGTGGTAATGGAACTCGGTCGCTGTTGTCTCTCGCTCTCGCTGTCAGATCACCAGAAGTTTTCACCGGAAGTACTGGCCCACACACTCAAGTTCGAACGTCAACGGTCGCCATATTGTGCACGGAGCGAATTTCATCTCACGGAATGATGATAATATCAGAAACTCTCAGTAACGGTGTTCATTTCGAGTCGGACAATAATGCCTACAGAGTCAGAGTGCTGTATAGAGATGAAACAGGTATAGTTTAGTAGTTTAATTACGGTTATTATAACGTATTTGTCATCTGCTTGTATGTATCCATTATTTATTAATAGCCTACAAGTCTGCTGTCTGAATGATGTAACCGCACTGGATACGTACATTAATAGCTCAAATTATCTATAGGGAATTTTAATAATTAATCATGAATATGATTAATATTTTGCATATTACAGTTACATTAAATCATCAAAGCTGAAACTAGATCGATATGTATATATGAATAATCAATCACAACGAATTATAATTCCTTATTCATATATCAATAATCCTATTTCAAATCGAAGTTATGGGATAACTTTCAATGGAATTAATTTAGTTATCAAACGATCTGTTCGTCCAGCGAACATTAATGTAAGATTAACTTATCAAATCTCAAAGAAAATCATCCTCCTTACAAACGCAAGAAAGAGTATTTTTTTCTGGCTTTGAAAAAGAACAACTCTCTGTGTTTGTAAAATTAATTACTTAAATCGTAACAAGATAAAGCATGTAAGTTAGCTTGGATCAACAAATCATTGACTTGAAAATGAGCATTGAGACAATCAGGGATATATGAAATTTAATAATTGAACTAATGAATACATAACTACGATTCACACAGAGTAAATATGTATGTATATACAGAACACGTAAACAAAAATAAGACTAATAACGAAAAACAGATGAGAGAGGGAGAGGATAAAAGGGAGAAAGTGAAACTAAAGTTCAGGATGAGAGAGATCACCGAAATGATCTCAGCATGGCAAAATCACAGGCAATGTAACCTTGAGAGACAACAAGAAATCAGATTACATTAAAAGTTCAATAAACTTATCTTGCAAAATGGTTCTCTTTGTTGCTGAAAGACGAGCGGGCGTGCGTCGTCCTTTTGGATCTGTGCGGTCCTTCGTGTCTTCCGGTGCGAGTAGACTCGCGCGAAGTTTAAAGGTTCACCGAACGTGAAGTGCCCGAAACCTGATTCAGAGTTCATCTCCCTTTTGTGGAGGGAGAGGCACATATGGAAATAAAACTTAGTAAAGGAAATAAAACGGAGATGAGGACTCCCTAAGGAGCCATGGAGCCAGGAATTCTCTCAGACGCAGTGCTCGTGCACGTACTTAAGGAAGAGGAGCGCGAGCCGCGGGAGGTTCAAGTCTCTTTAAAGTTGAAGTTGCCGGCTACGTTCGCTTCACTGAACGTAGGTAGAGTCCAAAGTCGAAAATAAAGAAAAGACTTACAGGAAATAAAAGAGAAAACGGAGAATGCTCCCTAAAAGGGAGCCATGGATGGATCTTGAAAACCTCTCACGGAAAAAGTGCTCTGGGAGATTTCCTGAGTCTGTCTTTTATGGAAAATATGGGTTGACGCCTCTGTTCGCGCGAACAACCAATGAACGTCCAAAGATCTGAAGCAGGAAATTTCACCCACTCCGAGGGAGTTATGGTGTTGTCTTAATATTCTAGTAAGACGATTCATATAGTAATAATCATATCATTGCAATCTGTTATCGAGATTCAACTCCGTTAAGTCTCAAGATTTAAAATGATATAAAACATGTCATATGAAAGATTATAGGAATACACAAAGTTACATAAGATATGCATAATTACACACATTTAAGGTTTGTTCATTCAAATAAACGTCATAAACGAAGCGAATATAACCTGTCTGGTAAACAGGAGTATCGGAGATACATATGACATGCTTATATTCTAAGTTTAATATTCAAAGTTTGTGTATGTGTGTGCGTCGGAATGTTGGTTTTCCGTTATCACTCTGTGGGTCCTTTTGAAGCTCTCCACAGGGAAGAAAAATGTTGATTTTAGGTTCTGGAGTGTATCTAGAGGCTCGTAAAAGGTGTTAGAGAGCCATCTAACCCAGCCATGCTGGCACCAGGCTGGTCAGTCAGCTCGCAGAGAATTTGATTTACATACATGAGTTCAGAGGCTAAAAGCTTTCTTAAAATGTATAATGACAAGTAATCATGAGTCCTGTCCATACGCTACAGTCCCCCTTTCGCGGCCGACGAAGTTCACGGGTAAACATCGTCGGATGACAGTCATCATAATGATCAGATGGCAGGTAGCTCATGATGGTCGTGTAGCAGGTGGATCATGATGGTCGTGTAGCAGGTGGATCATGATGGGGGAAGGCAGGTGGTTCTTGGAGCTGAGGATTCAGCTCGATGAGGTTCGGCGTGGTCTCTGACTTGGCACCCCCTTTCCGGGGATTCCGTCTGAGACCTTCGGACACAGCTTTCGTGAGCTGGGCTGTATCGCATCTGGTTGAGTCTTCTGTACAGGATGGAGGCCAACCTAGTGTCAGGGTGCGGCTGATTACCTGCAGAGATGTACAGCACAATGTCGGCGGCGGTCCAGGCTTGGACCGCAGATGAGATGTTCAGAACGGGCCATCGAGACGGTGCTCGGAGGGCTCTGTTGACAGGAACAGTGTCAGTGAGTTGGGACCCCCTTTTCTCACTCCAGAGTTCCAGTTCTGGATCTAAGGTGAGGTTGTAGTTCTTGAAGGATGGGAGTTCCAGTGCTGTTTGGTACTCTTTGTTAGGAAGATGGTAAAATGCCAGGCCATCAAGGTGTAGGGTGACACCTTTCGGTACTTGAAGTCCCATATTCTGGTTGAGCATGTTGATACGGCTGGTTGTGTCATGCTGGTCGTGAGTGACAGTGGCTGGGCGCACGGAAGTGTTGACGAGCCATCTGTCACCTGCAATCTCTGCTTGCATCTCTGTGACTTGCGTGCGAGGCTTAGCTTCGGCAGGGCAGCGGGTGTCGCTGACCAGGGGTTGCAACCCGCCGATTCCTTCAGCGTTGTCCCTGAGGAAGGGTTGGCTAAGGCAGAGATAATGAATGTCTATGGTCAAAGTACATGGGTGCAGGTTTGGAGCCGAGTACCGTTTTGTGTCGCTGTCGTGGTAGGCCACCACGTCTGGAGTGCGTATCTTGATGTGGGTGTTGTTTTTCCAAAACCTGACCTTGACAATGTCTGTAAGTCTGTAGACTTGGCTTGACTCGATGATAGGCAGATTTAGGAGAAAGTCCACTTCTCTCTGCTCGGGATCGACGCAGAGTGAGATGGCGCTACCCAGAGAGTAGGCCAGGTGTTTTTGTAGAAGGTCAGCTGGCGTGTTGATGGCGGAAGCCAGCACAGTTAGCATCAGGCTTAGTATCAGGTACGGTGGGATTACACCTGTGGCTAGGCTGTCATTGGAGGAGCTAACCTCCCACAGCATGTCTGTCGTTAGTTCTGCACCCAGTTGAGTCTGGGCAAAGTCATTCTGGAAGATAGTAAACAGCGGTTTCATGGAGTTTACGGTCTGGTTCGCTGAATTGACACTGGACATACCAATGTTAAACAGAGTTCTGGCGGCAGCTACGTTGGTGCTTAGGAGTCCCGATTGTGCAACAGTCACTTTCTCAAGTTGGTTGAGCATGTGTTCGACCATGGCCTCGGCATGAGAGAGGGAGTCCTCTGTCCATTGGGCACTTGTCCAAATGTACTGGACTACGGAGCTGGGGTAGTGTGCTCTGTAGACCGGGCAGGGCTGGGTGAGTCGAACATGCACTTGCTGAGTGTGGGTTCTGCCGTCGGTGATCAGGAGTCTCAGTTGTTCTCTCGGTGGCAGCTGTCCTCTGGTTGGCTGACAGCACAGCATGGCGAACCGCAGCAGCAACCTGGTACAGACAACAGGGAGAGAGAGAGAGAAAGGGGAGGAAGAAACAAGAGAGGGTTTTCTTTGGTCGGACAGGGCAGTCTCTTTACTTTGTGGGCGGCGACTAGGTTTAGCTCGCCTCGGCCCATGTTTTGCCACATCTTGCTGCCGGCTTGTCGCTTGCTTCAGTGTCTCGTCAGTGGCTCTGGTGCTGCGTCGTGCAGCACATGATGCGTCCCTTATCCCCCTTTTGCGCCGTGGCCTTACAAGCCTTGGCATTGTGATGCCAGACGGTGCACAACCCAGAATATTGTTCTGTGCATGCAGCATGTGCTTGGTGTCATGCTGTGGTCTGAGGCACTGGTTGTCAGTGAGGTCAGACGGCATGCGAGGGTGGTTGGAGGGGTTTGCGAGGTGGTAATTTAAAGTATTTATGTAGATGTCAGAAGCCCGCATGTCAGTTATGTTTTGGTTAGCAAATAGTGGAGCCAGCGTAAACGGCTTTGAGGTAGGTAGTTCAGCTTGTAAAGTTCTTATGCTGTGTTTAATCACTTCAAACATCAGGGAGGGTGGGCGGGTTTGAAGTGACCACAGCTTGTCGTTTAGTGTAACGCAGCACTGGCTTTGCGGAAGTTCCCGTGACCTTTATGACCTGACTGTCTGGCTGTGACTGGAGAGGGTGAAGTTCTCGTACTTGAACCCAGGCCTTGAGCTGTTTCAAGTCCAGTAACGGTTCAAAGTGATCTAGAAGGTCTCTGCCGATGAGGAACGGAAAAGTGTCCATTTTTGAGATGAACACTGGATGGACTAGACTCACAGGACCAATTGTCAGGTGAATGTGAGCTACCTGTTCGAGCCGGATGTCATTCTGGCTGTATGACTGCATGTTCAGTTCACAAGTTTGAGGTGTAAGAGGTTGATCTTGTCTCTTAGCTTCAAATTGGAGTCTTTTGAAAAGTTCAGATGAAATCACCATAATGTCTGATCCTGTGTCGATCAGGGCTTCCATGCTCACTTCCTTTTCCAACGTGATGTTCAGGTGGAGTTTCCGGCCCGCCCCCTTTTCAACGAGGTTGCCCAGGAACATTGGCATCGGGGCAGGTGTGATGATTTGTGGGTGGTTAGGACCGGTCTTGTGTAGCTTGCTGTGGAGGCAGTTAGACAAAACAGCGTTTTCTGGTACCTTGGTAGTGTGGTGCCTGGTGTGATAAAGTGTGCTGTCTCGTTCAGGGTGTGCAGCTGTCAGCTGTTGAGCTTGGGTGATGCTGTCACCTTGTGATGTGACAGTTAGCTCTGTGGTCTGTGGATGACGAGCAGTGTTTGTGGTGCTTGGCTCAGTCAGATGGCAGTTAGACAGGGTTTTGGGTTCAGTTCTTATGCTTAGACATAAGATGTCTGGGTCTTTCTTGTCTTCCTTGCAAGTTTTTCTGTAAAGGAGCTCTTTCAGCACTCTCAGGATCTCTGCTGTCTCAGACGTGGCTGCACTGTGTTTTTCTGATGTGGTGGGCTCAGGAATGAGCTTACCAGTGTCGTGTCGAGAGTGGTTCCACTGCCGGCTGTCGGGGCTTGGTGTCCTGGATGGTGGAGATCGGCTCTTCTTGGGTCGCCGGCCGGCTTCCCAGAATCTTTCAGAGCGCTCGCTCTGGTGCTTTAGACGAGTACCACCGCGATTGTGTTGCCCTCTTCTGGCGTGGGACGGTTTTGACTGTCCGTCAAAAAGTCTGTGACTGTGGCCCCTTAGGGCCAGGTCCGAGCAGTGCCCAGAGACAGAGTAGATTTTGTGGGTTTTTACCAAAGTCTTTTGCTTGGTGTAAGCTCTATGGGCTAAGTCTCTTAACTGTTGTGTAGACATGCTACGCAGACACGCTAAAACGCCCAGATGGTGGTAGTCAGTTTGGACAGTCTCTGGTTGATGGTCTAGGAAGCTGCATACGTCACTGTTAGGTGTGATTTTTAATAGATACAATCTGTCCCAAGCTGTCAAGTTGGCGACAGTTTGCAAGTGAAAGTTAATGTCTTTTAGATAAGCGTGAGGGTCATGACATCCTGCAGGATCTAGCTTGTCAAGTTCTCGGGGAGTCGTGCCGTGGTTAGTGGCATGAGTTGTCTGGAGGGGTCCTCCCCCTTTTGCTGCTGACAGGTGTTCTTGAAAGCTGGTTGGTGATGTCTTGAGCCGTGGGCTTACGTCTACCTTTTCAGCTCTGGGTTCTTGGCTGAAAGAATTGGAGTGGTGGGCCGGTAGAAACTCTGTGGTGTGTGTTTCTCCGTTCCAGCCACTCTGCAGTCTGTGAGAATGTTTCAGTTCTGCATGAACAGTGTCAAGTTCATCTTGGAGCTCGTCTCTCTGCAGAGTGAGCTCGCCAATTTTAGCTTGGGCCGCTTCCAAGTGTTTTTCGCAGGCCCTGGCGTTAGTGTCTGTTTCTTTTAGTTCAGTCTCTGCTCTCTCTAGGAGAGCGTCACTTTGTTGGAGTTTTTCGTCGAGTTCTTTTTGGGTTTCTCTCTCCAACTGTTCTCTTTGGTCTGTGTCGAGGCGAAGATCTTGCAGGGCATTTCGAAGTCTTTCTACTTCTTTCTGTAGCTCTGGATCTGTGGCGTCCTCTTTCTCGCGCTGGTTCTGGGTCTCGAGGAGGAGTTGATCTAGACGGCTCTGGGTTCTGGCCTGGTCCTTCCGGGCCTCCTCCGCTTGAAGCTGTAGCGCTGCTGCTTGCTGCTCCAGGTCGATGTTGCGCCGTTCGCTGAGCCTCGCCTGGGCGACGACGTTGTGGGTGACGCTGCTGACGATCCTGGCCCAGTCTCTGTTGTTGTAGCTTTGGGTAAGATCGGGTGTTATCAGCTCGTCAAGCTCGGTGTCCAGTTGCGTTTGGCTCAGATGCTGCAGGTCACTGGTGTCCTTGGGCAGGAAGGGGGTCATCATTGCTCTCAACCATGTCGAGAGGTTGCCCCCGTGGACTGCTGGACTGGATGAACAGGACATTCTGGCTTACTGTAGGCGAGAGAAACACAGCACACACACAAAGAGACCAGTGCAAGTTCGTTCTAAGGTTAACGAGCTATACTCATACGGGCAATGCCGTTTATGAGAATTTTGGGGCTAACTGATGCAGACAGTTAGACAGTTAGCAGAGCCAATTGACTTGGGTCGACAAAGGACCCGAACTAGAGATTTTTGACAGGCAGTAGCCTAGCGGGTCACGTGATGACACCGACTGCTTGGTTTGTCACTCTACTATTTAGCTTCCTTGGTAGCTCTCACAGGTTACTGTCTCTAGGTGAAATGAAAGAAACAAATCACAACAGAACAAAGGATAGAAAAGATCAAAGTGAAACAAAACACTTGAAATGAGATAGTAACACGGTATGTGTTAGGGAGAATAAGGAGGCCGAAGCCTGCTGCTAGGGTTTAAGATAGGGCCAACAGGTGAGTGGGGGCTATCGGGGTAGCAAGCCTAGGAAGATGGTATGGCTTAGAGAAGAGATAAAGATGGGTTAAACATCTAGAATATACCCGGGGGAATATCTGATATTCTGTGGCTTACAGTAAGTGGGTGGCTTTACCTTATTGAGTGTACCTGAAGGTGAATCGAGGTCCCTCAGGTGAGAACCCGTGGCGCAGTCAACCCCACTGACGTTTCCGGACACTTGACCGCAGTGTCCCCGGACAACTTCGCCTCCCTGCATCCCGGCGTGCCCACTCAAACCACTTATGACTTTTAACGCAAAGTGGCAACGCTAAGGCGCCAACCGTCAGAAGTCACGACAAGATTGAGTTTCCCCCGGAACTTCTTCCGCAAAGGAAGTGGCTTACGATTTGGGCCTGAGTTCGGGTTCTGTCTCAAAAATGCCTTGTGTGTTCTCTGGTGCGGTTGACTCACCCTGTTTGCGTGCCAAATTGCTGATGTCGCTGTGGCGTGCCACGCCGGCGATACTAGATTAAGAAGTGTCCGAAACTCACGTACGGCCAGTGCCAGTTGCGTCAGCCAGGAGACCCCAGCCACCGGAAATCAACCGAAAAAGACCGTCACTTCACCACAGTACACTCGGGGAATGCTGCCTGTAAGTATACAAATGGCTGGACAAGCAAACTCAAATTAAATTTCAAATTTTAACTTGTTAAACCAAATTGCAATAGCTACATATGTAAACTAGGAGAGTAAAGCATTGTTACTATAAAGTAATGATACACCGAAAGGATGTAAATGGTTTATATATATCGGAATCACCTAACTCAAAAGGAGGGAAGAAAAATAATAAAAATCAAAAATAGAAAGAGACAGGATGAAACACGGGAGAAGAAGCAGGCCGTAGTAGCTGGTTTTCACCACAAAAGGGCGTGCTTCCTCTCTGTGCTTGACCTGGTGAACGGAAAACTTAATTCAAATTAAAAATTCAAATTTGTTTAAATTAAAATTTAAAATAAGTATGTAAGAAGAGTTAAAAGGAAGATCAGAATATCCTATAATAACCAATCATAACCGTACGGTATCATTAATAATTAAGGGACAATCAAAAGAGAAATGTGGGAAATGCATGCACACTTCAAAAGAGTAGAAGGAGGAAAAGAGTGATGCCGACTTAGTATTCACAAGGCCACACGGTGGCGCTGTGTCCTCAAAGGGAATATCAGTGGCTGACAGATAAACAATCTAAATTTAAGTTCAAAACTGGTTTAAAATCAAATTTAAATAAGCATGTAAGGGGATTGAAAAATCAGAATGATATCCTATAATAAAAGTGATAACAGTGAAGTATCATTACTTATTATAAAACAATCAAAAAGTGTAGAAGTAGAAATACGCAATTCGAAATAGAATTGGAAAAAGAGGCAAGAGAGAGACTGAAAGCTTTGAACCGACTTAGCAGGAGACAGCCACTAGATGGCTCACTTCCTTCTAAGTGGGTCACTCAGTGGTTGATTGAGACACTTAATTTACACCATTAAACAATACAATTTGAATTCAAATCATGTTTGAACCAAAATCAAAGTAAGTGTGAACTGTCAAAGGCAGGAAAAATTGTCTAACACAAAATAGTATTCGCACGAGCAAAGCTGTAACTGCAAATAATTATTGGGAAGTTAGACGGCTAATTCAATAACAGCAGGGAAATAGACATTTGCAATAAGAGAGCATTATCTGGAACGGCCACTAGGTGGTGGACTTCTAAGTGGCTCTCTATGGCTGTGTTGGGATTTACTTTAAGTTTTAATTCAAATCTTGTTTTGAACCAAACTCAAAGTAAATGTACCAGTCAAAAGCAGAACATTTTTGTCTAACATGAAATAATATTTGCACAAGCCAAGCTGTAAATGCGAATAATTATTTAGAGTTTAGACACTACTGTACTTAGCCTATCACAGGGAAAGGAATTTGCCAGTAAGAGACCATTATCTTATACCGACCACGAGATGGCGTAGTTGCGCTCAGGTAGGCGGAAATCAGAAGGCGGGGCGTAACTGAAGATTGCAAAACTTAAAGGACGCCCTCTGGCGTTTAGTCAATGGAATTACACCCAATTTTCATGTGATTTCAGCTTGCGTCACGCGCTGATTTTCTGCAACAATCACAAATAGAAAAACAATTCAGATCTCAGCGGATCTTTCTGTGTCAGTTTACTGCACAGAAGGGTGTCTGCAGGATTCTTTTCGCTGCAAAAACACACAAATGTAAACAACAGGAATTTTACGTCTGTCGTTATAAATTTAGATTTTCATTAAATCTAACAAAGCTCCAATTTACAAATCTATCATCAAACCTGTGTTGTTTGTATGATTTTTGATTTGCGTAGGTTCACAGTGAGTAGCTAAGTCACTGAGTAACCCACAGGAGAAATCGTCTTAGCTGAACATTATTGGACTAACCATAACTTCAAGCTAGCGATAATTTATTCAGGCCTTACTTACTGCTGAGGGGGGGAACCTCGCCCCGATCAGGCTTATGTCTCGCACTAGAAAGAGATTTCTTCGTCTTAATAGGCGGTTTATTAATATTAACATGTACACTGCAAAGAGTTTGTTTCGTTTTTACAGGCACAGGTTCATATATGGACTGCAGTTTACTCACATTTAACAGTGCAAAATTGTCTAGGCATATTTTAGCAACTTGTTAAAAATGTGACGTTACTGACTTCGGCTTTTTGCCTCCGTCAGTCAGTGAGTTCGCGTTTGCGACTTATCTCAATTTCATAATTTCATAAAATGTGTGCACAAAAAAATATTAATATTCATATAAACAGATTGAAACTGAATTGCTCATAAACAAAGTTTGAAATGCGACGCATTCTCCACCAAAATACTGTAACCGCACTGGATACGTACATTAATAGCTCAAATTATCTATAGGGAATTTTAATAATTAATCATGAATATGATTAATATTTTGCATATTACAGTTACATTAAATAATCAAAGCTGAAACTAGATCTATATGTATATATGAATAACCAATCACAACGAATTATAATTCCTTATTCATATATCAATAATCCTATTTCAAATCGAAGTTATGGGATAACTTTCAATGGAATTAATTTAGTTATCAAACGATCTGTTCGTCCAGCGAACATTAACGTAAGATTAACTTATCAAATCTCAAAGAAAATCATCCTCCTTACAAACGCAAGAAAGAGTATTTTTTTCTGGCCTTGAAAAAGAACAACTCTCTGTGTTTGTAAAATTAATTACTTAAATCGTAACAAGATAAAGCATGTAAGTTAGCTTGGATCAACAAATCATTGACTTGAAAATGAGCATTGAGACAATCAGGGATATATGAAATTTAATAATTGAACTAATGAATACATAACTACGATTCACACAGAGTAAATATGTATGTATATACAGAACACGTAAACAAAAATAAGACTAATAACGAAAAACAGATGAGAGAGGGAGAGGATAAAAGGGAAAAAGTGAAACTAAAGTTCAGGATGAGAGAGATCACCGAAATGATCTCAGCATGGCAAAATCACAGGCAATGTAACCTTGAGAGACAACAAGAAATCAGATTACATTAAAAGTTCAATAAACTTATCTTGCAAAATGGTTCTCTTTGTTGCTGAAAGACGAGCGGGCGTGCGTCGTCCTTTTGGATCTGTGCGGTCCTTCGTGTCTTCCGGTGCGAGTAGACTCGCGCAAAGTTTAAAGGTTCACCGAACGTGAAGTGCCCGAAACATGATTCAGAGTTCATCTCCCTTTTGTGGAGGGAGAGGCACATATGGAAATAAAACTTAGTAAAGGAAATAAAACGGAGATGAGGACTCCCTAAGGAGCCATGGAGCCAGGAATTCTCTCAGACGCAGTGCTCGTGCACGTACTTAAGGAAGAGGAGCGCGAGCCGCGGGAGGTTCAAGTCTCTTTAAAGTTGAAGTTGCCGGCTACGTTCACTTCACTGAACGTAGGTAGAGTCCAAAGTCAAAAATAAAGAATAGACTTACAGGAAATAAAAGAGAAAACGGAGAATGCTCCCTAAAAGGGAGCCATGGATGGATCTTGAAAACCTCTCACGGAAAAAGTGCTCAGGGAGATTTCCTGAGTCGGTCTTTTATGGAAAATATGGGTTGACGCCTCTGTTCGCGCGAACAACCAATGAACATCCAAAGATCTGAAGCGGGAAATTTCCTTTGTCTCTGGGGGAGACACCCACTCCAAGGGAGTTATGGTGTTGTCTTAATATTCTAGTAAGACGATTCATATAGTAATAATCATATCATTGCAATCTATTATCGAGATTCAACTCCGTTAAGTCTCAAGATTTAAAATGATATAAAACATGTCATATGAAAGATTATAGGAATACAAAGTTACATAAGATATGCATAATTACACACATTTAAGGTTTGTTCATTCAAATAAACGTCATAAACGAAGCGAATATAACCTGTCTGGTAAACAGGAGTATCGGAGATACATATGACATGCTTATATTCTAAGTTTAATATTCAAAGTTTGTGTATGTGTGTGCGTCGGAATGTTGGTTTTCCGTTATCACTCTGTGGGTCCTTTTGAAGCTCTCCACAGGGAAGAAGAATGTTGATTTTAGGTTCTGGAGTGTATCTAGAGGCTCGTAAAAGGTGTTAGAGAGCCATCTAACCCAGCCATGCTGGCACCAGGCTGGTCAGTCAGCTCGCAGAGAATTTGATTTACATACATGAGTTCAAAGGCTAAAAGCTTTCTTAAAATTTATAATGACAAGTAATCATGAGTCCTGTCCATACGCTACAATGATAAAGTTTATTGTACATCACACAAAAGATGAAGCGTCAGTTTTACTTCAGAAAATCACCGTAAGAGCTGAGTTAACACAGTAAGTTATAAGAAGTGCGCAAGTACATAAACGAATTTCGGTAGAGTTGAGGGAGCATTCCTGTGGGCGGAGGTTAGTCAAAAAACGGTTCTAGTGACGTCATTAAAGAAGGAAGTAGAGGGATGTAGTCCAAACGGGCCGTTCGATGTAGGCGACTTCTGTTAAATAAAATATCTCGCTTGGCATTGAACTTTGAGCTTTATAATTTTACAGATATTATTTATGCTCTAACAGCAACATTACACACTAACTAAAGTTTGAAACATGGGATCACGAAGAACGGGACCTTTAACATCTCGTAATAATGAGAAACTTTCTCGTAATAATGAGAAACTTTCTCATAATAATGACTTAACATCTCATAATAATGAGAAACTTTCTCGTAATAATGACTTATTTTCTCGCACTTCTACGCATGCTCAAAGCAGCGGAGCAGAAGGGCGTGCCACGATATAGCGACATCCGCTGGTCAAAGCCGTGTAAATGCATCACAGCAAACATGGCATGATAAATGATCAGTATATGAGACAGGCTTCCATACTAGATAGTATTTTATTCATTTGTAATATTCATTTGTATTTTTGTGTATGAACAAGCAGCAACACAGAAGGGTGATCCATGGATTTCAAATATATGGAGGAATGATAAGACAGCACACCTTTCCAAATCTGTTTAAGAACACTTCATCTGGAAATCTGTGTAAGGGTCCGTTCATACAGAACGTGCTTTTTCATTGCTTTTCTAGGCAAACGAGCACTAGACGGACGTTGCTCTCGCTCTTTTGCAGCGTCTCGCGCATGACACGGCGTTCTAAAAACGTGGCGCTCAATTGAAAAGAAGTTCAGCTTTTAAAAACACGTCTCGACCTTGCGTTTTTCCCCATTCCACTGCCCACTTATGTGTAAATGTCCCCAAAGTCATAAACTTCTTAAAGGTGATTTCTGTAGGCTATTGATATCTTCCAGATGAACCTGCACATCAAATATCCTAGAAGCATCTGCAAAATACGTGTTATATTAACACACATACCCATATATTTTATGAAGATGTTACACTTAAACTTGACGAATAAATGTTATATTCCAACTTCAATCTGATAGTTTTGTAAATTCATGTAACACAATTTCCATCGGTGTGCACAAGCAGGCGTCCTTTGTTACCATGGTAACCGTCCTGCTTCTGTATTCCACTTTCACACCTTTTCGTGCGCATGGAAAAGTATGGAAGATATAGGCCTACTGATGATTTTTAATTTATGTTATTTAATGATACTACAGATTGCAGATCACACTGACTTTAATGAAAACAACTGTTTTGCAGAGCGTGCCATGTTTGCTGTGATGCATTTACACAGCTTTGACCAGCGGATGTCGCTAGTGTGGCACGCCCTTCTGCTCCGCTGCTTTGCGCATGTGTAGAAGTGTGAGAAAATAAGTCATTACGAGAAAGTTTCTCATTAGTATGAGATGTTAAGTCATTATTACGAGAAAGTTTCTCATTATTACGAGATGTTAAGTCATTATTTCGAGAAAGTTTCTCATTATTATGAGATGTTAAGTCATTATTTCAAGAAAGTTTCTCAGTATTATGAGATGTTAAGGCATTATTACGAGAAAGTTTCTCAGTATTATGAGATGTTAAGGCATTATTACGAGAAAGTTTCTCGTTATTACAAGAAGGTTTCTCATTATTACGATATGTTTAAGTCATAATTACGAGAAAGTATCTCACTATTACGAGATGTTAAGTCATTATTACGAGAAAGTTTCTCATTATTACAAGAAAGTTTCTCATTATTACGAGATGTTAAGTCATTATTTCGAGAAAGTTTCTCATTATTATGAGATGTTAAGGCATTATTACGAGAAAGTTTCTCGTTATTACAAGAAAGTTTCTCATTATTTCAAGAAAGTTTCTCATTATTACGATATGTTTAAGTCATAATTACGAGAAAGTTTCTCATTATTACAAGAAAGTTTCTCATTATTACGAGATGTTAAGTCATTATTTCAAGAAAGTTTCTCAGTATTATGAGATGTTAAGGCATTATTACGAGAAAGTTTCTCGTTATTTCAAGAAAGTTTCTCATTATTACGATATGTTTAAGTCATAATTATGAGAAAGTTTCTCATTATTATGATGTTTAAGTCATAATTATGAGAAAGTTTCTCATTATTACCAGATGTTAAGGCATTACGAGAAAGTTTCTCGTTATTACAAGAAAGTTTCTCATTATTACGATATGTTTAAGTCATAATTATGAGAAAGTTTCTCATTATTATGATATGTTTAAGTCATTATTATGAGAAAGTTTCTCATTATTTTGAGATGTTAATTCATTATTACGAGAAAGTTTCTCATTATTATGAGATGTTAAGTCATTATTATGAGAAAGTTTCTCATTATTATGACTTAAAGAATCTTTTTTTTTTACTCAACGTGGCGGAAACGTAGCCTGACTACGTCAGACTTCGTACTTCCGCTCAATTTCAGTTCGCTTCTGTACTCAGTCTGAGATAGCGACCGGTTTCCCCGTTTTCCTCCGGCCTCAAAACAGCCGGCCAATCAACGAACAGAGGGTGGGCTGAGAGCCGTGACGTAGACGCTGATTGTACCGTGGATGCGTAGATTTACTTCACATAATCTGCAAAAGTCATTCACAGCCATGTTCACTCCGGTATTTCGCTCAATGGTTTTGTTTTCACATCATACATGTGTTTACAGTGGAAGTTAGATGCGGCTGAGCGCATAACACACGCCATAACCAAACGTTATGTGATTGGCTTACGGGTAACCAATGATTTTAAACTTCAGACAAGAAGTCTCACGCCACATGCAGTGAAGAGAGAGACGGCCCAGATGACCCCAGAGGATAGTACTCCCACACAGGCTGGCTCCTAAAACACAGGGGATATGAATTAACCCTCTGAGGTCTGAGCTGTTTTCTGTGCCCATGGAGGTGTTCTGACATGCTCTGACATTTCTGGTTATTTCTGTTACTTGTGACATTTTCATGGATAAAGTCTAATTACACTGTATTCAGCACAAACTCTGCTACGGTAATATATCATCAGCATTTATGTAAAAGTTTGTAGTTTTGAGATAATGACATTTATGCGTGGTTTGTGAAAATACAAAAAAAAATTCTCACTGAAATAAGGCCATGAAACCCATACTGATTATTTCTTCACAAGACTTTTGAAAATTGTATCACGTAGCCTAGAGTATTTGCTCTAAAACTATGTGAAAATCACCCTGACTGCTCATTCAGATAAGACAATATATTGATTTAAAATTTTTACGACGTGTTTTGTGTAAAAAAGCTTTATGCGGAGGTCATTAATATGTATTGTTTTCACACCTGAGAAAGACAAAGACCCTCCCCTAACGGCCCTATTAGGAGCTATCAGGCCCTGTCATTCTGAGCAACCTTGCACAATACTGTAAATGAGAGATTTAAGATTAAAAGAATGGCTTTTAAATTGTTTGGATTTATTTACAACACAACATAGTCCAAAGATACACAACAAATGCCAAAAAAGCACTTATTGAAAACAATGATCCAAAGACAGAGACCTTTGTGCCATTCCTAAAAACATTGTACATACCTTTCATTTCCAAGGTGTTTGATTTTCACTTTACCATGTTCATGTTCACTGAAGTCCTCAGTGGCATCTGGGCCCTGAAAAAAAAAAGTGAACATACTGATATCAAGAGAAAGGCCTGCACGATTTTGGGAATACATTTTTAGATTTTTCTGGTTAAAATTGCTTTTTAAAATTCACAGAATACACACACACACACAAATGTTTCCAACAATAATATAATGAACACCAGGTTTGTTGTGCCTTGTAGGCATAAGCTATGCGCAGTGCTGGATAAAATAACAATAACCTGTAGCAGTATAAATCTTCCAAAAGATTTCAGTAACAACTAAGCTAGAGAAAAATATATTGATTATCTTGTTACTTCAAATGTTTCCATTCGTTATGATGATATGAAATGAGATAATAGTAAAAACATGAAGCCGTTTGCTTTTCAAATGCGATTGCGCTGCAAAATATGATACATTCAAACGCGATCGCGCTGCAAAATATGATACATTCAAACGCGATCGCGCTGCAAAATATGATACATTCAAACGCGATCGCACTGCAAAATATGATACATTCAAACGCGATCGCGCTGCAAAATATGATACATTCAAACGCGATCGCACTGCAAAATATGATTCAAGCGCGATCGCGCTGCAAAATATGATACATTCAAGCGCGATCGCGCTCAAATATAAAACATTATGGTTACCATATACATATCTACTTTTGAGCAGATATCCACAAACACAGTAACAGTAAACACATGTCTAAATATTATAATATTCACCATATATCTAGCAACAGTTCAACTGCAATGTGAAATTTATGCAACAATAGCAAACTAATATGTAAGAATTTCTTACCTTACATCTTTCTTGTCTTCAAATGCGTTCTTCTTCTTCTGATGTAAATCCAATGTAAGCTCAGGCGCGTCTAAAAGCAGAGACTTGTAAAGTGTTTTGGTGTTTTGTTTTTGAGGTAGGCCTAATGAGCGCGATCACGTTCCATGTGGAGATTTGCATGTGAATATCTTTTGCGCGAGTGGGCGTGGTAAATTAAAAAAATAATGAGCAAGCGTTTGAGAAGCTGGACATCTTGTTGGTTTTATACAAATTACTTAAACAGAGAATATTTGTTTTCAGTTTGAATCCGATCATTTAAAAGTACACACTTAAATGTTTATAAAGGTATATGGCTCATAAATGTGTGACAAGTATTCGCTGAGTTTTGTTTCAGTTTATAGACGTGCTCAAGAAAAAAAAGTTCACCGCGACGGAGAGGCAGAACGCACACCCTGTTTATTTTCTTTATTTTACAAAAGCACAATGTTTTGATTTGATTGTAAGTGGACACATACAAAAGTAGAAATATCACAGATTCTTTTTTTATATTTCTTTTTTCTGTATGACCACAAATGACGGAGTAATTTAAGTTTATAGTGCTACAATGTGGAGAAAATCCAACAAAACGTGCCCGCGCGTTTGTCGACCTCAGAGGGTTAAAGGAGGGAAGAGAAGCAAAAAGCAAAAACAAAACAAAAACAAAAACAAAAAAAATAAAATAATTTAACTGACCTAAATCCAGGGTCTAAAACAACTGTCACTCCCTCACTATGGCCAAGTAAAGAAGTCGCAGCCCCATTTGCACTAATCCCCACGGCCCTAGGCAAGTGATGAAGATTGGAATGTGTCCCTGCGGTTTCTCTTGCAGACCTGCGTGGGAAATTTACTCCACTGCCCGATGCCCCTTGCCCGTCATCAGATTGTAATGGACCAACCACCGACTCTACATGGCCAAGGGGAGACACAGCTGGAACTGGCCCGATAGCAGGTGGAGTCCCTTCTGGCAGTGGGACACAAATCCATTGTCCATCCTCCATTTCTTCTTCACTTCCAATATTCTCATATCGCAAAGACTCAGAGCCCATACATGGAGAAGGATACATAGGCAAAACATCAGGCACAGGTTTCAACATAGTACGATGTACCCTTTTTACCAGTGTACATTTAACTGGAGGGGCTATAGAATAAACAACTCCTCCTTCCGTGGGTGCTCGAATTACTGTGTACTTTGTCGGACTCCAGACATCTTGTATTTTATTTCTGCCCCGATTACTGAAGTCTCTTCGATAGACTAACTGTCCTTCTTTCAAGTGGCAGCTGTAACCCTTCCGATCATGCCTCTCCTTCCTCAACCGTGCTGCCACTTGAATTCTCTCCAGCGCACCATCAAAAACCACTTGCAACCGCTCCCGATGTTCCTCCATCCAGTCCATTACCGTCCCTGCTTTCGGCTGTGGAACTCTTCCAAGGAGAAAATCAACTGGCAAATTAGGTTCTTGGCCAAACATTACAAAATGTGGGCACTCGCCTGTTGTCTGATGTGTGGTGGTATTATAGGAGAACAACAACTGGGGCAAATATTTAGGCCAGTCAACTTTAGCAGACCTGGGAAGCGTACAAAGGAGGCTGTGCAGCGTTCGGTTAAACCTTTCACATTGGCCATTGCCTTGAGGATGGTAGGGCGTTGTGCGGGTCTTCTGTATCCCATACAGGTCACAAAGTTGTTGCATCAATGCCCCTTCAAAACTCCGACCTGGTCTGAGTGAATGCGAGCTGGAACTCCAAACCGGCAAAACCATTCCTTCACCAGGACATTTGCTACCATGGAAGCCCTTTGGTCATAGGTTGGAACTGCCAGCGTAAACTTGGAGAAAACATCAGTCATTATTAATACTTGCTCCTTACCATCCCTTGAACGCTCCAGGAAAGTAAAATCAATCGCTAAAATTTGATTTGGTCTTGCAGCAATCAGATGTCCCATTGGTGCCTTCACAGGAGGATGTGCTGGTTTAGCCAACGTGCAACGTTCACATTCCTCGCACCACTTCTTAACTGCTTTATACATTCCAGGCCAGTAACACCTTGAATGCACTAGCTCAGTTGTCCTCTCAATACCTTGATGACCATGCCCCTGGTGTAACTGCTGTAACACCTCCTCCTGTAGTGATTCTGGTAATACTAATTGTAGCACCTCTTCTCCTCCATCGGGACGAGAAGTTTTACGATACAAGACCTCCTCCCTCTCCACCAAACGG